>NC_136934.1:29362402-29392402 GCF_949987615.1 Pollachius pollachius | reverse complement strand
AATTCACAAAACTATAGAAGTATTCAATTTTCATGATATAGTCACTCATGTATAAACTATGAAGTCATTTTCAAGATTTTACCAATGGTTTAATTTTTTTGAAAAATCTCAAACACAAATATCAAATTGTTGATTATTGCTAAATATATATCCTATTCCTAATGCACATGATTTATTATTTGCTTGAAAACCAGAATAAATGTGTTTGACATGCTGTCATGATTGATTCCTCTTATTTGCAGTTTTTCCAGTCTTACAAAGCTACTTTTGGCAACCTCTTAGTGATAGTAAGTTATGAACTAATTGTTAATTGATGACACAAGCTTATTTTATTGTCATTTGTTCAATATCTAATGTTTTTCTTTTTCTCTACAGGATTATGAATGTGGACGTGTAAGGAGTGCAGTTTGAAATTAGCTACCAGGAACTTATTGCTGCAGCATTTTAGGCAGGCACATGGGCATCTTCGAGGTAGTTATAGATATCCCTGTCAATACATAGATTGCCCATGTACATTTAATACGTGGAGTAAACTATTAAATCATACTTATAAAAATCATCCTAATCAGCAACATTTAAATGCAGTAGAAGGACATGCATTTAAATGTCATGTGTGCTCATGTAAAGGACTCTCAACAGTGAGAGATTTTTTTCAACACATAAATGGACATCTCAGGCATTATGAAACTGTTCCATATGTGTTTCGAGAATGCACATTTCAAACAAACATTTATAGTACATTCAAAACACACAAAAACAGGAAACACAACCAGTATTCACTAAAAGACTTTAAAGCTAATGTCCTCGATACAAGCACTCAGTTAGATCAGTCAGACAATTCAGAAGATGTGCCAACCGGTTCTGAGGACATAAATCCCAAATATGAAACTTTAACTTCTGGCGAGGCTGCAGAGTTACACCTGCCACATGTTATTGAGGACAAAACTGCTCGTATTTTGTTGAAGTTGGAAAATATTATTCATATTCCAAAGGCGGTTGTTGATGAGGTCCTTTCTGAGCTTCACTTCATATTAAGTAAAGCTGTACCTGTCAAAAAAGTTACTGTTCTTGATGTATTTCAGAGTCATAAACTGCCAGTAGAAGAGTCAGTAGCTGACGAGCTTGCTGTGGTTTTATGCAAAACTAATCCGTTGGCCTTAGCGATTGCAAAGGATGGCCCTCTAGCAACTGCATATAAACGTACACAGTTTTATATCTCTCATTTTGGTGTTATACAACCAGTTGAGTATATCCTAGATGCTCAGAGAAATAGGTCATTTCAGTACATCCCTCTTTTTCAGTCTTTGCAGCAGTTGCTCTCCCATGAAGACGTGTTTGAACATCTCAAAATTCAGAATACGCAAGACCAGATATTAGCTAGTTTCCAAGAATACAGAACTGCAAGAGATGTTCAGTACTTTAAACAAAATCATTTTCTGTCCAGTGAAGGTTTGAAAATAGCATTAAATCGTTATGTTGATGATTTTGAAATTTGCAATCCACTTGGCACGTCTCGGAAGAAGCACAAACTTTGCGCTGTCTATTGGGTTTTGGGGAATTTACCACCAGGTTCCACCTCAAGACTCACTTCGATCTATTTAGCGCTTCTGTGCAAATCGGATGATTTAAAAGTCTATGGGTATGACACGTGTTTGAGCTCTCTTGCAAGAGTTGAAGACATTAGAGCAGCACAGTGTTTTTCTTTCTCAGCTGGGCCAGTTTGTTAAAGGTTCTGTACAGTGTGTAATAGCCGACAATCTTGGAGCCCATGGGATAGGTGGATTTGTTGAGTTTTTCTAGTGGGTCAGTCCGCAGGTTTTGTGCAGGAGACAAATCAGAATTTCTGACTAAAGATGTCAAGTCGGGTGCTTTTCAACTTCAAACCAGAGATGTCCATGATGTTCATGTCCAGCCAGCTCAGGAGAATGAAACTATCTGCCATGGTGTCAAAAGACAGTGTGTTTTAACCAAGCACCTTTCACATTTTCATGTTAGCACTGGTTATCCACCTGACGTTTTACATGATCTCTTTGAAGGTGTTGTGCCAGTGGAACCCATCTGAAAAAAGGGACATTTTGTATTTATGAATTCATTACTTGGTTCGGACTCTATTTGCATGATTTACTGCATCAATGTGGTGCTTGTCAGTTTGTGATCATATTTTCATCGAAGCCCAGGTGGTTTTGATATCAGCACTAGCGAGTTAAGTCTCTCTTTAAGGAACTTTTAAAAAGATTTTAGGTTTAACTGGAAATTTGGCAGCCACACTGCCTGCGTGAGCAGAGCCTGTCAAATGTGGCTCAGCTGAATGAATCAAGAATATATTCAGATTGAAGCTGGGATGCACCAGTTTACAGCTCAAAGTTAAAATGACGGTTAAACACAGCAGACACCTGAATGTGTAAACAGCAACACAGAAGAGAAACTGCACTCAAAATCAGATTATCTTAAAAAAAAAACACTTTTAAAATGTCTCTCAGCTCTCCTGCACACAAGTCGACTCTCAGCACTCGCCCCTGCACCTATATTTGCCATTGTTCTTAATCTACAGCTTAGACCTCTGCGATATTCACTGTATTCATTAATATTCCTGTTTGTTTGAGGATTATGTTTTTTGGAACTTGGCTTTATATAGAAAAGTGTTTTCATGTAAAAAGAATGTTGTGTATTTTTGTTTTTCAGCCATCTGCTGCTGAGGATGCAGAGAACGACATTGTCGACACAGTTATGGGCATTGACACAGTCCGTCAGTTTGAGGAGCCAGATGACATTGAGGTAGTCATTGAAGGCGTGAAAGTCCTCAACAATGTCAGAAGTGCTACAATGGCTTTCATCATGCTGTTTGGGCTTATCTATGCTCTGGATCTTATTTTCCCAGACAACCTGAAATACACTTTTGAGTTTGTCCAGAAAATCCTCATGAATCTGGATGGACACAGGCTCAACACCAAAACACAGCAGTTGAAAATCAAGCTGTTCATGTGAAAGGAGGAACGGGTGACCAAGAACACTGGGACTGACACTTTTTTTTTTTTTTTAACTGAGCTTTGAGCCATAAATGATAGAGCATTGGTCTGTAATTGCTCCTCCATGATGTTTTGCTGCCTTGCTTTAAACCTGAGGAATTGCGATCTGCATTTGTAAAATGGACAGTATTTTTCAGTAATGTTTATGCACTTTTATTATTTTAATTTAATAGTTGAACTGAAGCCTCCATATGTCACCTTTGGTTGCCTCGCCAGCTGCTGGCCCTGTTGTGTTCCTGAGGCAAAGTAACAATTGAGGTCTACCACATGACAGAGGTAGAACTGCATATATACTAAAATGTAGAGAGGGAGCTAAAGGACTCCCTAAGTGTTATACATTTCTGTAATTTAAGGCTTCCGGTTGGAACATAAGTACTTTAATCTAAAAAATAATTCACACTGACAAATATTTACCATTGTCTAAGGAGAGCTCTGGCGATTTTTAACCCCATTATTGTTTTCCTGAGAAACCCCATGTTGAGGGAAGCTAAAAACCTACAGAATAGCTATAACACTAACCTATGGGGGCAATGTTACATAGGTCTTGGAATAGTTTTCTGAATGTATTTAGAAGCCCCAAAAGCGGATAAAGCTTGCCCACATAGGTTAGTGTTATAGCTATTCCGTAGCGCCGGCAGCCAGTGCAGATCTCTGGCTTGGTCGAATAAATTTTCGTCTGGTTTTTAGCTTCCCTCAACATGGGGTGACCATTAGGAAAACAATAATGGGGTTAAAAATCGCCAGAGCTCTCCTTTAACTAATGAATCCTGGAGGAACAAAGACTTATAAAACTTAAGTGTTTTAAAAATATATATTTACTACTTTAGCTTTTATTGTAGTCCAATTGCTGTGCATGAGCACAGTTGTATTTTGAGCATGTTGTATTCAGAGCTCTATTGACCTTTTGAGGACCTTATTAAGGAATTACTACTACTACTACTTGCTTATTTTGAGGTCTTGTTCGAAAAAAGTAATCGTTTGGCTGCACTAATGATCCTGTTGGGTTTTAATAAAAGAACCTCAAACAGCTAATGTCTCATGTATGTTATATTGGGGTAGGGGGTAGAATGGGAGGGGGGATTTTTGAATAATTCATTTCCAATTAACCATATATTTTTTGGTTGAACAAACACAATTCATTTTAACTACTTTAATATAATCACTTTTGTTTACCTCTCTTTGGTACAAATATGTAGTGGTAACTTATTCTAATTTCATTAGATAGATGAATTTAGTTTCAGCTGGACCAACTTCAAAAAAAATTGGTAGATGAACTCAAATACATTATATTGAATTGATGGACTTGTTTTAGGTTGGGGTAACATATATTTATTGGATGGAAATTCTGCTTACAATTTAATTGAGTTCATCCAATGAGTTGTTTTTTTGAGTGCACCCGTCACAGTCAGTCACGCCTTGCACCCCCTAATTCCTCGCAAACTCCTAATCACATCCCATCGATCACCAAGACCTCCGTGCCCCTAAAACTATAGCCTTGCCTCGCCTTATCAGAACAACACTGTGGGAGAACATGATTATGGGTGAGAGGCGAGGGGTTCTTTGGTGTGGTAGCAGGACGTTATGTTTAAGGAATTCTTACGGTTGCCGTGACAAATGACATGCTACTGAGCTGCTGGGGGGGGGGGGGGGGGGGCGTCTGCTTTTCTACTCTTCTTGAAATATTCCAGGTGTATTAACATGTTGAATCACTTAGTGGCATGCAAACGAAGCTCTCGTTGAGTAAAGAGGTCCTGTATGAACCATTATATAGGGATGTTACTTTTGTACGCGCTGTGTCCAGCATGGGTTAAGTGCCAGTGAGCACCCGGTTAGCGCTACGGAAGGGGCGCAGGGTCAACAGGTCAGCAACGGATGTCTCCACGGAGACGTGGAGAACGGTTCTGCTTTCCATAAATAACCGAGGCCAGATTAGTCGGCTCTGTAGACCTACAGAATATGGGTTACCGGAACAGATACAAACATTCGCCTAGAAAGATAACATGCATACAAACGCGCGTGTTCACGCAAACACACACACACACACACACACACACACACACACACACACACACACACACACACACACACACACACACACACACACACACACACACACGCAAGTTCACAAAATGAGTGTAAATTCTTACCTTGAAATAAAAGGATGAACTTCAGAAAATATAAAAGGTTCCCGCCCTCCATTGGAATGAGGATAAAGGTCCTTGGACTATATGGACAGTGTGTGGAGTCTTAAGATTGTCCAGGCAGTGTGGGCTACATTGGCGTGACAACAAGCGCCCACGTTTCTCTAGCTCGTCCTCAATGTATTCGTTAAACCTGTTCAAACGAGGCTCCAATAGTGTTTCTCCGGCGTACTCAGAACAGAAACGTTCAGTCGGGTCGAAAACATCCTTCTTCGAACTTTTTTTTTAAACAATCTTAAGGCTTGTTAGGCTAAATAAAGTGCGCGCCTCAGAGTGCATACCGGACACCTCGGTGAGGGTCGTGGTGTCTCTATCATCGATCCCCACTGTCCAGCCGGGCAACAGCTATTTAGGACTGCTTTAAAATCATCCCTGATGGGAAAAACAGTTCGGACAAGATACAATTTCCAAGCAGATATTGTTCTATTCCTCGGCTTAATTGATGTTCAATCAATTGCATTCAAATGAAACGTCCGTATAATAATACAATTCAACATATAACTTGACAGGGCAATAAGCTGTTCACCGCCTCTGAGTTCCACTTCTTCCAAGTCCTGTTTTATTTTCCAACATTTTCAAGCCCAACGCGCGCTGAAGGTAGGATGTCCTCCGCTTCCAAATGAAAGAGCGCATTTATCAACGTGCGTAAAGCTCCCCTCCCTCGCTCTTGCTCCATCCAACCTCCTCCTGAGCTCCTTCTTTTCATTCCTTAGAAAAAACTTTCCCTTCGGTCCTTCCTAACTTTGTCACTTTATCACCATCCTTCACCCGCTCTTTCTTATTGGTTTGATTTGACTCCTTCTAGTCACAGGGGCCTAACAATCATTTAACCATTCATACATTAAACCTACCTGGTGGACCTAGGGAATCATTTGTCAGGATTACGAGTTTTGAAAACGAAGTTTGCTTGAGTTTTAACGAAAAAACGAACAACCAGCTAACTTTCTTAATCACTCGACCATTCCAAACCTTTAGTAGTTTAGTCATGGATGTAGTGGATTTACGTGTAGTCTATACGTAGCTTTGGAGCGCCCTCTTCTGGTCATTATGCACAAAACACGGCTTTAGATTGCTGAAGAGGCTGCAGCCTGCAGAATAGACCTTTTTCTCCCTTACCACTTACGATACCGTTACTGTAGATGAGTATGCCGGAAAACCGTTATCAATCAGGCTGCATATTTACCTATCATATATATGTATTCTTTATTCAGAAGGAATTCAAACTGTGGTAACTAATAAGTAGTAGTATTTGTGTCTTTGTAAACAACAATAGCGTTCATACACAATCAGAAAAACAATCACGTAGACATACAACATATCTAACTAGAAAAGCTAAACAAACAAATTGAAACAACTTCCAACTACATAAAACACCACAGGTGAACATGCAACGCATTAAAGCTAGAGTAGGCAGTTTGGAGAAACCAGCCTGAGGAAGCTGGCTTTCGAAAATATCCTCCCTTCAGGCCTCCCTCTAAAGCCCCACTCTCAAAAAACACATGAAATCAAACATCAAAGTATTTGATTTATTGATTGCAGTCAGGGTGTAAAGATAATTTCAATATCACAAAATATGCTTGTCCTCTCCTTTCTCTTTAAAAACAGCACATAGACCCGCCTGCTTTCCAAAGTCTCTATTTAGAAAGATGGTTTGTCGTTTTTCTAAGGTAAAAACAATTATGAAAAAATTATCATATTAATAATTACAGGAATTCACAGAGTAGCTGTGAATACATATTATATTTCATTTGCAATTGATAATACTGACTAAATACGATCATGTTCAAGAACATGTGAGAATAAAGTATATTAATGTCTGCAAACAAGATCGAAATTAAAAATGTTTTCAAGTTGCACACAAATCTCCAGCCTTGTAAGACTGCCCTGGATGTTCACATTCGGTTTCTCTGCATGGCCAAACACAACATCAATTTATGTATGTCCTCCAGCATACAAATTAAATCCACCTCTTTGTTTAAAAGTAAGCCAATGGCCTAAACATTGATAGTAAAAAATATACAAAAATACATCACATCCGATACACCACATCAGTGTCACATCAGTCACATAAACAAATCACATCAGTGTTTTGTTCAAAGACTGCAGGGAGCAGGTGTTGTATCCTCACCCTCATACAATGACAGGAATCTGCATCTGCTCAGATATTAAATTGCACCATGTTGTAACCCTTTTATTTAACCTGCAGAGTTAGCCTTTATTCAACGTTATTGTTACAGACGTGTTTGACTACCGACCTCCTGAGGGATGTAGAAACCTCCTTCTGAGCAGGAACACACTCTGTGAGCTGGTGTGGAAAGAAAGCACGCTTCCGTTCTTATGACTATCCTCGTTTTCTTATAAACCTCCTGTCTCCGCCCCCATCAGAAGAAACCGCCAAATCAGGTTCTGGTGGTCCAGAGCTGTAGCGACCAGGGGGGCTCCCCGAGACCACCACACTGGGTTGGGGCACTGTCTTGCAACCGCCAGATGGCAGAGATGTGAATAATACACTGTGAAACTTCATGCTGTCATGTCCATCCTTAAAGCTCTCAGAAGAGGTTTTGGTGTGCAGGTCAGGGAATATTCCCTGGTTTTGTGTTCACACTGCAGCCTGCGCCAGGGAAGACTTGAGATGCTGACCACTTGGTGAGTCTGAGGAGAGAACAGAAAGCTAGGGGATAGTATGTACCATCTAGTCGACACATCCGACCTATGAACCCTCATCCACTACCAGTGTGGAGCATCCACTGGGGTGACAGTACGAGCCAGAACACAGCACACACTGGGGACTTTGAGATGAGGATGGAGAAGACACACTAGGAGGGAAAGAGGGAGATATTTAAAACACTAAAAGTAAGCGCACCAATACCTAGCTGGCAAAATAATGTAGGCTACTTAGGAGTTTAATAATTGAAGCAGACCAGCAAGTTCAATGCTTGAAATTCATATATTTGGTAATTTACCTACTTGACCTACCTTATTGTAAATATAAACTGAGTGAAGTAGTGTGATTGTTCAGATTGTTTCCAGATTTCAATGAAAATGCGTCCCTTTTGATTGTCCTCTGGGGAAAATTAAGTGCAATGAAGTGTATTCAAATATATTTCCGAAGAACATAATTCATTCCAAGTACATTTTTCAGAAATATACTTCATGTTAAGTTTATTTTAGGTAAACTTTTGGAAAAGTATACTTCTTCTGAGATCTATTTAATTTCAATGTAAGTGTACTTGAAATAAATATACCAACGCTAATGTACTTAAAGTGTTGTTTCAGTATACATCATTCTTAAAAGTATACTTAACTGATACTTTTTAAAGTTTATTTACAATTTATTTCAGATAGTGTATTTCTGCCAGTGCGTCATTAAGCTCAACTGTAATATACTGAAAGTAAATACAGTACTGCTGTAATATTTGAAGTATGATTTCAGTATACTTCTTGAAAGTATACTTCGCTGATCTTTTTTGATGTTTATTTTGAATATATTTCCGATGAAGTGTATTTCAGACAGGATGTCATCAAGCTCAACTTTAGCCCATTGAAAATAAGTATACTACTGCTGTAATATTTGAAGGATGATTTCAGTATACTTCTTACAAGTATATGTAAGGTTGTTAATTAGACAGGCCACCATGTGGCGCTGTTTACCGCGATTTTAATATTGTGTCCCTTGTGCGCCACCGTAGTTCACGTGTGTGCGCCAACGTAGTTCGTGTGGGTGCCATCTTGTTTTGTGTTTGGCCCTCATGGATACAAGATACAAGGCTATATTGAAGGCTTTCCACTGTTGGGGAATAAATTGCCAAGCGTCTCCCACAATCCCGAACAACTGTGTCCCGTGGTCCTTCTCTACCCATCACACCAAACAACCAAACACAACGCAGAGTCCAGGGTCATAGAGAGACAGCAGGACATTTGGGTTACATCTTTGGTGCCGTGACCCGGATTGTGGTGCTCTAAGATCGCAAAGAAACTGACCGACGGCAACATCCCCCACTTTGCTAAGGTATTGAACTGTTTTGCCATTTCTGAGTGGACATCGTGTTGGACCAAGCGACTATCGCCTGTGAAGCTGTGTTGGCAGGATACAAACCTTCTGCAATATATCCTTTAAAGGCTGTGATGAACCTTGGTTTGCTGTGTTAATTTGAGGTTTGTGATTCTGGGTGAACGTTCTGTGACTGATATTAAGCTGTTGTTGTTGGTTTATTTGATTGTTATTGCGATAGAGCTGTGTTCTTGATTTAATTGACTTGAGGTCTATTCCTGGTTGATACTTGTGTTACGCAGTTTATGCCTTTTCCTTTCCTTTTCAACACACTACAAACGGGATTTTGACTAACGATAACACAAATACACAAAAAAAATAAAATAAATAAAAATAAAATAAAAATAGGAAGAATGTGGAGCGTTAATGTAGATTCCCAATCAGAGCCCGAGGGCCCCTCTGCTGTGGCACCAGGTCTCCAACATTCCCCAGTGCCTGAAACAAGCCACGACTATGGTCCTCTAACCCCCCTTTTGAGTCAGGGCGCAAAAGCTGACGGGAACACAGTAAACCACGACCAATCAGTGAGGCCGAAGACGACCAACCGATCCATCAGGTTTGCAAATGCTCCACTACACTCTCACACCCAAGACCATCAGACCAGCTGGAACCCCACAGATTCAGGAGCAGGCTCACAGCCTACCCCACAACCCCCAATTCTATCACCTTATACCGATCATCGTAGTACCCCAGCTCATATGTTCACATCATCAGGCTCACAGCCTACCCCAAAACCTCCAATTCTATCACCTTATACCGATCATCGTAGTACCCCAGCTCATATGTTCACATCATCAGGCTCACAGCCTACCCCAAAACCTCCAATTCTATCCCCTTATACCGATCACCGTAGTACTTCAGGTCATAGGTACACATCACCGGGCTCTGAAGCCTCAATGCAGGTACCCCCACTCTGCCTTGACAACAGCCCTGGTGCGAGACCAAGTTACCAGACCGACAGGTCAGATTACAGCCTGGCCAGTGTAACCTCTCTAGTGCCCCAGGCCGCGGTCCAGTCACCAATGCTCTCTGCCCCCCTGCCTCAATCCAGCATGCGTGATTCCACAACCATGCTGCCGCCTCAAAGCTTCTCACGCCCCGGCTTCCCGGAAATGCAAGCTGTACAGCAGCCGACTAATCATCCAATTACCCCCCCTTATCCAATCCATACTGTTCAGCCTAACTCTCTGGCCCACACCAATTATGCATATCCCACCCCAGCACCCCAAGTACCCGTGCCAAGCTTTCAACCACCCCGAGTAATGAACATTACGAGTAACCCCCATGCTGCTGGGCAGACCCTCCAACGGCCAGATTATGGACCTAACCCCCAAATGCATATGTCACAATCTACCGTTCAAATTCCACTGGGTGTAACTTATGCAGCTTTTGACCACACGGCTCCTACCCATGCCCCTGCCCCAGCCTATCTACCAACATCTGCATCATACCCTCAAGCCGGCATGTATCCCAATGTCTTCCCCCAGCCCACACCGTTTCATCCATCATCCATCCCACATATGCACCCCAGTCTTTCTGAGCCACTACAAAGACCACCTAGCAGAGCTCTCACCAACCCGAGCCTTCCACCGGCTGCCTATGGTGGTTTCATGCAAACTCACCGGGTGAAAAATGTCCAAGTCTTCACTGGTAATGCAGACAGCAAGATTTTGGTAGAGGACTGGGTCCGTGACATGCAGTATCTCCTGGAGGCGGTTGAGCTCCCCATGCACCTTCGCTTCTCTACTGTTGTGCGACACCTGAGTGGTGAGGCCAGGAAGCTGGTTCTGAATCTACATCCCAACGACCAAACCCCTGAGAAAGCATTTAGGGAAATGATGGCAGAGTATGGGGACTCCCACAGCTCCATAGATCCACTAGCTGACTTCTACGAGCGTAACCAGAGGACAGGAGAGTCGCCCTGCTCTTATGCTATTGCACTGGAGGCAAAGCTGCGGGCTGTGGAAGAAAGTCAAGAAGGGGGGAGACCTTTCCCAGACCGCGATAGTAAACTCACCCGACAGTTTTTGAGAGGGCTTAATGATGAGGAGGTCTATGTAAGGATCGCACCGATGAAGCCCAGGCTTTGGAGTTTCCGAGAGCTACAAGACGAGCTCAGGAACCTAGCAAAAGAGACTAAAAAGTTCCAGTCACAACATAAGGCAAAGAAAACATATGCACAGGTGCATGTTACACCAGAGGGTGGCACAAATGTGAGGACAGAAAGGACAAAGCATAACACAGAGTGGTCAGAGTTGACAGAGATGGTCAAGAGATTGGCTGCTACCCAAGAGGAGCAGATGGCCAAGCTGTCGCGCCTGGAATCAAAAATTGATGCCCCACCCACTGTTCCCCCATTAAGAGTCCAGGCACCTGCTGGCACTGCAAACCAGAACTCAAGTTTTGCATGCTACCGGTGTGGGAAGCAAGGGCATACAGCCCGTGTCTGCAGAGCGGTGCTCCCTGATCCAAGTCTATCCTGGACTTGCCCGCAACAGCCTATGACACCTGCAGAGGAGAACACACCCAATTCAGCTCAGCATTTAAATGCTTAGAGCCTGTGGTTGCAGGGGAAACCATGGGCGAGCAGCAAGACCCCCCACAGCAGAGTAAGGAAACTGTCGCTGAGGACACCCCATTAGTGGGTCCTAGGAACGAGGGGGAAGTAGAGGTCAATGGGATGAAGTGCAAAGCTCTCATGGACTCTGGCTCTCAGATAACCAGTATTACTCATGGATATTGGTGCAACCATCCAATCCTCAAGAACCGAAAGCTGCAGCCTTCTAAAATACCCATAGAGGGCGCAGCAGGTCAGATTGTGCCCTACTATGGTGTCCTGCACATTAATTTGAAAGCACTGGGAAAAGAGTTCAAGACTGTGCCTGCCTTTGTTGTCCCTGATTCGTATCGCTCCTCTGTTCCTTTGCTCATGGGAACAAATGTCATCCGTGCCTCCAGGAGGCACCTTAGAGCAGCCTACGGCCAGCAGTTTCTTCATAGGGCTAAGGAAAACCACCCAGAGTGGTACACCGCTCTACTGGAGATTGACAGCACTGACTGTGGTGCAACGGATGACATGGTTGGCCCTGCTGTGTATACTGGCCGTAAGATACGGATTCCTGCAGGGAAAGAAAGAGACTTAAGGTGTGAGATAAAAGCTGGCCCACAGCGAAAGATGTATACTGCCCTGATTGAAGGCAACTCCTCCCTGCAGCTTCCCCAGAATCTCCTGGTTGCCAAAGTTTGTGCTGATGTAAAGAGAGGCTGTGCCCCTGTCAGACGAGAGATGAACCTGTCCCAGCATGCTATTGTGATAAGGCCACATACACATCTGGACAATGCATTCCTGGTGGACCATGTCGTGGAATTGTCAGACGACAAGCAGAGTAGCTCTCACAGCAATGGTAGTAAGGAGGCATGCCTGAGTCTGGACCAGGTAGTGGCAAATTGTAAGGTGGATGTAAGTGAAGCAGCAGTCGAAAATGAACACGAGCGCTCCCTCCTTAACCAGCTAGTGGAGAGGAATGTAGGTGTTTTCTCCCAGCATCCCCTGGACTATGGCCACACAAAAACAGTGCAACATGACATACCCCTGGTTGACCCTAAGCCTTTTCGACTGCCGTACCGCAAGATTCCGCCTGCACAGTGGCAAGATGTGAGGAAACTGTTGACGGAGATGGAGGCAACAGGAGTCATCAGGCCTAGTAAGAGTCCATATGCTTCCCCAGTAGTGATTGTCACTAAGAAAGATGGGTCACTAAGGTTGTGCGTAGACTACAGGAAGCTAAACTCCTACAGCACGAGAGATGCATTCCCCTTGCCCAGAATAGAGGAGGCTCTGGAAGCTCTGGGCCAAGCAAAGTACTTCTCCACACTTGACCTCACATCTGGTTACTGGCAGGTGGAGGTGGCAGAGCATGACAAGCACAAGACAGCATTCAGCACTCCCATGGGGCTGTTTGAGGCCAACAGAATGCCCTTTGGGCTGCAGAATGCTCCGTCCACCTTCCAGAGACTCATGACCTGCTGCATTGGGGATTTGAATTTCACCCACCTTCTGATCCATCTCGATGACCTCATAATTTTCTCCAAAACTTTTGAAGAACACCTGGAGAGATTGCAGCTAGTATTCGACAGGCTTCAGGAACATGGCTTGAAGTTGAAGCCCTCCAAGTGCCATCTTGTGAGGAAAGAGGTGCAGTACTTGGGTCACTTGGTGTCTGCAGAGGGGATCAGACAGACCCAGAGAAGATCAGCAGGGTAAAGGACTGGGAGAGGCCCACGAATCGGAAGGAAGTGCTGCAGTTCTTGGGGTTTGCTGGATATTACAGGCGGTACGTTGAAGGCTACTCAAGTATAGCTGCTCCTTTATATCGCCTCACATCCGGTGATCCCAGAAAGAAAATAAGGGGAAAGAAGAGATTGGGTCCCGAACCACTCTTTTTGTGGACTACAGAGTGTGAAAAGGCCTTTCAGTCCCTAAGACAAAAGTTGACAACTGCTCCAGTGCTGGCCTATCCAGATTACAGCCAGCCTTTTGTGCTTCAGACTGATGCATCGGGAGAGGGGCTTGGTGCGGTCTTGGCTCAATTCCAGGGTGGAACCGAGAGGGTCGTAGCCTATGCGAGCAGAGGCTTGAGCCCAGCTGAGTCAAGGTATCCTGCGCATAAACTAGAGTTTCTTGCTCTGATGTGGGCCGTAACAGGCAAGTTTTATGACCATCTATATGGGCGTCCATTCTCTGTCCAAACGGACAACAACCCACTCAAATATGTGATGTCTTCTGCAAAGCTGGATGCAACAGGCCAGCGGTGGGTGTCTCGGCTTTCTGCATTCGACTTTGACATTCAGTATCGAAGGGGACGGAGTAACGCAAATGCTGACGCCCTCTCCCGTATGTCCAACAAGGAGGTCACGCAGGTCCTACGAACCTGTCCTCAGCGGGTAGCAACCAGTGAGAATGAGCGCGTAGAGGCACAGCCCACCCAAGAACCAGGCGGCTCCCCTGCAAAGACCACCGAAGACCCTCAACCACCAAACCCTCAACGGCCAACGTCTAGTGAGCCCTATAAAGAGGTGGGGACAGAATCACTGCCTGCCATGACAAAACAGGAGATCCGTGTGGGGCAGAAGGAGGACCCTGTCATTGGCCCTGTCTTGCACTTTAAATCTTTAAACCACAAACCAAACCGCAGCGAGAGAATAAGTGGTGGTCGGCAAGTGTGCCTTCTCTTAAAAGAGTGGAGGAGTGTGGTGATAAGGGACGGTATCATGTACCGCTGCATCCAAGACGGCCGAAGGGGAGTAGTGGAGCAGTTGGTGCTGCCAGAGAAGCTACGTGCAACGGTCAAGACTGCTCTCCACGATGACTCAGGGCATCTAGGATTTGAAAGGACGTTGCAGATGATAAGAGAGAGATTCTACTGGCCAAGAATGTTCCAGGACATCAAGGCTTGGTGTGAGCAGTGTGAAAGGTGCTGTCTAAGGAAGACTCCAACTGCAGGCCTCAGGGCTCCCCTGGTCAGTATCCACAGCAGTGCCCCCATGGAGCTTGTGTGTGTGGACTTTTTGTGCCTGGAGAAGTCAAAGGGTGGCATTGAAAATGTGCTTGTGGTAACAGACCACTTTTCCCGCTATGCACAGGCCTACCCGACAAAAGACCAAAAGGCCTGCACAGTGGCTAAAGTTCTGTGGAGAAACTTCTTCTGCCGGTTTGGTTTCCCCCAAAAGCTTCATGCAGACCAAGGGCGCAACTTTGAAAGTGCTATGGTTAAGGAGCTGTGCAAGTGTACTGGCATCACTAAGACCCATACAACCCCCTACCACCCCCAGGGCAATGGGACCACTGAAAGGTTCAACCGTACCCTCATGAACATGCTGGGGACGTTGGAGCCTCACTTAAAGCCCCGCTGGCATGAGCATGTCGACGCAATGACACATGCCTATAACTGCACACAACACGATTCCACTGGGTACACACCATACTACTTGATGTTCGGTAGACATCCCAGACTCCCAGTCGACCTGGTCTTCGGGCCTTCCACACCCAATGAGCCATGTGAATACAGTGAGTATGTGCAAACTCTGCATGACAGTCTCTCACAGGCCTACGCCCAGGCTAATCAGACTTCTCGGAATGCTAAGGCACAGCAGAAAAAGCACTACGACAAAAAGACCAAGGGTCAAGACTTCAGACCAGGGGATAGAGTCCTCATCAAAGCGTGTCATGTGGAGGGCCGGCAGAAACTCTGAGATAAATGGGAGTCATGTCCATACATTTTGGTGAAGAAACAGCCCCACACGCCTGTGTATGTGGTGCGATCAGAAGATGGCAAAAGGGAGAGAGTGCTACACCGCAACCTCCTTACACAGTGTATGTTCCTTCCAGTGGAACAGGCTGGTGAAGTGACAGGAGAGGAGGTTGAGTCGGATACAGCAGAGGATGAGGAGATGTACAACACAGAGGAAGTTGTGGAGACCGTTTTACCTTGGACAACAGATGGCCAGGTGGATGGACACACAGTAATGGAGGAAGAGGATTTGGATGATGGACAAATGGATCAAGGAGAGGAGGAAAAGACAAGTGCTAGGAGAAACCCACAGAGGACCCGACGTCCCCCGAAAAAGTTATCTTGCGAGTCACAAGTCTTGATGTCAGAGGACGGCCGGAGAAAGAGAGAAAGGGGATGGGAGTTGTGGCAAAGGGCCAAAGCAAGAAGAGCAGCAGGGCTTACGTGAAACAACGAAGCCATATCCTGAGAGGGCCCTTGGTGCACACACATTCTCAATGCAGGACACATAGTCATCACGTTTTTTGTTTGTTTTCATTGGCTGCTGTTTAACTGACTGTTCTTTGCATGGCGACCAGTGTTCCGTTTTGCTTATCCTGATGGCTGAGACGCCATCAAGTAAAGAAGGGGTAGATGTAAGGTTGTTAATTAGACAGGCCACCATGTGGCGCTGTTTACCGCGATTTTAATATTGTGTCCCTTGTGCGCCACCGTAGTTCACGTGTGTGCGCCAACATAGTTCGTGTGGGTGCCATCTTGTTTTGTGTTTGGCCCTCATGGATACAAGATACAAGGCTATATTGAAGGCTTTCCACTGTTGGGGAATAAATTGCCAAGCGTCTCACACAATCCCGAACAACTGTGTCCCGTGGTCCTTCTCTACCCATCACACCAAACAACCAAACACAACGCAGAGTCCAGGGTCATAGAGAGACAGCAGGACATTTGGGTTACATATACTTAACTGATCTTTTTTAAAGTTTATTCAGAATATATTTCCGATAAAGTGTATTTCGGTCAGGATGTCATCAAGCTCAACTGTAATATACTGGTGAACAACTTGCTGCCCTGCTAACGGAACACGAACTACTGGTTGCGAACACCTTGTTCCGGAAGAGAATGGGCAAGAGATGGACCTTCCAGGACCGGGCTTCTGGTATGCTACGTTAGCTGGACTACATACTGGTAAGGCGCAAGTGGAGGACTTCGATCCTGAACGCAGAGCCGTACATAGCACCTTTGACTTATGGGGTTTATGGGGCTGCCTGCCCCATAAACAAAAACAAAATCAAACCACGCACCGACGCAGGACAGTTTGCATCAGACATGACAAGCTTATTGTCCGTCCCCCTTCCCAACAGCCAGGAGCTGGAGCTAGAGACCAGGGGACTCTACGAATTGTCTTTTTTGCATAGGAAATTTCCTTTCCTATGGAGATGACCCGTAAGTGCTTGGAGGAAAGGTGGTTCAAATTCTGAAAAATGCTTAGGAAAGGAGCCTCGTTGCTTCCTTTGAACCTCCTTTAGCATAGGTTAATCCTGAGCAACCTTTGCGAAAGGAAAGGAGATAGTGGTATCCCATAATCCTTTACGGCGGCAATATTTAAAGCAACATGCCACCAACAAAGTTTACCGACTCTACGCGAAGAAGCATGAGAGACGCGGTAAAGCAGAAGAATAAAAGAGAAGAAAATACAATTGATAATAATGGATACCAATTCCAGAAATATATTATTTGAATTTAAATGAAATCATTTATTGCTGGTTATTAAGCACACAATATACACCGTAAGAAAATAAAATGCAGACTTCACATTTAAGAAAGACTACTGGGGGAAGTTAATTTCAATATCAACTAAAGTGGAGCCTCTTTTTTTTCCACATTTGAATTGAGATTCACCTGTACTAAAGTATTTTGGACAAGTCCGACCTAAGTGATTCTCACTGTTGGCGACAACCTGATTCCTATGACAAGAACGCATGGATCAAAAGAGCG
This sequence comes from Pollachius pollachius, assembly GCF_949987615.1. Lineage (NCBI taxonomy): Eukaryota > Metazoa > Chordata > Actinopteri > Gadiformes > Gadidae > Pollachius > Pollachius pollachius. The sequence continues at coordinate 29,374,839 of NC_136934.1, read as the reverse complement.
CTTGTTGTAGACCCAACTTCGAAAACTGTAGTTCCACCGTAGAGACGCTAGAGGTCAGCAATACTCCCCGTCGAGCAATGACGTCGGTTAGGAAAAGTGGATTCGAATTCATTTTAAAGGAGACATATTATGGTGTTTTCCCAACAAGCAAACATAGTATTTGAGTTCCAGAAAACATGTCTTTGAAGCTGTTTGCTGGAAATAGCATTTAGGAAAAAGAATATCGTCTACCGCTATTCCCCTCTGTTTCAGTCCCTTCAGAATGCGCTGTTTCTTGTGTCTGTAGCATTGATGTAAATGAGCTGCTGCCCATTGACCAATGAGCTGTCAGACTGAACCACAGCATGGAGGAGAAGGGATTGTTGCTGTTTGCTGACTCCTGGAGCTCTATATCTATATAATATAATGTGACATGATAATAATATTATATACAGGTATTTATATAATATATCTAATATCAGGGCAAAAAGCTATGTGCGCCTCGGATGATATTATGAATAATAAAGTCTGTGTCTGACGTCTCTGGTACTTCCACAAGTAAAGACTTGTAGTGGGGGATATCTCGGCCATGGTTGAGAAGAATTGGGGGGAAGGAACTTTGGCATTGACTCTCTGAAGTCCATGAACCGCGACATGGAGAAGAAAGGGATTGTACTCCGGGAGTTGAGCTGCCGCACTGCCTCCGAGCTCCCCGCGCCGGAGCTGCCGGACTGCAGTCCGGTCGCCATCGAAGCCATCCGGCCGCAGTCCGGCGGTGTACTCCGGGAGCTGCACTGGCGCCGAAGCTAGGTGGCAGCTCCAGCGGACTAGCAGCTCCGGCGGACAAGCAGCTCCAGCTGGGGGAACTCGGCGGCAGTCCGGCAGCTCAGCACCGGGAGTACAATCCGTTTCTACTCCATGTCTCCTCCTCCCGACTTCCACCGAAGCACGTAGGAGGGGGCGCCGAAACTGACTCGCTCATTTGGTAGCTGGAGGCAGGCTGCTTCCAGAAATGCATATCTCACTCAAAAAATCATGTACAGACTTTTTTCAAAGTTTGTATGCGTGTGGGAGCACCATATACCCACAAGAACACCCCAAATCCCAGGAAAAGTGCTGTTTTCATAATATGTCCCCTTTAAACAGTCTTTTCCTATGTTCGAAAGTAAGCACCTTTTCATCTCTCCTTGACCCGATGACGTTTTCCACAAAGGTTAAGTAAAGGAGGGATAAAGGTTAGGAGATTTGACTATTCATAGGGGCCCGAGTTCTCTGGTCTCCTTAACTTGAGCAATTAGACTGAACTGAACTACATTTTTATGGATATAGGCCCATTGATGATAAGCATCTTCGTCCTGTTTCAAAGAGTCTTCTTAGGGCAATTTGAATGTCTGCAGCATCAGAAATAAGGTACATGAACTTAACTATCTGACTACAGAAAACACCATTCATATCTTGACCATATCGGAGACCCATCTGGATGCTATTGTTCTTGACATGGAGGTTTCCATTGATGGATATAATATGTTTAGAAGGGACAGGAATAAACATGGGGGTGGCATAGCATTATATATCAGAAATAACTTTCAGGCAACACTGTGCTCTGAGTTCATGTCAGATAGTTTAGAAACTCTATGTGTCAAAGTGCATCTTCCTCACCTAAAGCCGGTGCTGATCGGCTGCTGCTATAGACCTCCCGGGACTGATGTGCAATACCTGAATAATTTATGTGTGTTAATTGACAGAGTTGTAGATGTGAATGGTGATATTTTTTTACTTGGGGGTATGAACATAGACTGGTTTACGAATCAATGTCCAATGAAAATAAATATGGTATTATTAATCGATGCTTGTAATATGTCTCAGATGATCTCTCAACCAACCAGAGTCTTTACTAACAATGCTGTCCATATTTCTGCCACTTGCATAGACCATACTTAAACAAATATTCCTCAATGCTGCACTGAACCGGTTTTTCGATCGGTGGGTTTTAGTGACCATAATATCATAGCAATTGCCAAGAAAACTAAAATTCCTAAATGTAAGGTCAATATAGTACATAAAAGGATTTTAAAGGATAAATCCGGTGTAAAATGGATTTGGGATATGTTTGGTATGATAACGAGTTGGAATGTTCGTTTTTGGAGCACATAAACTGCACATAGACGCATTCTTCAGTTGGCTGTTTTTAGCCGATTCTACCAAAACGCTATAAACTTGGAACGATAGGGGCATGTGTTATGGTAAAAACGAAATCGCTATTTTGAACCACTTAAAAGGCTAGAAGTAGCCCGACACTAGTATAATAAGGTCTTAACATATAAAACAAGTTGACGCCATCTTGTTTTTAAGACTTGATAAGTAGTTTGGCGAACACAGAGCTTGCGTGTTGCTGACGGATATCACAATCTCTGTGTTCGTCAACCTACCCATCGAGTCTTAAAAACAAGATGGCGTTGACGGCTGATTTACTGATGGTATTGTGTGTATAAAATGAATATAAACAATCTGTACACTTACAAAGTTATCAATGCCTCGTTTTATATGTTAAGACCCTTATTATACTACCAAAGAAGTGGCGGGCTACTTCTAGCCTTGTAAGTGGTTTAAAAAAGGTATTTAGTTTTTACCATAACAAATGCCCCCATCGTGCCAAGTTTATAGCGTTTTGGTAGAATCGGCTGAAAACATTTAACTTAAGAATGCGTCTATATGCGCTTTTTCGCTCCCAAACGAACATTCCAACTCGTTACCATACTAAACATATCCCAGATATCTATTTTACACCGGATTTGTCCTTTAAAGAGATTCATTCCTGAATTTTTTTTGGCAACTTTTGTTCAAATCCCTTCACTTCCATTTAACGTTTCTTTATGTCTTAATCTATGTGGGTTTATTAAAAAATATTTTCAACCTCACTTTGTGCTACAGCACTCACCGCATTTTCTGTAGGAAATCCATTTTCTAGTTTTAATTATTTCTTCATAAATAAGGTCTATGCACTAAGGCAGAACTTGGCCTGGCAGCTGACCTTGTTTACGTTCCGAAATGTCATATATTATATGCATGCTGAATGAAAGGGGTTTATCCCACTATCTGGAAAGAGGGTAAAATTATTCCCTTACCTAAAGATGGCAGACTAGCACTCACTGGGAAGAACAGTAGACCTATCACTATTCTCCCAGTTCTCAGTAAACTGATGGAGAGAATAGCCTACTCTCAAATACAGGAATAATTTGACTGTAACGGCTTGAATACAGGTTTTCAACATGCTTACAGACATAACCATTCAACTTGTTCCGCCCATACAGTAATGACAGATGACTGGCTCAAGGAAATGGATAACTCAAAGATGACTGGTGCAGTATTACTTGATTTCAGTGCGGCATTCGATGTCATAGATCACAATCTGCTCATCTGTAAACTAGAATGTTATGGATTTAATTCAACCGCCATCCTATTTATGAAGAGTTATCTCACAAGTAGGACACAAAGGGTTTATTACACTGGCAGCTGGTCTCACTCTAAGGTCTTGGACTGCGGGTTCCCGCAAGGGAGCGGCCTGGGACCACTCTTATACTCTATCTTTACAAACGATTTACCATCAGTTTTGTGTAAAGCAACTGTATGCTGATGATTCCACATTGTATTATGCTGCAAAAACTGTCAGTGAACTGGACAATGTTTTATCAGCTGAGTTAAACAAGGTTTCTGACTGGATAAAACAAAATAAGTTGGTACTGAACATCTCGAAAACCAAATCAATTATCTTGCGATCAAGACATAAACTGTCATCTACACCAAAGATGAGATTGAACTTGTATGGGGAACCTATACAACAGGTAGATAAAGTAAAATTACTGGGCACAATAATTAATAGTCAGCTGTCATGGGCAGAACACATTGAAACCATAGTGAAGAAGATGGGTTGTGGTATCTCCATGGTGAGGAAATGTCTTTCTTATGGCCCTACACATATTGTGGGACAGGTGGCTAAATCTTTAATTTTATGTCACCTGGATTATTGTGCACCAGTATGGTCCTCTGCATTTAAAGGTCAACTAAAGAAATTACAAACTGCCCAGAACAGGGCTGCCAGGTTAGTATTACATTGTCCGATACGAACAATCACTATGAGTATACATCGTCAACTCTCATGGTTAACGGAAGAGAACAGGCTCGTTTTCAATACAACAACATTTTTCAGGAACACTGTCTTCTCATCTCAACCCGTTTACTTATGTAACCAAATTGCTAGATGTATTCAGGTTCATTCTCATTTTACTAGGTCAGCCGATGATGGCCAGATGATATTACCAAGTCCAAAATCAAATGCTTTAAAGAGAAGTTATTTATCGTACCATCAAGCTGGTCATCTATGGAAATGAGTAGCTCATTTCCATAGATGACCATATATACATGTATATACAATTCCCCTCCTCCCCTCGTGTATATACAATTCCCCTCCTTTTGCTTCATAGTTACCAAACCGAAACTTGACCAAATAAAGTGAGTTAAAAGCGATCCTGATTTGATTACCTTTTCTAAAAGAACACGACAGTACACACACACAACTAGACACACACAAAGACACACACACACACACACACACACACACACACACACACACACACACACACACACACACACACACACACACACTCTCACATAAGTGGTAGCTGTGCTGAGGCACATTAGTTGAGGCATAAATCTGACCATTGCAGACACCTAGCTTGTTCACAGGGCTGTATAAAGATAATCTAAATGTACATTCATACACCATGTAAAACACATGATAATAATATATTAATGGTAATATTAATTAATATATTATCATTAATCATATATATGATTATATTATGATAGTAATACTAATACTACTACTACTAATACTACTACCATGACTACTACTACTATTACTACTACTATTACTGTTACTCTCATTAATGCTACAATATCTACTTCTCCTAATAATCGTTGTTCCTCCATCGTCGTCCTCGCCTCATGACCTCCGTCACGGCGGAGGTCCACTTGAAGACAGGACGTCGGGGGCTGAGCTGCTACAACCACTGCTACAGGGTTGGCACGTCTGTGGGATATTCCCTCTGCTGGATGTAAAGAGGAAGGAAATTCAAAAAAGAATGTTGCAATAAGTAGACAGAATTGTGTTTTGTGTCAGCGTGTCGTCCTCTGTGTGTGGGTCCTCTTCCAGGGTTCATGACCCCGACTGCATGACGTTTGTGCGGCCCAGGGCCCATTCATACCTAATCTCACATTATACCTTTTCATACCCATTCAGCCATTCATAAATAATCTCAAGTAATTCTTAGCCTTTTTGTTATTTTGCAATTCATTCATTGTTCATGTATTTTTTTGAGGTGAAAGTGTGGTTACCCTGCATGTTATTCATCATGCTGGTTATTATTTAAGCAGCTGAATAGGAGGAGATATATTCCATCATGATAGCCCCTCATGGAGGAGGAGCCAGTGACAATGGCAAATATTACTGCAGTGCTATAAATACAGCCCCAGACGCTCTCTGTTACATTGTAGTACCCAGGGAACCCTTCATACAAGTACATCAGTGAGGTGTTGATCATGTGTCCAGGTCTGGAGGAGAAGATGAAGGCTCTCCAGGTGATGTCTCTGGCTCTGGCTCTGCTGGCCATCCTGGAGGCCAGCGCTCAGGTGTTGGTGGCTGGGAAATGCCCCCGGCCTGCTGTGGTCCGGTTCTTTGATGCATCCAGGGTGAATATACCAACATCCCTTTGCTATTAGCAAACTCTTACTACTGCAAAAGTGGTTGCGTCTGGTATGTCTTCATTTGGTTAGAGATAGTTTCTGCATTCTAATTGCAAACCCAGTAGACCCAGACAGAAACACATTGACACTATTTAATGACTTCATGTGGCACTTAATGCTGTACATTTTTAAAGGACAAAGCTAAATCTTTTTTTGTATTTTGTATTCTTTGCATTATTCCTACCCGTTTTGATTTGTATTTGCCATAAAAAGTCCCTGTCTGATTCTTTAGAAGCAGCTTACGCCTCAGCCAGGGGCGTAGCCAGGATTTTATTACTGTGGTGGCCAGCTAAGGCCAGTCTTATATTTGGGGTGGCACTTGGGGGGGGGGGGGGATTACGGGGGTATTTTAAGTGCAATATTTATTCATAACGTTGGATTATAAAACTTTAAATAAGAATGATAAGTCAAAGTTAGATCAAACTAAAAGTGTATATATTTCAGCTTTCTTCAGACCGTTTCCGTTCAGGAATTTATTTTTATTTTTTATACTCGGGGGGGGAGGGAGGGGGGGGCAGTAGGGTGGCCACTGGCCCCTGGCCTCAGCCTAACCATTGTGTGAGCCTCCCCTCTGTGTCCTCAGTACCTGGGCAAGTGGTATGAGATCCAGAAGCTGCCAATTCTCTTCCAGCAGGGGGAGTGTGCCACAGCGACCTACAGCCGCCAGGGTACTGTTGGAGATGTGGAAGTCCTCAGCAAAGAGCTGCTGTGAGTGTAGCAGCAGGGGTCGTCTCTCCAGAGTCAACCAGAGCCCTTATATTACAGACCAGTATGGCTCAGGGAATCCTGAGACAACAGACCCTCAACCCAGACGGGTCATGGTAGGACACACAGGAGTCACGCATTGACACTAATGATGGGTCAGCGGCTCTGATGCACCAGGGCACATGGTCCATGGTCACTGTGTAATATCTCCACTCATCAGTCTGCTACCAGCACCCTGGTCGGTAAAGGGGGATCCATCGTTAGTGTCATGAGTGACACCTGTGTGGTCCTACGCCTCTGGTCACTCTTAATGATGTCAGTGTTTCCCAGCCCTACATACGTCAGACGTGTGTTTGTGGTAATGATAGTAAAAATAAATTATTAATATTTCCTTCAGCGCTGATGGCAGCACCTACTCTTACGTTGGCTCTGCCATGGTTACCAACTCATCAGAGCCGGCCAAGATGGAGGTCTACTACTCTCCAAGTAAGGACATCACACACACACACACACACACACACACACACACACACACACACACACACACACACCAAAATCTCAATGCTCAAATGATATTCATAGTCTACCTTGATCCCAAATAGTCGTTACAAAATCCGATAACCTCATTTAAAAATGATCGAAAAAAAAGAGTTAGGAGGCCTTGTGTTCTGGCCCCAACCCTTCCAGCCTCTCTCCCCAGCCCCTACTGGGTGCTAGCCACGGACTACAGGGGCCACGCCTTGGCATTCGGCTGCATCGACTATGGCCTTTTCCACGCCCAGTTTGCCTGGGTCCTGAGCCGGCAGCCCACCCTGGTGAGGAAGACCCTTAAGGACCTTCAGGACCTCCTGGCGTCCGCGGGCGTCAACGTGGACAAGATGACCCCCACCAACCAGAACGAAGCCTTCTGCCGGGCCATGGGCTAGGCACCTCCTCCACCCGAGAGGGTCAGCTGTAGTATTAGTTAGTGTTATGTATGTTCATGTATATTTTAGTCATGTCTGTTTAACTGATGTGTTTGCTGAGTTTGCCAGTACCAAATCATACCACTTGGTATCACTAGAGCTTAATTCATGATGAACAGGACTTCCACACGTGTCTTTCTCTCGCCCTAGTTGTATTTCCCTCGCCGGGAGGGAGATCTGTTCTCCGCTTCACCTCAGGGAATGTAATTAGAAGCATGCATGTGATTACAATGTCAGATAGTAACAGACTATAACACACACACACACACACGGAAAGCCTCTCAGGTAGGGCACTGACCGGCATCCACATTGTTTGGCAGCTGGCTCCCAGCTGGACTGGCAGCCGTGTTGACTGGCAGCCTCGTGCTAAGTCAGATGAGCTAACACGCTAACCAGCCTCAACTGACACGGGTTCCTGCACAGAGGTAGAACCAGTGTGGCAGACAAAAGACATATGTACTGTGACGCAAATAAGCATAGAAGCTGTAATAACTGCACATAGCCACAAGATAGAAGCATATAGCAAACATATGAGGAAGCCGGAGGCGGGCTCTCAAAACCATAGCCAATCAGAGTATGTATTACGTCATATAGGCCACGCCTACTCCGTATCTAAGCCGCCGCAGGCGTGAGGACAGGCAGAAAACACTGAGTAGCTCATTTCCATAGATGACCAGCTTAGGTGTCTCTCCACGCGTGTATATACAATTCCCCTCCTTTTGCTTCATAGTTACCAAACCGAAACTTGACCAAATAAAGTGAGTTAAAAGCGATCCTGATTTGATTACCTTTTCTAAAAGAACACGACAGTACACACACACAACTAGACACACACAAAGACACACACACACACACACACACACACACACACACACACACACACACACACACACACACACACACACACACACACTCTCACATAAGTGGTAGCTGTGCTGAGGCACATTAGTTGAGGCATAAATCTGACCATTGCAGACACCTAGCTTGTTCACAGGGCTGTATAAAGATAATCTAAATGTACATTCATACACCATGTAAAACACATGATAATAATATATTAATGGTAATATTAATTAATATATTATCATTAATCATATATATGATTATATTATGATAGTAATACTAATACTACTACTACTAATACTACTACCATGACTACTACTACTATTACTACTACTATTACTGTTACTCTCATTAATGCTACAATATCTACTTCTCCTAATAATCGTTGTTCCTCCATCGTCGTCCTCGCCTCATGACCTCCGTCACGGCGGAGGTCCACTTGAAGACAGGACGTCGGGGGCTGAGCTGCTACAACCACTGCTACAGGGTTGGCACGTCTGTGGGATATTCCCTCTGCTGGATGTAAAGTTTGTCAATGCCCCCCCCAATTCACAGACACACACACACACACACACACACACACACACACACACACACACACACACACACACACACACACACATACACACACACACACACACACACACAAACACACAGCCGGGTGGAAAGATGGACACTTTGGGGGCAAGGGAGCGCTATGCCACTAATGTGTGACATACTATCAGAGCAACAGATGTGATATATGGATCAGAAAGACAGTGGTGGCTCTGACCGTGTGATGTTAATGTCTGTGCCGTGTCTCAGGCGGCAGTGCTGTGCACGCTTGCATGTGTGTATGTTTGTGTGTTGCAGGTGTTGCGTACTTGAGTGCATGTATGTTGTTGCATTTGTGTGCGTGCGTGTGCATGCATGTGCGTTGCATGTGTATGTTAGGGGAAGTAGTAGTCAAGCCCTTATTATATATTTTTATGAGGTGTGCTCTCTGAACTCCTGCACTCCGCTGCGCCCAATCAAATCCCTCCAGCGCACACCGCAGCTTATGTTACAGCAAGTGTCCAGGGTGGCTGACGTCATCGTCTCTGGCATGCCTTGGAACCGGCCTGCGTCTGGAATTGGTCAACAGCAGGAGGAGAGGTGAGAAAGCAGGAGAGATGTGAGAGAGGGAGAGAGGGGAATAGTGTGAGCCTTGTATTTAGTAATCAAAAAAAGAGTTCTTTGGAGGTGAACTTGACCCTGATGGGACAGACTAGAGCCAAGCTACTGGCCCCTCTGGCAAGTCTCTGTGTCTTCTTGCCTCTGAAGCTGCATGTAGAGCAACAGCCCATAATGAGAAGAAATCACATGCAGTAATCAACCTGCTGATCTAAAGCAAGAGTATGTGTGTGTGCATGCATGTGTGTGTTTGTGCACGTGTGCGTATGCATTGCATGCGTGTGTTGGTGTGTATTTGTCTGCGTACATGTGTGTTTGTGTGTGCGTACCTGTGTGCATGTGCCTGTGCATGTATGTGAGCGTGCATTCGTGTGGGGGCGTCTGTGTGTGTGTGTGTGAGTGGGGGGGGGGGGGTTGTGTGTGAGCGGTGTGCGTGCATGGGTGTGTGTGTGTGTATGTGAGTGTGTTACTTAAACTAATGACTCATGAGTTAAATTATGGTAGATAAGCCCCATGAAACACACACTCACACACACACCCAATAACAGTGGAAAATAGCAATAAAATATGTGTTCTAATTATAAATACTACATTCTTGTGGCTATATATCATGATACGCATTATTAATGGTGGTTGTAGAAGGAGAAGTACTGGTATACTGGTATAGTATAATATTACGATAAAGAACAGTCAGATACATATGAAGGAAGAAAAAGGAAAGAACAAAGGAAATTACCCTTCAATGAAACCACATCTGTTCTCTCTCTGCCTGCGTATCCCCCTGAAATCTTTTGCTCACAATGTTCTCCCGCTGTATCTCGTATCAGAGTCTCACATCAGTATCCAAAGCACCGGGTGGGTTTCCACAAAGACCTAATTCACTCCAGCGTCTCACCGGGTGACTCTCATCCCACGCTGAGGCCAGAGGTGTTAAGCTTCCTGCCGGCAGCTGTCCTGACACGTACACACACACACACACACACACACACAAACACAGGCACACACACACACACACACAGACACACACACACACACACACACACACACACACACACACACACACACACACACACACACACACACAGACACGCAGACACAGACACACAGATACAGGCACACACACACACACAAACACACACGCATACGTACCCGTAAACATGCACACACACACACGCACACACACACACACAAACACACACACACATACGTGCACATGCACACACACACATACATGCACATGCACACACACACACACAAACACAAACACACACACACACACATACACACTCACATACACAGACACACTCATGCAAACTCACCCGCACAAACACACGCACACAAACACACACACAAACATACACACACTTTTGCGTTCATGTATACAGACAAATGATGTCACAGAGTTTAAATGTTTAGTTTCTGTTCCAAAACAAAGTTTGGATGGGGTGGCCTTGGGATGCTTGTCTTTAGCTCACCTCTGTTTCTGTTTCAGAGTCTGTCTTACCCTAACTTTAGGACTTCCTGCTCTTCTGATGTCCTCCTCGTAGGCAATCAACCTCCAGCCAACCCCTGTCTGGGCATCCCTGCTGTGACATTCTGTGACCCACACACACACATATGCACACAAACACATCATTTTCTGTGTGCTTGGAGTGTGTTTAGGTGGTATGTGCATGGGTGCGTACGCGGCTGGCTGTTGTTCAGTCATGTGTCTGCCAGTGTGGTTTGAGATGACTCATCTCTGGCCAGTGGTCTGTGCAGTGTGGCTGCACCGCTACCTGATGCTACATTTCCATTAGCGTCAGGAAGGACCAGCGATCTGCAGCGGATGCCACTTAACCTTGTGTAACGACATGGTTGTCGTCATGGTGATGACCCTTCCAAACCTATAACGTTTCCTGGGTGGGCTGTGTTATGCACTTGTGTGTGTTTGGGTTGTGTGTGTGTGTGTGTGTGTGTGTGTGTGTGTGTGTGTGTGTGTGTGTGTGTGTGTGTGTGTGTGTGTGTGTGTGTGTGTGTGTGTGTGTGTTTGTGTGTGTGTGTGTGCTTTGGTGTGTCAGCTTGAGGACATAAGGAATGATATATTGTCTCGCTGAGACAATTATTGACGCTTGCATCAGGTGCATTCTGGGAAGACTTGTAAAGAAACAGGCCCCGTGGGCTAGAATATGACATCTCTGGGGGCCCAGGTCTTTAGGATGCAGGGAGAAAGCACCTTGATGCACGCACACACGCAGGCAAGTATGCATGTACACACACAGCCAGAGACACACACACACTCATTCCTAACTGTACTGTGAGGAAGCCGTGGCCTCAGGCACCTAAAAGTCACACAAACACGAAAGCACCGGGCCGGGGTCCGTACAGGCACCAGCTCTGTTGATGAGCTGCTCACCTATCAGAGGGCTGGTGATGAGCTGCTCAACTATCAGAGGGCTGGTGGACACAGGTCCACAACGTATGCTTGACTTCCTGTGTGTGACGTGAGTCAGGGTAAAGTATATGGTACCGAGGCCCCACTGCCTCCTACACGTTGTGAGGGAGGAGTTAGTCTAGTTAGTGGCGGTTAGGGAGACTGAATCTCAGCTGAAGCGTCCTGCATTCAAGACCCACATTCTCCCAGTAGGCCTCCTGAAGGGGCAGATCTAAACCGATGTGTTGGGGCTTCGATCCTGTGCTCGTATATATCCCTGTTTGTTCTTGCCACTGCTAGCTGGGCCACTTCTTGGAAACAGTTTCTCAGTGGTGTTCTGTGAGCATGTGTACCAGGAAGTTTGTATAGTCACCTTTTGGCTGTCCCAAGGATCACTTTCCGAACTGTGTGCAGTGTAAGCGTTTGATGGTACGTGCGAACAAGTCATAGAACATAGGTGTTTGATTTCGGTATGTCAGTCTGTGTGTGCGTGTGTGTGTGTGTGTGTGTGTGTACATGTGGTCTTTTGTGTGTTTGGGTGAAGGGTTTTTACAGGGGTTCAGTTCAGTCACAGCATT
>NC_136934.1:28984902-29349902 GCF_949987615.1 Pollachius pollachius | reverse complement strand
ATCAGAGAGGATCGGATCGGACTAGCATGGAGGAGCCATAGGAATCAGTACAGCAGAGAGGATCGGACTAGCATGGAGGAGCCATAGGAATCAGTACAGCAGAGAGGATCGGACTAGCATGGAGGAGCCATAGGAATCAGTACAGCAGAAAGGATAAGACTAGCATGGAGGAGCCATAGGAAGCAGTACAGCAGAGAGGATCGGACTAGCATGGAGGAGCCATAGGAATCAGTACAGCAGTAGGACTGGTAGAGGATAGGGTAGAAGGAGATGTGTGTGTTTCTTCCATTGGTCTTACTGACGGCCACCTGATGGACACTTTTATCCGTGATCAAACAAACCCTGGAAGGGACACAGGGACACAAGAGTTAACGTACACCGATATACACCAAAATACAAGTGTTTTTTTCTTGCTTTGTTTGACAAACCTCTTGTTCTCTTTTGTGCTCACACTCACTCTTTTCTTGCGGTTGGTTATACTCACACACACGCACAAACACACTCTCACACGCACTCTCACACACACACACACACACACACACGCACACACACACATACACACACACGCGCGCGCATGAGCGCGCGCGCACACACGCGGCTTTTGTGTCCTGTCAGCAGCCTGTCCGGGGTGAGCTGTACCTTATCATTGCCCTCCGCTTCCATTAGTTCCTCAGATTGTTTCCTATTTCCTGCCTTTATTCAAATGAACCCTTGACACGTCCACACGTCCCAAACGTGAACTTGTCACATTTAGTCATCACACACATTCCTCAATGCAAAAAGTATAAGTGTATTTAGAGTTCATGCTGTCTCTCTCCCTCTCTCTCTCTCTCTCTCTCTCTCTCTCTCTCTCTCTCTCTCTCTCTCCCTTTGTTTGATCAGCTCGTAGTGAACTTACTCTTCTATGGCATTCCTTACTTAATCATCCTGTAACCAGCAATGAACTCCTCACCGCGGTAACCGTGGTAACTTCGGATGTGAACTTGACCCTGACCTTCCTACCCCGGTGACCTCTGGTGACCTCTAGAGGCTATTATCACTGGCTCTCTCCTTCACAGGAAACATGTGTCTGAAACACACACTCACCCGCACACACACACACACACACACACACAGACCCCCACACACAGACCCAAACAAACACAAACACACCCACACACACACCCCCCCACACGCGCACACAACAATAAGTGATTACCAGTATATCTCCCTCTCTCTCTCTCTTACTCTCCCTCTCTCTCACTCCCTCTCCCCTCTTTATCTCTCTCTTTCTCTTTATCTCTCTGTATGATATAGATGCTGACTCATTGCTACTCTTACTAACCTCATCAACTATTTTTCACATGACAAGCGACTGTCTCAGAGTGTTCTCAATTTTATTTTAATAAATAACCGCCAATCCCAGCAACCAACACAAGCCCCGCCAAAAAAAACTGCCTGGCTGTGCAGAGAGCAGCATGTGGGTCTGATTAGCGGGGGAACCGAGTACAGGAAGAGCAGAGATCTCTGAAGCGAGCAGAGAACATGGCAGAAATGATGACACCTGTAAACTCTCTGTAGAAAGGATGTGACTGGGCTGTTTTTGTATATCACCTTGGGTGTTCGGTGGGTGTAGTTGTGGGCTTTAGTGTATCTGTTTGTGTGAGTGAGTGTATAACTGTGTGTTTGCTTGTGTTTGAGTGTGTGTGTGTGCACATACATGTGCGCAAGTCTTTGTGTCTGTGTGGGTGCTCATGTGAATGTGCGTGTGTGTATGTATGTGTTTGTGTGTGCTTGTGTGTGCGCATATGTGTGTGTCTATGCTTGTGTGAATGTGCGCGTGTGGAATTTTCAACATTAAACCCAAAGTGCAAGGGGCCCAGGCATATTTCATCTCAGTATGCTCTGTGTCTTTGTTTCTGAACATTGTGCCTCACAGGTAGTCTCACATAGAAAAGATTGGCATATTCCACTAACACAGTGTATAACCCCCGCCTCCTTCTGTTAAGATAAAGTAGCACAATCTGTGTGTGTTTGTGTGTGTGTGTGTGTCCACATGCATGGTTAGTCTGGCCCAGACGCCTGCATTACTCATGCTCTATTCCTTTTATCCTGCATTAAGCACCTCCCTCCCCCCTGACACACACACACACACACACATACAAAAGACACACACACACACACAGACAAACACACAAACTGCCGAACACACTTGACACATGCACACGGCCCAGTCTTTGTGGTTCTAATTATCACGCTCATTTGTTAGGAGTTGGTCTGGAGACAAGGGAGAGAGAGAGAGAGAGAGAGAGAGAGAGAGAGAGAGAGAGAGAGAGGAAATGAGGTTAAATGGTTGAAAAAGCGTTATACTCCACAGAGAAATGCCATAGTGATCTTTACACACGTACCACTCACACAATTTGTTGTAACAATGCAGTTATATTATCGGTTATATTCCGTATTGTTTTGTCTTTTCTTTCTTCTTAAACTTGTGTTTAACAACATGTTCTATTGTGGCCAGGTTACCGACGCGGACCCCCACCACATACCACTTTATGGCTCTCGAGGGCCCTTTGAGGACTTCATTGTGCTGCACACTCAGGAGAGAAGGAGTGAGGGAACAACAAACATCATGGGGGACAATGAGGAGAGAGAATGGGGAAGGCTTGGATGTGAAGGCAGGAGAGGGGAAGAGACAAACGATGGAGAGGACACACTCCTGAGAAATAGTTACTTCAGCCACAATGTTTCCCAGGCTCCCGCCCTAATGTTGTTTTCCCCCCCTATTTTCTTTGTGTTTAATTAAAATACAAGCCTGCTTCGCTCACATCCCCCCGCCCCCCCCCCCCGACTGTATCCAACTGTTATGCCCGACAGCCCCCCTCCCAATCACGTCACTCTGCACTTATTCTTTTATTCTCCTCCAAGCCTTTCCTCTCTGCCCCTTTGTCCAGTTGTGCTGTTAGCGGTCGTCCTCTGATTGGGTGTGGTGTGTGTGTGGTGTGTTGTGTGTGTGTGTTTGTGTATGTATCAAGTATATCATAACAAAAATACATATGCATATAAAAAGCAATGTTTGTATTTTTTTAAAAAAATAATAACACATTGATTAAAGAAAGGGCTCTGTGGGGTTCAACACAAATTTAGCCTATTTAATTTTTATTGACAGATTCCCACATTTGAAGATTTGACAAATCGGTGTAACCTGAAGCCTAGAAAAAGGAAACTTCAACATTCCAAACTGAACATTTCCAGCTCTGCCAAATCCCAGAGAAAGCTGCTCAAAGGGTGCCTCTTGCTTCAGGTTGGCTGTGCAGCCGTGCCAAGGAGAGAGACCTGTCACTTGAATACCACCATATCAAGTAAGGGTTATTGTCCCCAACTGTTTTTTACAGGAATGCAGTTGAAACAAGATTTATAGTATAATCGTATCTCATTCCATGCTGGGGAAAATATTATTTCATGCAACAATAATGCTATGAAAGAATAATACAAACAAGAATTGTATAGCTTTGGTATTTCAAGTTCTATTTATTCCATGATAGCTATGAAAATAACAACACAAGGACAAATTGTCAGGTTCCAGTGTCTAAGGTTAGAAAACCAAAAGTAAGATCTGAAATATATTTGGAAAAAAAAATATTCTTCCTCGGCTTATCTCATTCCAGGTTGTTCGACCTAGACTAGAACGCTTCGAGGTGATATATATTATATGTATATGGCCTGAAGCAAAGACCTTTTAACGGCCTGCATCTAAATTTGTATACGGTGCCCTCTAGTGGTGTATAACGGAAATGTAACATTGTGTAAACGTTTGAAGAAGTAACTGATGAATGTATGTAGGCTGCGTTCCAATTAGTGATCGTTCGCGACCGAATCAGTTTGAATGAACGAATCTTTAACAAGAACGAACCCAACTGATACTTCTCTCTCGTTCGTCTTGTTCGTTCTCAGACTCCTCCCAGATCCACTAGTCGCTGACTCAGTGTTCGTTCACTGACTGTGAGTTGTGAAGAGGGAAGAGGCTAAGTGAGCAAGCGTACGATAATACAATTCAATATCAGTGAAATGGTAAATGCATGATGTCTTTGTACTTTCTGTTTAATGCCAGATTAATCAAATAGTTGAATGTCTCGTCAATCTGTCTCATTCTTTCATGGTTCGTTCGTCAACCGGGACCCCCACCATCATTGCTAATCAAGTCTATTATCTTGCTTGCTGATATGTTAAACATTCAATAACCAACTACACCCCCCATCCCTGTGCGTTTGGTTAAAGTTGTAATGTTGTGTTGATTGATGACCGACTTCTACGATCGTTTGAGAATGAGAACGAGGGAGGAGCTGAGTCTGACTGACTCAGCTGAGAACGGTGCATTCCATGATTCAATTCACCGCTACCGGAAACTCGACTGAACGAACAAACGATTCTGAACGACTCTTCTTGGCGAACTGACCGACGCGAACTGAATCAAGGAAAAGAATCATGAAATCCATCACTAGTTCCAATACTTTTTCCTTTTACTTGTAGTATGTAATGCAGCTACTCTACTGTTGGACATACTACATGTGATTTAATTGATTAGCACACCTGTAGTCCCACCCATCGGCTTTCGCGGGCTCAGACGATGTGACGTCCACAATCCTCTGCACAGCAGAGGATTGACTGTGCAGAGGATTGCGTGCTGCTGTGCAGAGGATTGAGGATTGTGTGCTGCTGTGCAGAGGATTGTGGGGCAAAGAAGCCAAAAATCATGCTTGGTAGCAATGAAATGCGACCGGACCAACTTTAGAGAGTGACTCAGAGAAGAGATTCATCCTGTAGGCCTGCTAACTAGACAGAAGGTAATAGGCCTACAGGAAACTCCTCAATTCAAAGTGTTGACTGAAATACACAGACCGGAACCCTTCACATACTCACATCAGAAATACAAAAGTAAACGCTAAATTTTACCAAAATATTTATCTTTCAAAACATATAAAATGAAAGTACCATGAATCATGACAGCACCTGCTGTCCAAAGGGAACTACTGACTGGAGGTAAGCAGAAGAAGGCCAGACGACATCAACAACCAGAGCCAGCTGGATCTCGAGCCAGCCACTGCACCTGCAGCATTTTTCCCCCCTTGGCAGCCCCTGGCGTTGTTATCAGGTTTCAGGTCCTGCCAGTTGCCCTCAAAGTGGACGGGCAGACACTGGTTCTCCAGCGCCTCACAGGCCAGGATCAGGTGCTTGGTCTCCCTCATGATGGTGCGGATCCCACAGGTTTTGGGCTCGCTGCGCACCGTGACGAAGGAGAAGCGCTCGCGGCTGATGCACAGGTTCTCTTTGAGCTGCTGGCCGCCCCGGTCGCTGCACACTGCCTTCACCCGCTCCAGGTCGCCAGGGTCCAGGAAGGACTGGGTGGGCCGGTCGCAGCCCTTGGAGGAGATGTACTCCTTCCAGGCGTTCTGGTCGTAGCCACTGGGTGTTCCCGACGGGACATGGCGGCGAAGGAAGGCGTCGTAGGCGTTGTTCCACCTGGAGCGCTGGCAGGGGGCGTCGTTCTTGGCCAGGGAGAGGTGACACAGCCAGAGACCCAGCAGGGCCAGGGGGAGGAGGCCCTGGTACCCGGACATCACCCCAGTCACCTGGGTACACAAGCAGGGTCAGACGGGTGCAACCCCCACTTCTCCCTCTACTTACTATTGCATAATGTAGGATCAAATAGTAGAAACGACTTTATAGCTGTATAATAACAACTAAGTAGTACTACTAACTGTGCGTTCACACCAAAAGCGAATTGCGCTGCAAAGACGCTTTGGTCGCTTATCGCTGCGAATATTTCTGTTCGCTTTTGTCGCTCAAGTCGCTCATGACGTACAATTCAATGTTGCAGATGCATTTAAAGGAGCTGTATGCTTTTAGTACAGACAGCCATATCAAAGAGTGAACTCCCATACACTTTGGCCATATTGCAGAGACGGTTGTGCTTGTTGGATAAAGTGCTTCGACATACAGCTAGTTAAAATATGTTTCACTGACCTGCATCTGCAAATCATGATCTGCACTCATTCGTCAAACAAATTGACATTGGCGCACATGGCTAATTTGCATACGTGCACAGGACATCCATCCATCCATCCACCCATCCATCCATCCATCCATCCACCCATCCATCAACGCGTGTCTAGCTTTAATGTGATGTATTTTGTGTATGTCCAGTCAGACTTGTCTCCCTTGTTCTGTGTGGTCTTGTAGGCTACTGTCCTGCGTGAGCCGAATCACCTAAATGAATTCCCGACGATTTGTGTCGTTTTGTATTAATAAAGACTTCACTAGGATATCTATCTATCTATCTAGAATATTTATTAAAAATGATTCACCTCAGGCTCCGTGAATAGTGGAGAATAGCGGGAATAAAGGGATTAAAGACAAGAGATATATCCCTTGTCTTGTCGATTAGTTTGTGTATGTGACGATTTCAAAAACGTGTTTTGTTTAAAGCATTACTACACGCGATTGGTTGGTTAGATTGCTGGTATGGAGAGCAAAGGATGATTCCCGCTTAAATACGAACGTTCTAGATCGCAATTATTTTCTATAAATACTCCCGCTTATCATCACTTTGTATCAAAATCACTACGGATGTTGCACTCATTAACTATTGAACACAAAACAGAAAACACAGCTGTCATTGTCACTGACAGCGATATATTGTTTCACTTCTTATGACAAATGTACTTATTGTAAATCGCTTTGGATAAAAGCGTCTGCTAAATGGTCATTTGTCAGCTGTCTATCCTCTATTAAACTGCATTGAAGTGACACATTTGTTCCGTGCATTATTCATTTGCACAACGTATTATTCCGATATTTGAAAACGATATCGTCCCATTCAGAGCAAGGAAGATTAGTATGCTAGGATCTTGGTTAGCAGGCATATATCGCGACTATTTTACAATAATCTCAAACGTTTCATTAACACACACACACACCAAACCAACCAACCACGCGTGACACCTCCGCCCAGGCCAAAGCCTCTTTTTTTGCGATCTCTGAAATGAAAAGGGCTCGGATCGTACAACACCGGGTGCCCAGTTACAGCCGCGATTAATTTTTCAGTCGACATTTTGTACAGTCAGTAGGAACCAGAAAAGTAGGGACGAACCAAAGTGCCGGTGTTCGGTGTTCCCTGGGATCCACGCAAGCAAAGAGCGTCTACATTCGGATTGGCTGTCAGTGTTTTGCCGCTGAAACGCGTCATAGTAATTTGCATTAAGTTCAGCCGTCTTCAAATTTTTTTGGTCGCTCTGGTCGCTCACCTTTTGCCACTGGTAGCGTTTGACGCTTGTGTCGCTTTGGTCGCTCTTGCCCGTAGAAAGTGAATGACTTCCCGTGATTTGGCAGCTCAATTCGCTTTTGGTGTGAACGCACAGTAATAGTAGTCAATTTAAATATTGCATACCGGCATACATGTAAAACAATATATTAAATGACGGTGCCAGCATGCCATGACTGTTTACAGCCTACACTCTAGGAAAGGAACAAGTGATTATTGTACAATTACTCATTGCAGCTGTATCAGACTTTCCCTACCTTGGTTTGAGATTGACACGGACGCCGGTTCAGTTTTAAATATATCTAAGTAAGTTAGGATGCAGCTGTAAATGACAAATACATGTGAAAGTCACACTTTCAAAGTTTCATGTCGCGGAGGAGGAGCCGGGCAGTGGGCGCGGCCTATACGCTAGCCTTCCACGCGTCACTCCAATAATAGTGCGCATGTGTTGTACTAGCTAGAGCGCAACAGTGTGGTTCCGGTGAGACACCCGATTTGGTTCCCCATAAGAATTCCTGTTCCCCCTCGAAACGCCATGTTAAATGACTCCGCCCACAGGACCTACCCAGAACAACTGGATCCACGGAAAGCCAAGTGGTACAAAATGATTGACGAGTTGCGTGAGATTGCACGCGAAAACGAGATTTCCCTATTGTTTCGATCTTCTGTTCTTTAATTCAGTGTTAGTCATTCTTTTTAATGTCAATTAGTTACTTGCATTTGTAATATATCAGATCTGAGGATCTGTTGATTTGTTCATAATGTTGAATAAATAAATACCATGCTTTGTTGTTGAATTGTTATGTGCCTATGCAACAGTTTAAATTGTCGATCATCACAATGAGAATCATGTAGGCCTATATCTTATTTTATGGGCATGTCGTGCAACAGATAATAGGTAATGGGTAGGCCTACCTAAGCTTTCAGGAAACAATATTTTGCTAAGTGTTCGGTGAATGGATCATTGATTTGTGTGAAATCATGAATGAATAGGCATTCTGTGCTGCTTAGTTTTTAAAAAATCTTATAAATCATGCATTTCTTTGGAACTACTAAAGAAATGACTCTGAAATCTTGGTTGGACTCTGCTCTTTTCTGTTTTGTCCGATCGAGGCAATATAATAATATAATTGTAGTGCGTATATACTGTGATTGTAGCCTGATTGAATAGGGCGTCTAACCAATTCCGATGGGTGCGAAGTGTATAAATTATGGTGGTACGGCTGTACATGATCTGGAAAACTTGTTTGTCACATGAATTAATGTTGGATTCGTGGAAATGGACAAACGCATGTATACCTGCGTTTGTATGAGCTGCTAAACTACAAAGGTGATGGCTCATATCCCGCAGGTATTTCTAAGGAGACGAAATATATCATTCGAAGGAGCTCCGGATGGTAAGCCATGATAACGCTATGCCTACCTCCAAAATAATTCCCTGATCTCGTGCTCTAACTCAATAGCTTATCAGAATAAAGGACGTGTTTCTTGTAGGCGACTGACAACAACCTTGTTTCAATAGGTGATACAATGTATTACATATCTTGGAAAAACGAAAGAGGTGCGCAAAAAAGTTGTGGTTGGCGCGGAGGAGGCCAATCAGATTTTTTTGGATTTTCATGACAGTGCTCATGGAGGCCACTGTGGAACCCAAAAAAACAAATATTCAGTCACCGCTAGCTTTTACTGGCCTGGAATGGGGGTTGACTGATAAATGGGTAAATGGAATTATTTGATTGGAGTGTATAATATATTGAGCGCATCCAGGGCCGGCCCAAGCCTCCATGGGGCCATTCACACACCTACTATAAACGTATTCTACTTATTCTACTCCGTCATTACGAATACACTTGTAAAACTAAATGTGAAAACTTTTTGTTGTAGTTAGATTGTAATCAACAGTGATTAATGCAACGGAAGCAGACTCAAGATTTGCAAACTTACAGAAAAATCTTTCAATTAATATTTGGCAAAATCAGCAACTCCCCTTACTGGCCACACAGAGAATCAATACATAAAACCTCAAAGAGCAGCCCGGCATGTTTTACCCATCCATTGTTTTTAATCTGAAATGGTAGCAAATTCAGCTACAAGAGCAGCCTGGTGTTGATTAACACTTAATATTCAAAGTGATATAGTACTAAGTGGGATACTGAATGTCATCTAGGTCAATTAAAAGTAACAAAATAAACTAATCAGTTACTGTAAACACAATCTGCTTTATTGTTATTATTTTAAATAAACTGCAACACCAAATATACAAAAACAGACAGTATTAAATAAAATAAAATTACAACAACAAATACTTAAATAATGATGAAAATCAACAGGCACCTAAAACAAGGTAACACACAAATGTATTTTTTTATGTAAAAAACACAGCATTGAATAAAATAAACAAAGAAATATCAAATAAAATAGAAAGTTAAATAATTACGTCTGAAAACTATGTAAAAATGTGCAAAATCTTTGGTAAAAATAGGGAGGGAAATACAAAATACACTCCTTAGAACCTGTGTTTCCTGGCCTTTCTGGAGGCAAAGTCATTTATGACATCACAGTAAGAAATCCGATGGCCAACTTTGTTGTTTATACTCATCACTGCCAGTCCACTCAGTCTTTCTTGTGCCATGGATGATCTCAAGTAGTTCTTGATTAACTTGAGTTTGGAAAAGCTCCGCTCTGCAGACGCAACAGTAACAGGGAGAGTGCAGGCTATCCGCAGAGCTACCCAAAGATTTGGGTACAACTCACAGATCTCATTTTGAGAGAGGTAAGTGAGCAGCTCAATTGGGGTCATCTGTGCTTTGGGGAGTTCTGGAAGGCTCTCCATCTCTGTAGCCAGTGCACTCCCATCAATATCAGCCTGTTCCCCTAAGGTGAGTTTGTCTCCAAGAAGTTTACACTGATCACTCCTTGTCTGTGCATCAGGCTGGCCAAAGTTGAGAAGCACTCCAAAATGGCTTCTGACCTCCCCTAGGGACTGAAAGCGGTCCTCTAAAGACCGGATGCTACAGTCTACTGTAGCATTAAAAAAGGACACTTCCAGCCTCTTCATTGCATCAGCTTGTGGCTCATCAGGCATCTCATAGGCAAAGTGCTTTTTTGTGGTTCGCAACCTCTTCTGCTTCAGCACTGCTTCAGTGTTCATTTGTTCACACATGTCTTTTGCTGAGACCTGTGCATCTTTAAAACCAGTTGCCCTGTAACTGATTAAATTTTGTTTGTTTTTCTGAATGAGGCTCACTGCAACATCAATCTGCATGTTGGGCGACTGAAGTAGTTTGCTTGTGGTGTTAATCTGGGAGAGAATGTCATGCCAAACCACGCAGCAAATTTGAAATCTGAATGATCCGATTTCTTCAGCAAGAGAGTGGGTCTCAACTTTCAGTATAGAGTCAGTAGTTTTTTCCCTGACTTCAAGCAAAGCTTCTCTCACCTTGTCTGCTTGGTAGCGTAATGGTTCTATACTTTTAATCCGGCTCTCCCATCGTGTTTCACTCCAGGACTTGAGTGTGATGTTCACATGCTTCTTCAAGATGGCCCACCTTTGAGGGGAACCTGAGAAGAGTTTGTAGATTTTTTCCACATTTCCAAAAAAACAAGTGGCATCCACGGACACTTTGGCAGCATCTGAAACAACAAGATTTAAGGTATGGGCTCCACAAGGCACATAAAAAGCACGTGGATTTTTTTTAAAAAGCCTAGCCTGCACACCTTTATTTGCCCCTTTCATGTTTGCACCGTTGTCATATGATTGTCCCCTACAGTCCTCAAAGGGGATGTTCAATTCTTCAAGCCTCTGAAGAATTAGTTCAGACACGCCTTGACCTGTAGATTCAGGAGCTACAAGAAACCCCAAGAAGTGTTCCTTTATCTCTGGTGTTTTGACAAGACTTAGAGTGCGGACAACAACAGACATCTGTTCCTGATGACTTACATCTGGGTTGCAATCCAATATTATTGCATAATATTTAGAATCCTTGATTTCTGAAACCATTGTGTCCAGTATTTTATCACTTACACAGTTATCAACTCATTTTGAATTGTTTTCCCCAAATATGTGATATGCTCAGCTCCACTGTCAATTTGTCTCACGTGATCTTTCAACACTGGATCAAATGTAGCCATGAGTTCCACTTCTTTTAGAAAGTTCACATTGTTGGCCTGATGTAATGTGTCTACAGATCCTCTGAGTGCCAGGTTCCTTTCTGCCAATGACTGGATAATGCTGATTAGACGTGTGAGGACATCTCTCCAGCGATTCTTATCTGCCTCTAAGAGGCCCATTTCTGTTGCATCGATAGTTTTCCCCTTTGAAAGACGCAAGGCAAATTCCTTCCATTTAACTAGGTTGTTACAGTGATCTCCACTGTTTTCATGCTGTTTCAACAGTGCACCTATGTTGACCCAATCCTGCTGTCCCTCAGTTGCCAGTTTTATGGACTTTTTTGAAAATAATTTGCAGCAAAAGCAATAGACCGCATCTTTACTTTTTGAATATGTGAGCCAGCTCCGCTTGACTTTTTCCCCATTTACTAGTTGTCTGTATGTGTAATGATGGTGGAAGCTTCGGCCATCGTGTCTCTTCGGGAATGTGAATGTGTTCTTTATAGGCAGTGGCCCTCTTAATACCTGTTCAGTCCTTTCTGAGTCCGTCAGGAAAGAGGGACGCTCAGCTGGGTCCACTGGCGGAGCTGCTGACCCCTGCTGCAAACTGGATGCTGAAGAAGACACATCAATCTCCATGACCAAAGATGAAGGACCTATAGGGAAATTAAAATAATATTTTTGGACAAAATTATTAATCTCAGAATATTCTGCAGTACACTGAGCAATTATAAAGGCTGTTTTGTTGTTAACTTACCAGGTACAGCTGAGGTTGCAGAGAGGACAGTGGGTACAGTGGGTACAGTGGATGTAGCAGAGGATAGAGATGGACCTGAGATGAAAAACATGTCCCTTGTCATATGATTATATATTATATCTTATATTATAAAAATATTCATCTCAGTATGTTCTGCAGTGCACTGAGCATTAAAGGCTGTTTTGTAGTTAACTTACCAGGTACAGCTGAGGTTGCAGAGAGGACAGTGGGTACAGTGGGTACAGTGGATGTAGCAGAGGATAGATATGGACCTGAGATGAAAAACATGTCCCTTGTCATATGAATATATATTATATCTTATATTATAAAAATATTCACCTCAGTATGTTCTGCAGTGCACTGAGCATCAAAGGCTGTTTTGTTGTTAACTTACCAGGTACAGCTGAGGTTGCAGTGGGTACAGTGGATGTAGCAGAGGATGGAGATGGATCTGAGATGAAAAAAATGTCCCTTGTCATATGATTATATCTTATATTATTACATCTTAATGAGATAATTTCACTAGAAATTAAATATATATGGTGACAGTTTTTCGATTACCTGATTCATCAGCCTGGGTTGCTCCTGAGGAGGTGGATTGCTCCTGGGCTGAGTCACTGCCTCCTCCAAAATACTTTAACAGTGCTCCTGGGGAAGTTTCATATAACGTATCAGCATAACAGGGAGTTGATGTAAAAGGAATATATTTATTTATTCATATAAATTACTGTGCTCTGCAGCAAACAATTGCAAACAACATACCTCAAACTATAAGTTAACTAAATTAATTCATTAATGCAAAACCATATTGCTAGCAAACGTCACCGCGTTTGTAATTAACGTTAGTTATTAAATATTTACTATCAAACGTTGTTATCAGAAACGTTGTTTTGATGCCAAAAAGCGACCCAGAATAATATATATACACTGAGAATTAACTTATTCAAAGTATTACACAAACACAAAAACGTTAGCTTGAATAGTAAGCTAAGCTATCTAACCTACCCACAAGAGAGAAGTAGTAAGACATTTTGAACTAATGTTAGCTAGTCAATTTGCTATTATAGGCCAACGTATTTGAAACGAAATGTCAACAATAATTAGGGACTTTCCTAATTTCAGGGAACTTTTCAAAATCTCCTTGACACCAAATGTTACATTACCGAGACATACCTTTATCTTGTCGTTTTTTCTCCTCTTCATCTTTCTTCTTTTTTCTCCCTGAGGGGTAAGTCCTTTTTTGCGACATCTTTCACCTGCTCCTAGCTCCTAGATGCTGAGTGCGCACCGCACGGTTGGGTGCGCTGCACACGTTACTAGCGGAGGTCAAATGTCAAGCAGCGAGGCAGTAGGAAACTACACTGTGCATGATATCATGTTAACAGACTCTGTTAACATGATACTGTTGTTGGTTTTGTTTTTTTGTTTTTTTGTACAAGAACGGTTATTTGATAATATATGAATCATCATCACGCACACGTGAAAAAAAAAATGTTTTTTTATTTTTTAAGTTAGTTGCTCTTGGGGGCCCCCTAGTGGTCACGGGGCCCTAAGCAGCTGCTTAGTTCGCTTATGCCTTGGGCCGGCCCTGAGCGCATCCATAGATTGTCTTGCTTCCTGGACTGCATTTCCCATGTCTGCTTTTGAACCATCAGGTTTCACAGTGTGCTAAATGCCAATACACCAGGCTCTCCATTGAAAAGGAGCCAGAATATATCCCATTCCATGTATGTACTAAGCCTTTTTACCATTTTACTGAATACTTGTGAACAACAACCATGCTTATTTTGTAATAACAATGATATACATTTTGTGATTTTCAGGTTGACCACCCACTGGAGTTAGTTGGGATGGACTTGGTGGGAAAACTAACTCCATCTGATGATGAAAACATGTATATGTGTGTCATGGTCGACTACTACACCAAATGGGCAGAGGTCTATGCCATACCGAATAAGAGTGCTGAGGTGGTCACCCAATGCATCATCAATTTTTTTTACAGGTTTGGTGCAGCACAACGCATCCTCACAGATCAGGGCAGTGCGTTTGTGAATGAGGTTAGTCAATTTTGGCTTGGTGAATAAACCAGCACTGCTCTTCATGGTCAGGATGCTGTATGTACCATATGCAATACAAAACACATCTGTTGCTAAATTTTACTCTTCATGTTTTTGAAACAGCTAAACTCCAACATTTGCACATTTTTAAATGTGAAGAGGAGTCTATGTGCTCCATATCACCCACAGACAAATGGTCTTGTGGAAAACTTGAATGGGACAATTCAGAGGTGAATCTGTAATTAGAAAATTATTCAAAATGGATTGTAGAAGAGCTATTAGTAGCTCTTCTACGATATTGGTGACATTTTAAAAACCATGATGACAATTATTTCCTTGTGCCTATACAGAGCGTTGTGTAAACTTGTTGAGGACAAGCCCAACACATAGGACCGCTACTTGGATGCAGTCATGTTTGGCCTAAGAACGAAGGCGCACCTCACCACCAGGTTCTCCCCTTTTTTTTTAATGTTCGGTATGGAGGCATGTTACCCATGCGAAGTGGCAAAGGATTTCACGGTATGGCATGATGGGTCTCACTTATGTCAGGTAATTTGAGCAATCCAATTACATTCTTAATCTTTGTTTATTTTTCGATTGGAAAGGTGGACTGCTCAGTGGAGGACATAGTGGCCAACACAGTGGTGTCTTCAGGCATTGCCCTGAAGGAAACATTGGATGCCATGGTTCAGCTGAACGTCCTGAGAAAGCATGACAAAAGGCAGAAAAGCAGGTCTGCCTTCCCTGTTGGCCCGAGGGTTCTCAGAAAGGGGGGAAACTGGAGCGCACCCGGCTGGGACCATACACTATTTCCAAATTGGAAAACAAAAGTGCAGACTTGCGGGATGACAAGAGAAGACAACATCCCAAAATTAACACAGACCACCTCAAACCCTTCACAGATCCCACCCCTCGAATCCCTCACAGAATACCACCAACTCCACATGAAGAACCCCCTCTGAAAAAACCTCTCATTGACACTATCCCCTCAGCACATTCACCTTTACCGGCCCCTCTTGACCTCTCCTATAACCCCACTGCCTGCCAATCACCACATGCTCCATCCTCTCTCCAATTACCTTCACCAATACAGTCTCTGGCCACCAGCACACTGGACCCGGTAATCCCAGAGGATGACATTGTGCGTAGCCGTAAGTGATACATACCCAACAATGGCCTTTATTTAAAAACGCTGTTTGTTAAGGTTCCTTTGTGTTACAGGCATCATGGATGCGTGGAACGGTAACAAAAGCCATTTTATACTCTCAAGAGTTGGAGCCTACAAGGTCTTTTACCAAGACGTCTTCCAGCTGGGCCCTGGACAAGGGTTGAAGAGTGAGGGTCATATTTCTTGATTTTTACATTTACATTTAGGGCATTTAGCAGACGCTTTTATCCAAAGCGACTTACAATAAGTGCATTTGTTACAATAAGTACATTTGTCATAAGAAGTGAAACAATATATCGCTGTCGGTACAGTAAAGATGTTCATAGAACCAAGTGCAAGTATTACAATCGCTAGGCTAACCCATTCCCCGTGTAAAGCAAAGATAGCAGCTACTGTAGATGCTACACAATTAAGTACCTTGAATAAGTGCAATGTACAAGTGCCAGGACGTACAACATTCAATGGTGGCTGTGCATTGGTTTCTATGCAGAGTCGAGGTGAACTCTGAACAGGTGAGTTTTGAGTCTTTTGCGGAAGCTGGTGAGCGAGTTACAAGGTAAACAAGGTAAACTAGCCTATATTTTCCCACACCAGTGACATTTGGTTACATTGTTGTTCATCTGTAACTGAATTGTTCACTAGTAACAACTTAACTAACTTTTATTTAGAGCACTGATGAGAAAACTTGGTGTCAATGTGTCAAGATGGACATGTGACACTGTGGCTCATCCACTCCAAGAGGAAACAACATCTTGCGGAGTTTTTGCTTTAAAAGTAGGCCTAGGCTATGTGACATGGCAAAAATTACATATCGGAATATGCTATATCACGTATTGGGGGACCTGTGAATTATGGGTTCACTCTCACACTTTCAGTTTGCAGAACACATCCTGGAAGGGTCAAGCTCAATACATTTCCCGACATCCAACATAGATGACCTGAGGAGGGAAATAACCACCACCATCATGACTGGATCTGGTAAGTACTTCAAATCTTTAAATCAACGCGCATTCCAACGCGCAGGAGTACCGGT
Organism: Pollachius pollachius; assembly: GCF_949987615.1. Lineage (NCBI taxonomy): Eukaryota > Metazoa > Chordata > Actinopteri > Gadiformes > Gadidae > Pollachius > Pollachius pollachius. Next base: position 29,333,477 of record NC_136934.1, on the reverse strand, counting down.
CAGGATTGAACCCGTCTCATCAGCGTGTTGGTCGCGAGTGCTACTTCTCCACCAAGTGGCTGGATTAGGGATAATATAACCTAACCCTATTATTTTAGACTTTGCATCCCGTGTCTGTCAAATTCATTTAAAAAATTATCTTAATTCGTAGATGACTTGAGTGACTTGTGTCATTTCTGTGGGGAGGAAGTCACCTTTGATAAAACAGAAAACGTTACTTGGGTAAGTAGCATTATACTGTATTATTGGCGTGCAGCTCTTATGAACCTATATTTATAAGTCAGACTAATACTACCTTCTTTTTTTTTCAGATTGCGTGTGATGCCTATCTGAGGTGGTTTCACACAGGGTCTGCAGGAAATCCAGTCATGGTGGGCAATTATGCCTGTATGGCTTCATGCCTGCATCCAATAAATAGGCTACTAGGGCTGGGCAAGTTAGCGCCTAATTAAGCGTTAAAGCAATCTTGTTTTATTTTTACAAATTGACGCATTAACGCGTGTTATTTATTATTATTTTTAGGCCTACTTTGATTTTGAAAGGTTTTGCCCACAGAATGTCAAGATTCTTTTTTCCGCTTACTGTACATTCAATTACAATTGCAGTAAGTGACAGCATGTTCACAATTCCCAAATCTGTGGCGCTGCTTATTTGAATTTAACTACACTTGTAGTAACTGTTGGTTTACAATTGCAGTAAGTGATAGCCTGTTTACAATTCCCAAATCTGTGGCGCAACTTATTTGAATTTAAGTACACTTGTAGTAACTGTTGGTTTACAATTGCAGTAAGTGACAGCCTGTTTTACTATTCCCAAATCTGTGGTGTAAGTTTCATATTCAAACCTCAATAAAACTCCCTCAAGATCACTTGGCCTAGTTATTGCTAATTAGGTATAAATGATAATGTGTCATTCCATTTGATTATCTCATTCAACTTAAATTGGAGTGGATAAAAGTGTGATTAATTGCGAGTTGTCTCACCAAACTATGCGATTAAAACTTGTAATATTTGTCCAGCCGTAATAAATACATTATTGATGGAGACTGTTTCCCCTATTTTTGTCCTTTAATCGTATTCCTTTGCAAAGATTCATGGTTTACCTTCATGGTTTATTGCTTTAATGTAATGAATAACGCGTGTGTGTGTGTGTGTGTGTTTATAGTTGTGTGTGTGTGTGTGTGTGTGTTGTGGCTAAAACTCCCTTCTTGTGCATTTGTAAATTGCTCTAAACATATTCAGTCGATTAACCACTCTTTGACAGAAAGAACAAGATCTACGCGTGTTTACTGTTGAAACGACGGTAGAAAAAACAGTGCGTTCGCTCCGTCTTTACTGAATGCCATAGAAAAAAATACAAAACAGTTTTACCCTCCCTCAATGCTACGGCATAACAGCGCCCTTTATAGCAACCAATGTCCTATGCATCTCTAATAAGTATAAGCAATGAAAACAAGTACACTAAACAGTTATTAAACTAAAAAGCAAAACTATGCAAAACAATTAGTTAATCAATATAATAAACAATCCATAAATATTAATCTAAATATATAATATCTAAGTCTAAATTACAATATGGCAAAATGGCAATAACAGTGTGTGTGTGTTTATAGTTGTGTTGTGACGCTAAAATCAACGTAGCAGACTAATGGACTACAGCCGCACAGCCTGGTGTGAGGTTTGTCCCATTTCGCTTTCCGTACATCCAGCTGTTTTCGATTTAAGTTTCTTACTCAAGTACGTACGGTAACATAGCAACTACGCACGGCTCATCAGTATATCAGCGTAAGTGGGAACAGGAACTGGGGGAGAACCAAATCGGTCGAGATTTTGATTAAATCCTTAATGTCGTAACCATCCAAATGATGCCTACCACGCGCCGTTTTATCGTGAATCGATGGTATTTGCTCCTGCTGAAGCCACACGTTAATCGGGGTAACATCTAGTTTTTTAGAAAAGCATGTTTTATTCGCAATGTCATTGAAATCACTACCCTACCCATAAATCCTGTAGTGTGACACGACGTCTCTGATTGGTGGAGCTCGACGTAACTTACCAGGAAACGTTTACTGCACACGCTAAAGTAAATAGACGAGTTTCAGATGAGGCATGCGGCTTTGTTTGCCATGCGTCAGAATGCATTCTGGGATGAAAAACGTCAGAAATACCTGTGATCATGTATATGTATATATATATATATATAGAACACTAGATACGTCACGGCAATGTTGAGCTCCGGTCGGCTGACGGCACACCGCGGCGGCCATCTTGAATGGGTCAACCCGCTGCCTAGTGCATTACACCATATGGACAATTCCTACTAACATGTAGCAAATTTGAGCCGTGATGGCTCAGTGGATGACACTAAAAACATCATAGTTGATATTCCATGGTTGATTCTAATTGATAGGAAGATTTTTTTCCTCTGTTACACAAAAAACACTTTAACACAACATTTAACTGATTATATCTACTATCGGAAATGTTTCTGCTGGACTCAGATGAACATTTTATTTCTCATAAGTATATATCTTCTTATCCATTTAGCTTTTTGGCTTATAACTCTCAAACCACTCTAACACTGCATCACACTGGACTAGAACCAGCAACCCTCCAGACTGAGATACAACTGGAACTATTGATTGAATTTATTTCAGACATATCAAATACAAATTAAACATGAAAAATACAAAACAAAAAGAAAAGCACAGTAATAAATATTTAATAAATTAACTTCCTGTGTTCCTCATATTTTTCTATATCTATATACAATTTGCTTTATTTATGAATTGATATTTACAATCCATACATATACAACTTAAAGTACTATATATTTTATAATTTATATATTTATACAATCCATATATATATATATATACATACATACATACATACGTATACACTTGCAGCCGTATTCGCATAAAGACAGATACAACCAGCGACAGGAGGGACAGGTGATTGTCGATGCCAAACTGGCTTTCTTGGACATGGCTCCCCAGTGCAAAGACGTCCTCTGTCCCAATTTCCTCTCTGACAAAGTGGGCTATAACAACCTCATCAGGGGCTTTCCCTGGAGAGTGTTGACGTATTGTTGGGCTGTTGGTCATTGTTGGGCAGCATGCTAGCTGTGTATACAGAGGAGCTGATGGATGTTTTTACTGACCTTTACAGTTCCTTTTGAAGGAATCATCAGCCCACCATTATTCCGAAGTTCCAGTAGATGGTAGCTCTGGTCAAATGGGACAGCTACAGCATCTGTCACCAGGCTGGCACGGCACATATCACAGGACAGGCTGCGAAAAACTCTTTGCCCTCACTTCACGCTTCCTTGTATTCCTCTTTTCCCTCTGCAGTCTGATTACATTTCCCCTTGCCTTAATGTACCCCTCCTTTAGAGCAAAAGGGCAACTGGACAGAGCATAGTTGTGGTCCTAGTAAAAGGGAGGAAAAAACACCTGCTGTCTTATCTAACTCCAAGTGTAATTTCTGTTTGTATGTGAAAGTATTTATTACTTCTCTATGAAATAACACATGTTAAAATAATACTTTTGAAGTTGAATTCAACTGGGAAATGTTTAACCCTGAAATTTTAACAATCTTGTCATAGACAGACATCTAAGCAAAGTAATACAATAAACAAAAACCTTACATTTGAACAGATTTATTTGTAAGTAGAGCGTTATCAAATTTTGATTATTTTAATTAACAATTAATAGTGTCACTGAACAACAAAAATATGAATGTTGAGGAAAGTATTCCTCATCTGTCTGATCCCATCTATTCAAGTAAAATGTCAAACTGCAATTCCATTCCATTGTGCCGTTGACCCACAGGGTGTTTCTCCGCCGTAGTAGTAAAAATCACAAATTCTTCCTGAAAACAGGAAAGGCAGCCAGATCAACTTGTGACCCTACTACCCATGTAGTTAAGACCATGCATTGGTCGCGTTTCCAAAAATAAGACGCCTTTACATCCAGTTAATCAAAACCCAATGTTGTGTTGCCCTCCACTGCTTGAAACTAGCCAAAAACACTGTTATGCGCTCGTTCTATCTTTTCGGTCGCCTGATGTGTTGTTGTCCTCTTACTGTATCGCCTCTGTAAGCAAAGCAGCGACTTCGGAAATCAATGTGACGCAAGGCGATAGCACTTTGAGACACAAAGTTTGTTCAGATCAACAAAACGTACATTACGGGATTCAAACTCATACCATTGAGGGGGGGAAATATAACAAACTGCAATTCCATTCCATTGTGCCATTGACCCACAGGGTAATTCTCCGCTTGTGACCCTACTACCCATGTAGTTAAGACCATGCATTGGTCGCGTTTCCAAAAATAAGACGCCTTTACATCCAGTTATTCAAAACCTAATGTTGTGTTTCCCTCCGCTGCTTGAAAATAGCCCAAAACAATGTTTGCGCTCGTTCTATCATTTCGGTCGCCTGATGTGGTGTTGTTGTCCCCTTTTAATGGATCGTCTCTGTAAGCAAAGCGGCGACTTCGGAAATCAATGTGACGCAAGTCACATTGCGTCACATTGACGCCTTTAACTGGATGTAAAGGCGTCTTATTTTTGGAAACGCGACCAATTCGTGGTCTCAACTCTACATGGTTAGTAGGGTCACAAGTTGATCTGGCTGCCTTTCGTGTTTTCAGGAAGAATTTGTGACTTGTATTAGGCCTACTACGGCAGAAAAATTCTGGAATAGAACGGAATAGAATCGGAACTTGAGCAGGCTGTGGACGGGTCCCTCGATTCATAGAGCCCAGAAGTAGATATCTCCGTTCACTCCAATACAAGTGGGGAACAGGAATGTGTCTCCGCAAAAAATGACTGGATATCAATCAAAGGCTCATAATTATCTTTATGCCATGTACTAAAATGTATGTTTTTTCTTTCAAAACGCCACCTCAAGCGGGAGAGAAGACCGTACCGGCCTTGCGCTCAGTTGTTGACGGGGGGGGGGCTAAAAAACAATAATATTTCTGCATCCGGTACGTCATGAACTAGGGCGTGGCTAGGTGGCGTGGCTAGCATTTTGCGGAAGCATATCTCTCCTTGATGTGGCCCTGCGCTATTGAGCAGTTTAAATAGGATTGAATGGGCGCCATTTTGGAATCCAGTGTCCATCCTATAATATGTCCATGGCATTTGCTCTCGATTAAGTGAGGACATAAGACACTTCCCTCAACATGTCAAAACGTTGCTCTGGTTGGTTGGAATTACCACATGGAATTTCCCACGTGAGAAATGACATAAAGGCGTGTTCACTCTCCTGGTGGTGATAAGGAGACGGCTCGTCATGATGTCGCTCACGCTTACGCGTGTTCCGAGCAAGACTTTTTAATCAGATAAAAACCAGTCAGAATTAAACAGAATTTAGAAGGATCAGTTTCAAGTGTGCATGCCTTTATTTCCTTGATGCCTATCACCTACTATCCTTTTGCTTTTATGTATGAGAAGCACATACACCACTGTATGGATCAAGGCAACACATGCCCTTATCTAGAACTAGTTTACCAGTACACAACGTTTAAAACTGAGCAAAGTCATGCCAACAGACATTACAACGTCAATCAATAGTAAAGTATGTGAAATAATGGTTGATTCTTTTATATTAAGTAAAACGTTTATGTTCCGCCATGTTCATGCACATCACTAGTAAACCATACATAACCAACTGGGCAACTCTGTTATTAAAATTTGGCCCGAGTTGCGGAACGGAAGTAGAATCATAACAGCGTCATTATGTGTCGTTCACGCAAACTTTCCGATGTCGTGAAAATGTTTTCCCCATAATTTCCAGCGATGTGAACGCACCATAACTCCTTTCAGAGAGGCGTGCCTGGTGCCCTGCCCTCTCCCAAACTATGCATATTAAAAAGAGATGCTTTTGTGAACTTTCAATTACTCACTCATGTATTTTTTATTTTGAGCACCCTAGACCTTGCGGCCGGCTACTGGCAAGTCGAGCTGACCCCAAGAGCACACAAAGCAGTAGCATTCTGCACCAAAAATGGACTGTTTGAAGGGAATGTCATGCCATTTGGACTGTGTAATGCTCCGGTGACATTCCAGCGCTTGATGGACCGGGTGCTGGCCGGCATGCAGTGGGAGACCTGCCTAGTGTATCTGGACGACATCATCGCTCTGGGCAGCGACGTTCCGCAGATGCTGCAGCGGCTGGGCCAGGTTTTCAGTCGTCTCCACCAGGCCAAACTGAGACTAAAACCGTCTAAGTGCTGCCTCTTCCACCGCCAAGTAGCCTACCTGGGTCACATTGTTTCAAAGAGCGGTGTGGCCACTGACCCCAACAAAGTCCAGAAAGTGCCGGACTGGCCAACACCGATGTCACTCCAAGATGTCATTCGCTTTGTGGGCCTTGCATCTTACAATCGGCGGTTCGTTAAAGACTTTGCTTCCATTGCAGAACCTCTCCATGCCCTGACCAAAAAACATGCCCAGTTTCATTGGTCTGAGGAATGCCAGGCGGCATTTAAAGAATTCAAATGTCTGCTAACAACCGGGCCAATCCTGGGCTACACACTCGACCAAGTAAACATGATACTGAACACAGACGCCAGCGACGTCGGTATCGGTGCTGTTCTCTCACAAGTTCAGCAGGGTGTGGAACGTGTGCTAGCCTATGGAAGTCGCAAGCTGTCCACAACTGAACGGAATTACTTTACCACAAGGCGAGAACGGCTAGCCGTGGTCGACTTCACGTCACACTTTCGCCAGTATCTCCTGGGGTGGCGCTTCACGGTGCACACCGACCACAGCAGCCTTCGGTGGCTAACAAGGAGGAAGGCGCCTGAGGGACAGCTCACCAGGTGGCTCAAGAGACTTGGTGAATACAACTTCGAGATCATCCATCGCCCTGGCCAGATTCACGGCAACGCAGACAGCCTCTCATGGAGACCCTGCTGTCAGTCCTGTCCTTGTAAGCTCCCCAGCCCATCTCCTCCTCAGTTGAACATCAGTCACCAGGCTGTGCAGTGCAATATACCTGACTAAGTCAAAAGAAATTGAACTGTTTGGTGGTTGGTCCCTGGAGGAGCTGCGACAAGCCCAGGAAGACGACGTAGACATTGCACCCATCAGGACCTGGTTGGAAACCAGCAGAGAACGTACTGCATGGGTAACAGTCTCACCATGCAGCCCAGCCACAAAGACATATTGGAGCCAGTGGAAACACCTCTACATCAGTGATGTGCTGGTTAGACGTTTCTACTGCCTGGACGATACCCAATTCTATCCACAAGTGGTGCTGCCCCGCACCTTCCAGCCAGACATCATGAGACAGATGCATGAGGGACAAGTTGGTGGACATTTTGGTGTAGAGCGCACTGTAGCTCGGCTGCAAACCCGTTACTTTTGTTACAGAATGAGGACATTGCTCTGTGGGGTAACACCTGCACCAGCTGTGCATCAAAAGCCAGGCCATGGAAACCACCACAAGTTCCCATGGGCACTGTACGAGTCGGCGCGCTTATGGAGTGCATCGCTTTTGATATTATGGGGCCACTGAATGAGACTGAGCGCAACAACAGATATGTGCTGGTAATACAGGACTATTTCACAAAATGGGTCGAAGCTTTTCCCCTACCTAACAAACAAGCTGTTACTGCCTGAAGTGCTCGCCTCAGAGTGGGTGTGTCGCTATGGAGCCACGCAGACACTGCACAGCGACCAAGGCTGGAACTTTGAGTCTGAGGTGTTCCAGAAAATATGCAAGCTGTTCGGGATCGACAAAACACACACCACACCTTTCCGTCCTCAGTCCGATGGGCAAGTTGAAAGGTTCAATGCCACTCTGCAAAAGATCCTGGCCACGACAGCCGTACGTTGCCACTGGGATTAGGACCTCATGATTCCCTACGCTGTCATGGCCTACAGAGCAACAAAGCACAGTTCAACTGGTTTCACCCCAAACTACATGATGTTTGGCCGGGAAGTGAGTGAGCCAGTAGACCTGGTATCCGGCCTGCCGCCGGACCCTGAACCAGCTCCCTCAGCCCCTGAGTATGTCCAGCACCTTCGAGAGCGACTGGAGCTGGCGCACTAAATCACCAGAGATGCTCTCGGAGAGTCTGTGAAACGTGCACAGAGACAATATGACAAGAGCTGTTGCCGCACACATTATAATGTTGGCGATGCTGTGTGGTACCTCATCAAAGTAACAAAGAAATTCAAGAACAAAGTGAGGAAGTTCCTCCCGTCTTACGAAGGGCCATTCTTCGCTCTGGTCAGTTGGACCTGGTTTATCGAATCCAGAAAGGGCCAAAGACTAAAGTAAAGGTGGTTCACCACGATCAGCTAAAGCCTTATCACTGCCGGGACCCACTGGACAACACTTGGGCCCTGGATCAAGCCCAGAGCTGGACACCAATGGAGGTGTCACCCCCAGACGACGTAGATCCTGCTGACACTCTACTGGGTCTGCCCCAGCTCTTCTCCAACGCTGACGCTGATGACAGCTCCAGCTTTCCCTCATCAGATCCAACTGTGGACATTCCTGTAGCTGCTGCTTCTCACCCCTTCACCACTCACCTGGACTCCTCCGTTCCTGTGGACTTCGAGGACAGTGGGGGTGGTGCAGCGGTGCAGCACCCTCAGAGCCCTCGTTCTCAAAGGCCCCACCGCAGGCGTAGACCACCGACTCAATTTGGTGAGTGGGTGGCTCACTGAGCGCCCTTGTTCATGGGGAGTTCCAAGACTTAAAGGTGTTACGGGCCAAGACGGGGTGAACCCAAACGCACGGCACAAATGACAACAGGACGAGATTGGTAGCAATCAACCAGTTTATTGCTACACAGGAGAATGTTCATGGGGATCCGGAGTCCGCTGACCGGGTTGTCTGAACCGGAGTTGGTGGGTCAGGTAGACTGCCGAACAGGTAGTCACCCTCGATGGTTTGGAGGAACTGGTATTCCGGCAGGAGATCAGAGTCGAATGACGGACGTGATTAAGATGACAGGTAAATATAGCTGACGATCTGGCGACGAATGGTTGAATGACTGGGGAAGATATGCAGGTGGATGTGATTGGTGATGATGGTCAGGTGCGGGTGATCAGCGTGGCTGGGTCGGGGAGTTGAGCAGGCCACGCCCCCGTACCTGAAACAGAACATGACGACAGAGACAGACAAGACTAACAGAAAACCAGTGGCAGCTAGGATCCGGTAGGAGAGACCATGACAGTACCCCCCCCTCTACGGGCGCCACCTGGCGGACGTCTGGCAGTAGGGTGAGCATTATGGAAATCCGAAATCAATGTATCATCCATGATCATACTCCATGACACCCATTGCCGGTGTTCTGGTCCGTAACCCTCCCAGTCCACCAGGTACTGGAAACCACGCCCCCTAGGACGGACGTCCAGCAACCGCTGGACCGTCCACGCCGGGTGATTGTCAATGACGCGCGGTGGAGGTGGCGCAGGCGTAGCGACCGCCAGAGGACTGGAGGAGACAGGCTTGATCAATGACACATGAAAAGTGGGGTGAACCCGAAGAGAGGGAGGGAGCCGGAGACGCACAGCACAAGGGTTTATGATGGCCTCGATTTCAAAAGGTCCAATGAACCGAGGCGCGAGTTTCCGAGAGGCTACCCTCAACTGGAGATCCTTAGTTGAGAGCCAGACCCTCTGGCCGGGGACATAATGAGGTGCCGGTGTCCGATGGCGATTGGCCTGTCGCTGGGAGCGGGTGGAAGCCCGAAGCAGCGCAGCCCGAGCCTTGTTCCATGTTCGTTGGCAGCGTAGGATGTGGGACCGAACTGAAGGAACAGCAATCTCTGCCTCCTGCGAGGGAAACAGCGGGGGCTGGTAGCCCAGGGAGCAGAGAAAGGGAGACATTCCGGTAGAGTCATTTCTGTGTGTGTTGTGTGCGTACTCAACCCAGGGAAGGTGAAGGCTCCACGAAGCGGGTTTGGCGGCTGTGACGCAGCGTAGCATGCCTTCCAGTTCCTGGTTTGCCCGCTCTGCCTGGCCGTTGGTCTGTGGGTGATATCCGGAAGAGAGACTGGCCGTGGTTCCCAGAGCCAAACAGAAGGCTCGCCACACCTGGGAGATAAATTGGGGACCCCGGTCCGAGACGATGTCCGCAGGGATGCCGTGTATCCGGAAAACCTGAGAAATCATTAGCTCTGCAGTCTCTCTCGCAGAGGGAAGTCCGGGTAGGGCGATAAAGTGGGCTGCCTTCGAAAAACGATCAATAATGGTGAGTATGGTGGTGTTACCTCTGGATGGAGGGAGACCGGTAATAAAATCCAGGGCGATGTTGGACCACGGACGACTGGGGACGGAAAGCGGACGAAGCAGTCCCGACCGGGGTTTGTTGGTCGTTTTGTTGCGCGCACAGGTGGTACATGCGGCGATGAAAGACCGGGTGTCTCGGTCCATGGTAGGCCACCAGAACCGGCGTTGCAGAAAAGCCAGGGTCCGGTTGATCCCCGGATGACAAGCCAGCCTCGACGAGCGACCCCACTGTAAAACGTCTGAACGGACTGCATCCGGAACAAACAACCGACCGGAAGGGCGGTTGCTCACCAGTGCCCGGATCGGCCTGGTGAGCCTGGGCCTGGGTCACCAAGGACTCAATCTTCCAGACCACTGAGCCCACTACACAAGTGGGTGGTAGAATGGATTCCAAACCAGAACACTCCTCGTCCGCGGAGTGCAAACGGGACAATGCGTCCGGCTTGGTGTTGCGGAAACCTGGGCGATAGGAGAGGGAGAATTTAAAGCGACCAAAAAATAGTGCCCACCTTGCCTGGCGAGAGTTGAGACGTTTTGCGGATTGAATATAACTTAGGTTCTTATGGTCCGTCCACACGACGAACGGCAGTTCTGCCCCTTCCAGCCAGTGACGCCACTCTTCGAGCGCGAGCTTGACGGCGAGGAGCTCCCGATTTCCCACGTCGTAGTTCCGCTCTGGGGTAGATAGCCCTCGAGAGAGGAAAGCACAAGGGTGAAGCTTACCGTCCGAGGCTGAGCGTTGGGACAGAACAGCTCCAACCCCAGTGTCCGATGCGTCGACCTCCACCACGAATTGCAGCTTGCCATCGGGCTGCGTGAGAACTGGAGCTGAGACGAAGCGTCGCTTCAACACATCGAAGGCCGCAGCGGCCTCTGAGGTCCATCTAAAGGTCACCTTGATGGAGGTCAGCGCTGTGAGGGGTGCGGCGATGCGGCTGTAGTCCCTGATGAACCTTCTGTAGAAGTTTGCAAATCCCAGGAAGCGTTGGAGCTGCTTGCGATTGGTGGGAGTAGGCCAATCAGCTACAGCAGTTACCTTCCCTGGATCCATCTCCAGCCTCCCCTGGCCGATAATGAATCCCAGGAAGGTCACCGACGGCACATGGAATTCGCATTTCTCCGCCTTGACGAATAGCCGATTCTCCAAGAGACGCTGCAGTACTTGACGGACATGCAGCTTGTGTTCTGCGAGGGACCGGGAGAAAATCAGGATATCATCAATGTACACAAACACAAACTGATGGAGCATGTCTCTCAATACGTCATTGACCACGGCCTGAAATTCTGCAGGAGCATTTGTAAGTCCAAAAGGCATCACCAGGTACTCGAAATGACCTAATGGGGTAGTGAAGCCCGTCTTCCACTCGTCCCCTTCTCGGATGCGGACCAAGTGATAGGCGTTACGGAGGTCCAGTTTGGTAAAAACTGTAGCCCCCCGCAGAGGAACAAAGGCAGAGTCTATGAGGGGCAACGAGTACTTGTTCTTAACCGTTATGTCATTGAGTCCCCTATAATCAATGCAGGGGCGAAGGGACTTGTCCATCTTGGAAACGAAAAAAAACCCTGCTCCTACCGGTGAAGATGAGGGGCGAATAATCCCCGCAGCAAGGGAGTCTCGGATATACCCCTCCATGGCCTCTCGTTCTGGAAGTGAGAGGTTAAACAGGCGGCTGCTAGGGAGAGGGGAACCAGGAAGTAAATCAATAGCACAATCATAAGGGCGATGTGGTGGCAGAGAAAGTGCGAGTTGTTTACTGAATACAGGCCCTAAATCGTGATAGTCCAGGGGCACCAACATGAGGTCCGGGGACTCCGGAACCGTTGGTGGGGCGACTGCTGCAGGTGCTGAGGCGGAGCGTAAACAGTTCAATAGGCAATGGGTACTCCAAGCAGTGATCTTACCAGAGGACCACTCCAAACTGGGGTTATGAAGCCGAAGCCAGGGATGACCCAGGACCACAGGAGTCTGGGGTGAGTCAATGAGGTGAAACGAAATCCTTTCCTGATGGTTACCGGAAAGCAGCAAGGACATGGGAGCAGTCTTATGCTCAATCCTGTCCAGGTGTATTCCGTTTAGCGCACTCACCTCCATAGACACGTCGAGTGGGATGAGGTCTACTCCCAGCTGTCGAGCCACCTCTCGGTCCAAAAAACTCTCGTCTGCTCCGGAATCGATGAGGGCGGAGAGGGGCAAGGAGCGGTTCTTCCACGACAGAGTGGCCTTGAGCAGAGTACGGGAGTTTGCGTAATTAGGGGCACGACTCGATCGGTAAACTCCCATTATGACCGAGCCGGACCGTTTCCCGGACGCAGAGGACAGTGAAGGCGGACATGGCCCGTCCTTCCACAATACATGCAAGCGCCCGTCCGTCGCCGCTGGTGGCGTTCCTCTAAGGTTAGGTGAGCGCGCCCAAGCTGCATGGGCTCTGGCTCGGGAAGGCTTGGAGGTTCACGAAAAGCCTCGGTAATCCGCGGCGGAGGTCTCACGGTCGTGTGCTGGGAAGGAAAAAATGACGGGGGCCGGACGGCACTCTCCCTCCTTTGTTCCCGAATGCGGTTGTCCAATTGCATGGCGAGAGTAATGAGTGCCTCCAAGTCGGACGGCTCGTCCCGCAACGCGATCTCATCCCGTAGATGATCAGCCAAAGAGCGCTGAAAAACGTCTCTCAGAGCGTCGTCACGCCAGCCGCTCTCTGCTGCGTAGATACGGAAATCGATCACAAGCTCTGCCACGCTGCGATCACCCTGGCGTAAATCCAAAAGTCTCTGGGCAGCCTCTCGCCCCCGAACTGGATGATCGAACGTCCGTCGCAGTGCTGTAGTAAAAGCTAAATAGTTCGAGGCCTCGGAACCCCCGCGGTCCATCTCTGCCGAAGCCCAGGTAAGCGCCACCCCCCGAAGACAGGCGATGAGGTAGGCGATGCGGGGGGTCTCGGTGGCGTAGGTGAGCGGCTGCTGCTGGAAAACTCCTCCTACCTGGAGAAGGAATCCATGACAGGCTCCTGGATCGCCCCCATATGGTGCCGGGGTTGGGACGTAGGGCTCCCGACGAACGTTAGGGACCGTAGCGGGAGGGGGATCCGCGGACGAACCAGGGGAAGGGGTCGAGAGTGTCAGCCGGGACTCGAGGGATGACCATGCCGTAGCAAACCGGGCTAGGCTCTCGGAAGCCTCCCTCACGTTCCGGGAATGTTCTTCCCCGAGGGCGCCTTGGCGGCGTACCTCCATGCTTAAACTCGCTATGCGAGCGGCCAAGGAATCGGCTGCGTCATCTGTGTCGGCTGGGTTCATGTTTTGGCCAGATCGTACTGTTACGGGCCAAGACGGGGTAAACCCAAACGCACGGCACAAATGACAACAGGACGAGATTGGTAGCAATCAACCAGTTTATTGCTACACAGGAGAATGTTCGTGGGGATCCGGAGTCCGCTGACCGGGTTGTCTGAACCGGAGTTGGTGGGTCAGGTAGACTGCCGAACAGGTAGTCACCCTTGATGGTTCGGAGGAACTGGTTTTCCGGCAGGAGATCAGAGTCGAATGACGGACGTGATTAAGATGACGGCGACGAATGGTTGAATGACTGGGGAAGATATGCAGGTGGATGTGATTGGTGATGATGGTCAGGTGCGGGTGATCAGCGTGGCTGGGTCGGGGAGTTGAGCAGGCCACGCCCCCGTACCTGAAACAGAACATGACGACAGAGACTAACAGAAAACCAGTGGCAGCTAGGATCCGGTAGGAGAGACCGTGACAAAAGGGCAATATTTACAATGTTAACAAAAAAAAAGAAGTTGCTTACCGCTTATGTTTTGCTTATGTTTTGTATTTCTCTTGGTAAAGAATATAAAATATAAAATAGTAGGGTCTAATATAAAAGAGAACTTAAAAGGTTAAAAGTTTGACACAAAGTCAACTGTTATAGGCTCTTCCAGCTAATTGTTATTTTCTATACTTTAAAAAAAATGGGAGAGAAAAACTTGACGGTAGTGGTTGTTGTATGCACTATGGGGTAAACTGCATTTGGTGTATTTTTCTGTTAATATTTTGAGCAATTACAGAGAACTACTATAATCCTTTAAAATGCTAATTATATCACCTTATAAATCATAGCCTGAGTAATGGGTATTTTAATGCTTTTTCAGGGTTTGTTTTGTTAAACTACAATATGTGCACTAAACGCAACACACTGTTAAATTCTTGCCTTTGCACTACAAGCTACACTTTATCGGCATTCCTCTTAAATTGACGCCTACTAGTTATACTGCATCCTTTCAACTACATTGAATGTGTATGGGGGCTGTATATCTATATCAAGTTGGTGTTTATTATTGTGCTGGACTGAAATTCTGTTTTAATTGTCATCCAGAGTGGGGGTAGTGCTACGAGAGTAGCATATGTGTGTGCGCAAGAATGTGTGCGCGTGTGTGTGTGTGTGTGAGTGTGTGTGTGTGTGTGTGTGTGTGTGTGTGTGTGTGTGTGTGTGTGTGAGCAGTGGCGCAAAAAGTAGGTATGCCCTATATGCGGCGCACAGGGGCGCCGCACCAGAGGGGGCGCCAAAGCGATGGAAGTAAAATTATTTAAGTCGGCATTCTCTGTATTTAACAGCGTTTGTGTAAATGATATGATGATCAATAACAGAGGACCGTCACTGATAAGGCGCCCCCCGCTCCTTCGCCTCCCTCCCCCCCTCCTCCCCACACGGCGCTCCAGTGGGCGCGCCCTCGAGCATGCGCCCTGTAGGCGAGCGCCAGAGTGTTTTCATTTGAACCCTATTGTCATCTGATGACACGTACCTCAATATGGAGAGGCATAGAAGAAAGCTCTCGGGGTCATAACATAGAAAAAGAAAGATTGGGAAGGAGAAAGAGTGCGCAGGGATGAAAGAAAGCTTTTCAAAGTGGTTGAAAGACAGTACTTTATATGCCAGTGTATCAAGAGGAGGATTGTAAATTTTCAGGTTAGCTAAATCTACTACTAGTAAAACAACAGGTTACTGTTGTCTTGCAGCTGTGTACTGATCAGAATGGAGCCTACAATATAACAGATCATGACAAGAAAAAGAAGATCTTGTTTGTGGTTATTTTGTTTTGCTTCAATCTCTATGCAAATTTTAGTTTTATGTGAATAGACCCAGTAAAAACGGAGTTATAAAGTTGATACAAAAAAATCAATTCAGATGAATTAATAATCAAAAAAAAAATCTGAATCCAGACTGAATCGTTCTACACAGTATCGCGATGCATCGAAGAATCGATTATTTTTCCCACCCCTATTGGTTACTGTACTCCAAAAGAGTCTATTGTTTTGCATGTAAGCTTTTTGGTGAAGCTAGAGTTGCTGACACGCGCCTTGTGGTGGGGTATAATAACTGGCAGTGTCTTTCAAAAATACTGAAGCACCATGAAACAAGTGGTTATCACATAAATGCTTATCTGATGTGGAAAGAATTGGCATCCCGCTTACGCCTAGGTAAAACTATTGATAGCGAATTGCAGAGAGACTGTTGACTCGAGTGATCGACTGCATACTCTTCCTTGCAGAAAGAAACCTGCAACTGAGGGGAAAAAATGCACAGTTAGGAAATCCTAGAAATGGAAATTTTCTGGGTATCCTTGAACTCATAGCACAGTATGATGTTACACTGGCAGAGCATCTTAGAAAGGCTGAAAAAAACACCAGATATCTGTCCTGGTGCACTCAAAATGATTTTTTTGATTCAATATCAGAGTGTGTTTTAGGTCAAATTTGTGCCCAGGTCAAAGAGGGGGGGGCGCGCCTGCTATGTGTCTGCATACCCCCCAAAAAGTAGGCAGTTGCGCCCCTGTGTGTGAGTGACGTCAGCGAATGAGTCAACGAATGAGTGAACGAGCAAGTGAGCGATTGTCAGTGTAGGGAGGAACTAAACGAGTCCGGTTATGTTTTGGAGCAGACGTGTACTGTTGATGAATAAAGTACCCAGCCGCAATGAATCAGTGCCCGTGTCTTCCGACCAATGAACAGACCAACTGCCGGTCATAGTGAAGGGTGTAACCCCCGAAAGGACATCGGCCCTGGAGGGAACGTCTCCCCTGTGCTCCCCGACTACGGTCTGAGAGCCAAAGAACAGGAAAGGTGTAACACCATGTTTCTTTCTAAATAACTAACATTAGTGACTAGAATAATTTAACCACTTCTAGACTGAATTGATTTAATGCATTCCATAGTTACCAGTAAATATACCAATAAATATTGAAAAATATCTTTTTATTTTACACCAAAAAATTATATTCGGGGCTAATTAAATAATATTCAAGACTTTAGCCCCGAATGAAACAGTCTTGTGACGCCACTGGCCGTCACCAAGACAAGCGATAGACAGGTCGATAAATAAATGGATAGATAAGTGGAAAGAGGAATAGCTAGATGGAAAGATGTATAGATAGAAAAATAGATGGAAAGATGGATTGATTGATAGAAATATATGGGAGGATGGAGAAAGAGACAAATAGACAGATGGATAGATTAATGGATAGATAAATTTGCAATATTATCTAGTTGTCAATTACAAACAAGGTAAATTATAAGCCAAGGGGGTTTATATTTCAAGTATTTTAATGTGGCACATGGGCGTAAGAGCTATTTACAGAAGTCATACATATACAGGCCTGTACAGACAGAGCAGGCACAGAGACATCATGTATACTACATCAATGTCTTATTTTACATTTGACATAAATGTCTTATTTTATATGCATAACACTTTAAACAGAATTACAGCACCTTTAATCAAAAATACTTGAGTTGGGATTCTGGAGGACTAGAGATAACGTGAGGTGAGGTTTACAAATCCCTTACTCGGCTGTGCTTTAATGTTCTTCAAGTTCATTTGACGAGAAAGGGAAGCCCAACAACAGAAAACAACATCCACTGGCCTCAGAGGCAGTTTTGTTTTACTGGGGTAATCATTTAACAATGTCCTTAGGCAAGTATGGCGGACAAAACAATTGTGAAGTAATTTACAAGCAATACTGCAGCCACAGGATACAAAGGTAACAGATGACAAAGAAAACCTCTAGAGACTGCCCCATCCCCGCAATGTGTCCAGACTCCAAGACTTGGTTGCAAGTTGTACTGACTTGATTTGTAACATTGAAGGGAAGATATTTTACAAAAATCAAATTTCCAAGTAATTTCATCCCTTATTTATTATTTTAGGTATGTCCCCGATCTTTAAAACAACCTGTCTATCTTTCAGATATTTTTTTGGCTTCCCTCTGGCCACTGTGGAGATAAGTGAATGGAGATGAAAACAGGAGCCCAAAAACTTTTTTGCCTTAAGCCTAAGAGACTGTTGCTCCGAGTTGCGGTGATGGTGGGGATCCCTGATTGGTCATGGCTCGGCTTTAAGTGAAGACAAGGGCTCTTCTTTAGGACCTCCTGCTCCAGATGTCAAACTGAGAGCAACGTCTTGTTTCTGTTCATTCTGCTTCTCCGACATGTTCGCCCTGAAACAGCAGAGGGTGTTGTGACTCAATGTACTGTTAACCATGCAGTTTGTTACATTATCCAGCAGAGGCCCTGCTCCGCCAAGTTATGTACAGTGTCAATCCATGATTCACACAGGTTACAATTATAATGACACTAACTCCATCTTTTTGCAGGCGAATTACTTTGCACGTATTCTAAATTGTCCGTTCAAACCTATAAAGCAGTGGTTATCAAACTTTTCCTACCAGTGTACTCCCTTCACCGAAGACATTAACATTATATGGGTGCAAATACTCACAATTTATAGAGAAACATGGGCCTGTGCTTCAACCACATTTTCTTGATTTTGTATTGTCTAGCTTTCAGAATTTAAATTTGATCAGGGTGAAAAATAAAGGATATATAGGCTATGTATTTTTCGGAGTACTCCCTGCAGTACGCCAAAGTACCCCTAGAAGTCTGCGGACCTCAATTTGAGAACCACTGCGATAGAGTATTGAGTGTACTGCATTCAATTGCAAAACAAATTAAGTGTGTACCTTTATTTTTCCCAAATTAATGCAATATGACCCTTCAATATCATCATGTACGTAATAAAGCATGACAAAATCTCTGTATGCATTAGCAGGACTACTTTTGTAGCGTAAACATATACATATGAGCTTATTTAGAGTGTAGTTAAAGTAAAAGGAATGCTTTTGACAATAAATAGGGCATACACTGTTAAGGGGTACTAGAAAAGTGATGTGTTAATAAATGTCAAACCAATCCATTTGAAAACCTGCAAGAGTACAAACTAGCCCTCCTAACAGGTGCACTAGTGTATAATACAGGAAGGAATTTTATATATATATATATATATATATATATATATATATATATATATATATATATATATATATATATATATATATATATATATATATATATACACACACATTAAAAATAAATGGGATTTACCCTGTTATGTAGCAACTTCTACTGCCTTACATCAAACAAGGTCACAGCAGGAATGGCCTAATTGAATTCCTTCCTGTATAATGCACGAGTGCACGTGTTAGGATGGCTAGTCTAGGTTAACCGTTGAGGTCTAGTCTCTAAACACACGCTGCTGTGTTCTAAGGAGAAGGGGACTGAGAGATTGAGACTGTGAGGGTTAAAGAGTTGAGGGAAGGTGGTGGGGGGGGGAAGGGGGGGAAGGGGGGGGTTTGAATGGTGACCTTGGCATTGGGGTGGGCCGGATACTGGGCAGGACGTCCCAGCTAGAGGTAGAGCTGTCATGAGATCAAAGGAAACAATCAAGTAACTATGTTACAACTACAAATCACAAGGGGGCTTTGCTCAGCCATCATGCGACTGATCTGTCGCCTTTCTATTGGTAATCTACTCATTAGTCAAACATCTGAAAATAATGAATAATTTCTTTATCACACACGTCAGCGTTTCGTTGAGGAGGCGGAACTAGAAATAAATATGTTGTTAAATCTGAAAATAGGATTTGTGAAAGTAATATTCATATTATCCCCTCTTTCCCCTACCAAATTTCTAAAAGAAACCTTCCGATTTGGTTCCAAGATAAGTAATTCAAAATTAGGTTTAACTATTTAGAGAAATCGTAATAGTTTTGGTAGGACAGTAAAATCACATAAAGAATGGAGAAACATGAAGACATCGTTGAGACATCCACTTTTCTAGGCTCTCTTTCAGTTCCTTCAGTCAGGGAATGTTCATAATTAAGGATAGTTATTATACATGCATAGCCATATTAATTCAGATGTTTTCAATGTTTCGGCACACAGGTTTTGATCTCCACTGAGTTCTTTTTGGTACATGGATCAGAAAAGGTGTACAAATGGCGCTGCAGTTTTCCAAAGGTTAAATTTAATTAAATGGATTTAATTGTCTAGGCTAAGGATTATTTAGCTTTGTGCATTTAAGGTTTTTGTGATTACATAAAAATGTATGTAAAATGATTCCATATATCCCTTTGCCATCATCATTGGAGATCTTCACTTGCAGCCATGCATAAGTTACATTCATGTTAAATCAGTCACATCTGAGATGCTTCTAATGGGTTGATAGTAGAACAGGTAATTATAGATCAGGCCACCTGTTCACTGCTCGCTCATTGCGGAAATGTTTGAGAAATCTGTCAAAAGATAAAACAGTGAATGAATGAATGGACACAGGCAGCTATGTTGGATCTCATGGAGTCCACAGTTTCCAAAGCGCTTGCTCTTACAGTCAGGCCCCACCAGCCCTCACAACACCAAAACACGACAATACCCACCACCACCAGTGTATGCTGTGAACTTGTGTGTGTGTGTGTGTGTGTGGCAAGAGGCCAATGTGTGCGTTGTACCGTATCGTCTTCACGATGAAGCGGATGATGACGGCCAGACCCACGCAGCCACACATGACCCCCACAACTATGGCGGTGACCTCACCTTGGGAGAGACACATGGGAAATGGAAATGAGACATGTTCACATCAGCTATACTGACGAACACATACATACCGACGCACGCACACGCATGCACACACACACACACACACACACACACATACACACACTGTTACACACACACTGTTAATGGGAATACATTTTACTCCGAAGGACTTCGGCATACTGTGTCATAGGATTAAATGATATACAAAAACATGGTTCCTACACAAGTCTTACCAGAGGACAAATCCTTGAGTGATCCTGTAACAGATACACAAGGGGGCCGTTAGGAGACATTGTCTCATACAGTTCATAAGAATTGGTTTGGTCGGATCAGATTTTGATGCATTGTTTTCTTTGAAGCTCATGAATGGTCGACGTTGTGACAGCACTGTCAGTACAGCCGCTCGTTAAAAAAAACCCGCATTCTTTCGCCTTTTGTCGTTCTCTGTCCCACTGTCTCCCCCTCTCTCTCTCCCCTTGTCGCTCTTATTTCTCTCCCCCCCCCACACTTTTTTCTCTGTTAAACAAACTTGCAACAATGGAGTCAGTGTTTAGTTTTTGCTAATCCTTTTGCTAATCAGCTTGCAAACAAACACTGACCCCCCCCCCATCACTTATTCATCCCATCCTCTACCCCATCCCCCCTTTCCTTCTCTCCCTCACTGTGCCTCTCTCACTCGCTCTTCCTCCCTCTCTCGGAGTCCCATAGTCACTGGTTGTAACACTTCATGTTCCCTCGGCCATTTAACTCTGCAGCCTGCAGCGACACCTCCGTGCTCTACATTTGTAGAGATTCATTCCTTGTGCATTTGTACATTTTCATTCTGAATTTCTTTAAGCCATTTTAATTGACATTTGTAATCATTGTTCAGCTATATCTTGTTAGACCTCACCTCTCTCTCTTTTTCTCTCTCTCTCTCTCTCTCTCTCTCTCTCTCTCTCTCTCTCTCTCTCTCTCTCTCTCTCTCTCTCTCTCTCTCTCTCTCTCTCTCTCTCTCTCTCTCTCTCTCTCTCTCTCTCTCTCTCTCTCTCTCTCTCTCTCTCTCTCTCTCACCTTCTGAGAAGGAGGTGAGGACCACCCTGTTGTTGGGAGGCTGGGTGGAGCGGTAGTTGTCTTGGAGGAGCATCCTATCTGGTTCCTCTTCTCTGCTGGAGTACAGAGATGTCTCCAGCTTCAGCAGCTGAGCGGGGGGGGAGGGGGGATGAAAAGTGAAGAGGACCAATGATAATACAAGAAGATCTTTAACAATAAAAACACACACAAGAAGAATGTATTCATAAAGAAGAGTTTAAGAAAACTATTTGTCAGTTTTATAAGTAGAATTATATTAAAGTCCAGTCCTTTTCACGGCAACCCTTTCTACACATTTGCAGTCTCGACCATGTCAAACGTATTAGGTAAGTACTATTCGGAGACATGATCTCGTGTCTTCTGTCTGATCTGTGTCCTGACCTGGGCCTGTGAGATTCTGATCCTCTCGTGGAACAGTGTCCAGAGGACGGTCTGGTGGCAGGGCGGGGTGGTCAGGGAGCCCTTGTAGCGATAGTACCGCCACATGTTCCCGGGAAGCAGAGCCTCGATGTTAAAGGCCGGGATGAAGACTTTCTGGTCTGCCAGTGATCAGGAAGCAAGTAAAAGCCAAGTCATTCATTCATTCATTGGGTCTGCCTCTAGGCTCAGGCAGAGGGCTACTTCCTGACTTCTCTGGACGGGTCGTGGGCTGCTTGGCTGGACTCTAAGCTTTATTTTCCACAAATACAATTATTAGTAAAAGTGAACTGATGAACTGATCCAAACCAGGGTCCAGGGTAAGGGAGGTCTTCATTCATGTATGATATAATCAGGGTTAATGCAGGTTATTGAAATGTAAACTACAAAGTTGGAATTTTGGAAGGCATTCTGTGATCTCCTGTTTGAACTTTGTAACATAATAAAAATGACTTTAATGGAAAAAGAATTATGATATAAGTAAGGGATATTCATCGAGAGGCAGGGCAATAAACAGTTTGATTTGCCCGGCTCGTGGACGGCTTACCACCCGAGATGAAGTTGGTAACCTTCCACGAACCAGGCAATTTAAATAATTTAATAATTATGCTTTTTTTTATTTGTATTGCATGCTTATTAAATGTATACTCTGTTTGAGTTCATCTCCCTCAAAAAGTAGTCCCCTTTAATTAGGATCGATCAAACATGTTTTGGACACCTTGAAGGGCATAATCCCGCTTATACCATGGTCACTTACCAAAGAAAAATAAATGAAGACCGTTAATTTGTATTTTCATGCGTTTTACAATCCAAATGTAAAGTTTTTCACAAGCCATAACTTAGTTTCCCTGGTAAAGTCAGAGGGTTTGACTAATACCTGGAACAATCATTACCCTCCCGTATGGTTCTTATGCAACGGAAACGTTGTTCACTCCTCCAGTAAATAGGACGGACCTTAGATACGACTTAGCAACGGGACGTATCTAGTCCAGTTCAGCTATGAGCCAGAGAGCTAACGTTATGGATCGTACATATTTATAATTCGAAATTCGTCCCAGCCTTTATACCACAGATACTATAGGGTCTATAGCATATAACCACGTTTTCAGATTACAGTTTGATGCATATTTCACAATTTACCAGCTCTCGTTCTGAAGGCTGAACAGACAATTTGACTGTGACTACTTAGCAGGTGTCCATATATCAGGGATTAATGGACACCCTGCAGCCAATCAGAATCGAGTATTCAAAAAAATACAAGCGGCATATTGATCTACTATTTGATGACGCTGTGCTCAGTCAGCAGCAAGTACAACCGACAAGCTAGTGGGCAACACGACGGGTTAATGACCTCCTCCCAGCCAATCAGAATCAAGCATTCTTAAACGAAGTAGAATAATCAAGGTTAATGTAGGTTATTGAAATGTAAACTACAAAGTTGGAATTTTGGCAATTTAGGCATTCTGTGATCTCCTGTTTGAACTTTGTAACATAATAAGAATGACTTTAATATAAAGAAATATATGATATAAATAGATTTATATCTATGTTAAAAAGTAAAAAACCGGCAACATCTGTTAATCAGATGAGTGAGATCCAATGAATGTTCTCACCTGCGTGTCTAACGCGTCCCAGATAGTTGAGGATGTTATCAAACGCTTGGTTGTTCTCCGGACCTGTCTAGAAAACTGAGATATTAATAAACACTCATTACATCTCTTACCCATCCAGCAGGAGCATTGGCAATATCGAAACCAGAGCAATGTGGATGATAATAACTGATGCCATGGATAGGTGTCACAGTCACCTCTATGAGGATCCCCAGCACAGCTAAGCCGTTCTCCTTGGTCATCGCCGTGGAGATGTTGGGGTAGAGGTCTGAATTGTAGTGGACCAGGTGGAGCTGGAGGTCAGAGGGATGGGGTTTAAGAGGGCAATAGTCAAAAGAGAGAGTGAAGAAGCATGAACATGGAAGAGGCGAAGTATCGTCATCTAGCTATCTGTTGATAATCTACAAGACTAGGAAAAGAACACTGGGAAGAGAGCGGAAAAAAGGGGAGAAGAGGAGATAGAGAGAGGGAGGGGGAGAGAGAGAGAGAGAGAGGGAGGGGGGGGAGACAGAGAGACAGAGAGATGGAGGGGGAGAGACAGAGAGACGGAGGGGGGGAGAGAGAGATGGAGGACAGGCCGCTGTTTTTGGAAGCATGCTTGGTTTGACACAGAATAAGTTTAACATGCTAAATCACAAGACCTTGCAGTATGGCCTTATTTTCACCTGGTTAGTAAACAGCAGATTACAGAGTTACTTGCGAACCATAAAAGGTCTAATACCATAAAACTTATAAGAACCTCTAACTGGGTTAAAACTGTGCAGTGTTGCTCCTGCAAAGGTAATAAGCAATGTACTGTATATATTTTGGAGTAATCAAGACCAACCAACACTGTTAACAACAATTAACAATTTAAGATTTAAGTTTAGTCATTGATGAAATCAATCCTTCTTATTGTTTAGTTTTCTACAGATTTGATTGATTTAAATCACATCAATGTTTCACATTTTTTAATTGAACCACAGTATCCTACATGCTACTAAATCCTTAACGGCACCATATAAATCCTTAGAAAGTGTTCCACATGATTCCATACTCCTCTGGAGGAACCCCCGTCCCTGTGCTACCTCTGCGTCTGTGCTATCTCCGTCGATGGTGTGTTCACTGCCCCCATGGCCTGGGCCCCCGCTGCCCCAGTGGAGGTGCATCTGGGCAGCCGTGTATAGCCAGGGTAGCCCCCGTAGGCCCATCCAGTCCGGCAGCTCGATCACCACTGTGCGGGAGGAGCATTAGGAGAATCAGTAAACATGCTCATGGTTCTTAGCTGCAGAGTGGATCAGAGGGGAAAGCTGGTGGAATCTGGTTGTAAAAAAACATTTAGCAATTGAGTATTTTGTATATTATATCATGTATATGAATATGACCCTTTTTCTTTCGTAGGAATCCAATGCCTGCTAAAAAATGATCAAGGCGTCTGGTGTTTAGGTGCCAGGTTACCTGTGATGGGGAAGTCCAAAGATCAAACAAACTAATTGGTTGCTTGGAAACCATCCCAGTAGGAGCAGGGGATCAGAATGGCCTCCTGATTGATATACCTGTATGTCCGTTGTTGTAGAGAGAGTAGGGCTGGTTGCCATGCTGGCTGTAGCCCAGGGGGGTCAGCGGGCTCAGTGTAGGGTCGTGTTTGGTCTGAGACGTCACCACGTCAATAGGAGACTGAGAGTAGCCACTACACTCCGGGAAGTACGTTGACCACTGTGATTGGCCCACCAAGCCTTAAGGAAACCATGGAGGGAGATTGACAGACATTTAAGCTGACCAATCACACACTGCCGTTACGCCTCTAGTCATCCATTCATAAAATTGTATTGATTACGAAATTAAACTCAAACTGTTGCTTCGTTACTGTTCAAATGCATACCTATTTGTTATAATTATCACTACACCGGTTATTATTATTCAAACAAATTAAATGTGTGTGTGTGTGTGTGTGTGTGTGTGTGTATGATAGGTGTGTATGTGCATGGTGTTCGAAACTTGTCCTTTTAAAGTGTATTCATAGGATCTTTAGGATATGTGATGCAAACAGGTAAACATAAAGACATAACGCGGGACGGACTTAACCACGAAATAAATGTCAAGTGTGTAAGTGAGAGAAAAGGGTAGGGAGAATGTTGCCCAGGCACCAGGAAGAAAAAGAGACAAAAAACAACCCAAGAAAGACAAGGTCGGAAGAGAGCCTGAAGGGGAATGCCAAACGTATGCAAGAATGAAAAGGAGATGCTAGAGTGTGCATTGCAAGAAGAACTTCTGCACACCGGTGCTTACATACCAAGTATTTAGCAAGAACACACACACTTCAGACCTATAGGCTCTACTTACTGACCACTCTCACAACAGGCTTATGTGTGCATAGAGGATTATGATCATTCCTGTGAATAGGGGTAAACCATATTTTCTATATTTCCATTCTTTGCAGGAGCCTGCCTCAGAATAACCCAACAAACTGAGCTCTCTTCACCTCTGGGTTCTTCTGTCCTATGGCAGTAGTTAAGAAACAATTCCTCTTAACACGTTACTCTCTGATAACATACTCTGAGCTCCAGTCAATCCAGCCTCTCTCGTGTCACATGAATATCCCTACATACCCTTACAGAATCACTGACACACATCTGGTTCACTTGGAATCTTTCAAACTGCCAAAAATTAGTCGTGATACACACATCCACAGCAGCTTATACCCCCTATGATACCCCACCACCCCAGACCCCACCAACCCCAAGCATAATCGACCTTCAAAAGTGTTTTCCTGCCTTCCCGCTGCGGGTTGTCATGGATGTCCCCATGGAAACCACAGGCCGCATATTCTGACCAGTGTGGCTATTTCACTCTCTTAGAATGCAGTATTTCTACTGAAGGGATTTATGAACAAAGCTACACAAACACTCACCCACACACCCACTCATGCCCATAACTTGTGCTTATGTTCATTTCAACCTCGCATTATACCACATAATAACATTTGCACGCCTCAGCCCCCATGACTGACTGACTGACTGACTGAGTGTGTGTGTGTATTTGTGTTTTTGTGTGTATGTGTCTCTGAACGAATGGATGCCCATTTGTTCACATGCAGCTCCCAGCCTCCCTCCTGTGTCAACAGTGTCAGTGTTCCACTAGTTAACGTCTACAAGACTTCAGATGCTTATAAGTCTTGGTCTAAATGTTTTAGCATTATGGGACGGTTTTCTGCTGCTGTTGACCCCGGCTGGGTGATGATTTTCAACGCACATTTAGCAGAGAAGGCCCCTAAAGAAACACAGGCTCCTGGCACTGTGTGTCCCGTGAGCCAAGTGATGTCATTGTACTGAACTGAGACGGATAGTGTGCGTGCCCGTCCGTTTCCACAATGCCACCATTCGCACAATAGGTGGCTAGTGTACATCCGTGACACAATAAACACACTGGTTATTGTGCGCTGTCACAATGCTGCTTCATCACTCAACCACACCATCTCTCATCCTCACATTTTCTTCCAGTTACACCTGGCTCATTTACATACTCACACACACGCACACAAATACATGCACACACACTCACTCACACACGCATTCACCAACATACACACACACACACAGACAGAGACACACACACACACACACACACACAGAGACACACTCACTCACACAAACACACACACGTACACAAAACACACAACCATGCACACACATGCCTCTCTTCATCATCTCTGCTGTGACTGTTCCTCTGTGATGCCAGCTCCACCAGCTGTAACTAATTCAGATAGAGGGAGAACAAGAGCGGAGCAGAGGAACTGGGTGGTGGGAAGCTGCTGGAGACCGGGGAAACACACTTCGGACTGTTAGCAAGCGCTTACCACGTCCGATTGGTTCTTAAATAAACCTTGCATGTAAAATATCAAAAGCCAAGCAAGTCACTGTTTGTGTTGTGGATGCTAACACAGTACATTGATAAGATGCACTTACCGGTGTAGGTCCAGTACGTTTCCTCTGAAAGAAAATTTAAAAGAGTCAAATTAAGACAAGTACAGTCCTTTGAGTTTTTAAGAGACGATGCATCAGATTTTCTGATTTGTGATACAATCCTATTTGTATTACATTCATACTTTTAAAACCACTGAAGTTGTATCTAATACATCTTGAAGTGTTTTAATAAAACCCATGATGCTACAATGACCTCCAAAGCCTAAAATAAAGAAGGCAAATTGCTGTTGTATTAGTTTAAAGATCTTACCGGCCGCTGGCACTACAATCCATCGGCTGAGGATCACCGTTAGAGGGAAAAACAGAGCCACCCAGTCCATGTTAGCCCTCCTCACCCATACACAGTGATAAAGGAAAGTGGTGAACACAAGGTCCAAATCCCCGTTAGTTAGAGCGTGTGAGAGAGAGAGAGAGAGAGAGAGAGAGAGAGAGAGAGAGAGAGAGAGAGAGAGAGAGAGAGAGAGAGAGAGAGAGAGAGAGAGAGAGAGAGAGAGACTGGAATACATTCGGAATCCACCTGCTCCACTTTGGTTTGAGGGTGGAAGGACACAACCAGTTCCCAGGGAAAAGAGAAATGAATAAATGGAGAGCGGGGAAAGAGAGAGCTATGTAATGAAAGGTTAAAGTTAAAGGAGTGCATGGGAATGGTTCCCATGTTATTTCCTGATGGCGGTGTTAACAAAACAGAGGGGGAAGCTTAGGGGCTCAAAACGGGGCTCGGAAGGAGGGGACAGCCAGAGGAATAGCCTAATGAGGGAGAAAGAGACTCTTCATTCAATAATTTACCTCTTATTATTCCAAACTGTGTTACTTTTGTTCATTGCAAATGTAAAATTGCGAGTGTATAAGGGTTTGGTTTTCTAACAGTCAGAGGGAATTACATAATGCTAGTGTACGCATAGTTTTATTTCACATAAATCAGGTGAATATTTTAACTCACAGCATCTCCCACTTTCTGTGTAATATATTTGCGAAGTAACCTGTATGTTGTTGTTGTTCTAGTGTTGACCACAAGAAGGAGCAGTGATCCCATGAGATATTACTGATACCAACCACCCCACCGCCATTGCCTGGACAGATACATCACGGCATCTATCATACAGTGGGGCAAAAAAGTATTTAGTCAGCCACCAATTGT
The DNA here is from genome assembly GCF_949987615.1 of Pollachius pollachius. Lineage (NCBI taxonomy): Eukaryota > Metazoa > Chordata > Actinopteri > Gadiformes > Gadidae > Pollachius > Pollachius pollachius. The sequence goes on along the minus strand of NC_136934.1, from coordinate 29,305,101 downwards.
GCAAGTTCTCCCACTTAAAAAGACGAGAGAGGCCTGTAATTTTCATCATAGGTAAACCTCAGCTATGAGAGACAAAATGAAAAAAAAAATCCAGAAAATCACAACTTCTGATTTTTTAAGAATTTATTTGCAAATTATGGTGGAAAATAAGTATTTGGTCACCTACAAACCAGCAAGATTTCTGGCTGTCACAGACCTGTAACTTCTTCTTTAAGAGGCTCCTCTGTCCTCCACTCGTTACCTGTATTAATGGCACCTGTTTGAACTCCTTATCAGTATAAAAGACACCTGTCCACAACCCCAAACAGTCACACTCCAAACTCCACTATGGCCAAGACCAAAGAGCTGTCAAAGGACACCAGAAACACAATTGTAGGCCTGCACCAGGCTGGGAAGTCAGAATCTGCAATAGGTAAGCAGCTTGGTGTGAAGAAATCAACTGTGGGAGCAATTATTAGGAAATGGAATACATACAAGACCACTGATAATCTCCCTCGATCTGGGGCTCCACGCAAGATCTCACCCTGTGGGGTCAAAATGATCACAAGAACGGTGAACAAAAATCCCAGAACCACACGGGGGGACCTAGTGAATGACCTCCAGAGAGCTGGGACCAAAGTAACAAAGGCTACCATCACTAACACACTATGCCGCCAGGGACTCAAATCCTGCAGTGCCAGACGTGTCCCCCTGCTAAAGCCAGTGCACGTCCGGGCCCGTTTGAAGTTTGCTCGAGAGCATTTGGATGATCCAGAACAGGATTGGGAGAATGTCATATGGTCAGATGAAACCAAAATAGAACTTTTTGGTAAAATCAACTTGTCGTGTTTGGAGGAGAAAGAATGCTGAGTTGCATCCAAAGAACACCATACCTACAGTGAAGCATGGGGGTGGAAACATCATGCTTTGGGGCTGTTTTTCTGCCAAGGGATCAGGACGTCTGATCCGTCTGACGGAAAGAATGAATGGGGCCATGTATCATGAGATTTTGAGTGAAAACCTCCTTCCATCAGCAAGGGCACTGAAGATGAAACGTGGCTGGGTCTTTCAGCATGACAATGACCCCAAACACACCGCCCGGGCAACGAAGGAGTGGCTTCGTAAGAAGCATTTCAAGGTCCTGGAGTGGCCTAGCCAGTCTCCAGATCTCAACCCCATAGAAAATCTTTGGAGGGAGTTGAAATTCCGTGTTGCCCAGCGAAGGCCCAAAACCATCACTGCTCTAGAGGAGATCTGCATGGAGGAATGGGCCAAAACACCAGCAGCAGTGTGTGAAAACCTTGCAAAGACTTACAGAAAACGTTTGACCTCTGTCATTGCCAACGAAGGGCATGTAACAAAGTATTGAGATGACCTTTTGTTATTGACCAAATACTTATTTTCCACCATAATTTGCAAATAAATTCTTTAAAAATCAGACAGTGATTTTCTAGAATTTTTTTTTTTTCATTTTGTCTCTCATAGCTGAGGTATACCTATGATGAAAATTACAGGCCTCTCTCATCTTTTTAAGTGGGAAAACTTGCACAATTGGTGGCTGACTAAATACTTTTTTGCCCCACTGTATAATGATCATAATCATAATATGCCCGTTATGGTGTTTCCTGTATATGGCAGAATAACAGTGATTAACATATGATTCAACGTTTTATTGAAAGTTTAAAGTACAGTAGCCTAAATTAGTAAATAGGCCCACATTGTATTACAATAAACTGCGGTCATCTTTGGGTCAATAATTCCTAGATCGTGTGTAGGCCAATGTATAATGTCTGTATTCGATATTATGATTTCATGTTAGACGAGTTGAAGCTTTTGCAATACATTTACAATGTCAATGAACTTCCTTTCAATTAACCCATTTTTTTTGTATGTCAAGTGCAACATTATGCAAAAGTCTGCCGAATGGCAAATTTAAATTGGTCGCCAGCTATCGTCGGGGGCGTGGCATAACACAATTCCCTCTTGGCTATTGGTCTAATCATTGCAGGGGGTGTAGTCATTTGGTTTCATTCACAAATATCCAATGGAACACCGCTTCGTGCAGAACAAATGCTTCTACTACTACTACTCTGAATAACACATGCCGACATATTGAGAACCAATGTGACAAGGAAATACCATGTGCATACCAGACTGCAAGAACACACTTACATGATATGTTTCGTATTCTTAATAAGCCTATATTCAACAAGGTGAGCACATTTCGATCACAAAATCTTTTTCGAGGAGCTCCTGGCCCAGACCACAGCAATACAGTCAAACAACATAGCTAATCTGTCTGCAAGAGGTTCTAGGCTGCAGGGGCAGATCACTTAGATGCTGAGCGACGGCTGGTGGTCGATAATGCCATAGCAAATCCAAACCAAAACCCGTTTATTGGTTATTAATATTGAGATGAATGGATCATTGGATTGACATCTGAATCGTTGGCCACTTCACAAAACACGCACCCCTATGTGTTTCCTGTGGCATCGAGCAATGCGAAATACTATAGTCTATACTTAGACTACAGTTTTTCGTATCCTATAGACTCTATAGCAGGGGTCCTCAATGTTTTCCAGGCCAAGGACCCCCAAACTGATGGAGTAATGGAGCGGGGACCCCCTACTTATATCTTGTATAAAATTGTCTTTTATATTAAACTGGTCCTATAGTGCCATGTATAAATGTACCTTGTTATTTTGCATTCAATATTAAGATATTTAAATAATACACATGTAGCCCTCTCACTCAATTCTGTTTTGACTAAAATACTTTTATAGAATGTCCCTTTAACATATAAAAGTTACTGCATTGGTTGTGAAATGGTGATAGCTACGAAATATATTTTCTGGATGGTGTACACTAAACACAATTTAAGGATGACTCTGGCTAAGATGCCAAGAGGCCTGCTGACTTTATTAATGTAACTATACTGGTCATGAGCATTAATTTCCCATGCAGTGTATTTCAACTGTAACTATAGCCCTTATTCAAGATGAAACAATGCAATCAACATGAAAACATTGGAAAGACAAGATTTGAGAGCAATATTAGACCGTTTTATTTCTAAACAATAAAGCTCAGCTCTCTTTTTCCCGTTCTTTTAGATTGACTCATGAACACATGAAAAACACAACTTATAACCCTAAATACTAATACCCCGGGGCATGAGCGTATGAACCGGGGGGGACGGAGGGGACGTGTCCCCCCCAATATTGGAGACAGGCGCATTTGTCCCACCTAAAAATGATACCGGGGGAGAAAAATATTTTATTTTGAAAGCGCAACACAGCGTCTTGTCACCGCTTCTTATTCTAAAAAACTGGATGATTGAGCGTGCAATTAAAGAATTGATTTGATATTTATCAGTTCATTACCGCCATTCAAAATGTGTTTTCCTTTACATTTACAAATGTATATTTTTAGTAGAATAAAATATATTTGTGAATTTTTTCAGTGTAGTTAATTTATGACATATTTCTGTTCAAACCATTAACGGATCTGTCAGGTTTTCGATATGTGTCCCCCCCAATGTTAAACTCATTCCTACGCCCCTGCCCCGGGGTTTTTGAAAGTTTCAGTTACTGGTACCAATGTTGGCGTACTTTTTGGAGCTCATACAGAAATCCTCTTCAAAAGAAAAGTCTATACTCACACCCGAATCAGGACAAAAAGACACGGTAAACTCCTTGTAAAACAACCTCTTCCAAGAGGCAGCAACACGATCAGGAACCCGTCTCGATGCTCGGGCCAACACCAACTCCTCGGCAGCAGCACGTGGCAAAGTCCGTCCTTGTCCTGGCCTCTCCCGTACACGCAGTTGGTTATGCTAACCGCTAGCAAAACATTCCCGTCCTGCGTCAGCCCCTTAGCAAAAAGCCGCACTTCTAAAGCACGCTCGTTTACACTTTTAACAAAATAAACAAACACTCACGCAAACACCCGGTTGCAAACGGTAAATAGTATAACTGTTCAAGTTAATTTTAAGCTTTCCCCGACATAACATAGTCTCTTCAGCTTCTCCTCACAACTTCTTTTTCTCTCATTCCCCGACTTTTTTTTGTTATACCCCGCCCCTCCGACAATCCGACAGGTTAATCCCCAATGACAGATAAAATGATTGACACCTGCCTAAATAAATCCAAACCCATGAAAATAAACTGAGGGGTTCAAGGGCACTTTAAAACATAGGTCGTATTTCATATTTAATACAAACTTCCCCAAATTAACCAGATACATGTCAACAGTATCAGTACAACTTCAGGCCCACATTAGTGACAATTTAGCATAAATTGTACATGTAGGAAAACCCAATTTAATCAAATTAGAAGGGCGCTACGCACAGGTTCATATATTCATGTTTTTCTTTTAAACATGTGCAAGGTACAGTGAGTAGGGTGGCCATGCCACTGCCATTCATACATAACATAACATAATAAACTGATGCCTGCAAGGTCAACAATGTCTGTCAATTGCATGTATTCATGCATGAAAGCTATTCAAATTGACATTTTTAAAAAATAAATGTGGAAACGAAAATTAGTGATGCTTGTTAGTGTCATTTTTTGCCTGATTCACGTCTTTCTTTCTGGCAAGTATTCCGGTAATTTATCAACCCCAGCGTGTCTGGTTGCTAAGCGGCGTCAACGTCTTTGGCGGACTATTTCTATGCTGATCGCTTGCGTTCTGTACATTATCCCTTGCATAACAGCGCTCTCTCTCTCCCAACAGTCCTGGCTGCGCACTCTCATCCAAATACGTATTGTTTGCGGCAGAGGAGGGGGTAGTAGTCTAGTCGTAATTTCTTGAACCCAGAAATGTTGAGTACCCTAAAGTTTTATTTGATTTGCATAATTAGCATAATAAGCTAATTAAGGCGAGACACCACAGGTGAATAGGGTAAAAAAATTAAATAATAGATATCACCATGAAATAAGTTGATTACTTATTTTAAGATGAGAAAAAAATGTATTGCATGTTTTTGGTATTTTAATGTTTAAATATGCAAATGAGGCCATATCTCATCAAATCTCATACAAAGATGCAAAATAACTATACATCATGCACATACACACAAACCAAAAATAATTATATACAGCAAAAGACAGAACTTTATACAGCATACACACAGACAAACACACAATAACTTTATACAAGAACTGCAAACAGCATGCACACACACACAAACACAAACGCTGTAAAATAACTATATGTAGTACACACACACACACACACACACACACACACACACACACACACACACACACAAACACATATTTACAACAAGAACCACACAATCCCACTCAATAGCCTTCACCATCTTCATCATTTGTTTCCTCATTCCCTTCAGTCTCATCTTCTTGGTCTTTTTGGGTATGTACATGTATTGTGAATGGGTTGCAGCAGCAGACCTCACCCCCTTCACACTTGCAGTAGTCAGTGCAACTGATACTTGCAGCATGGTAGCTGCAGTTTCCTTTGCTGCAGGCCTTCAATGTGCTGCAGCTACAGCTGGTGACATCAAGCAGATTTATTGGAGCCACTGCCTGGATGGCAAGAGCGGGCATGACAGCACCTTCTTTAGCAACCTCCCACCCAAACTTACTGATGTCTCTGGCCTCTGCAGGCTTCCACAACATGACCTGAAGATGAGCACGCAGTATGTGCAGCATCAGGTTGGCATCAGTTGGAGGAAGCTTCTTAAGTTTGGGAGGCTTTTTGCTGCGACTGTAGATCTGGTAGCGAGTGTTATTCATCGACTTGGCCTTCTTCTGCCCATACAGTGCGATAAAGAACTCGGCCCCAGTATCTTTTAGGTCACTATGAGTGGCATCAGGTTCCCCAAGCACTGTATTGAGACCAGGAATGTTTTTTCCTAGGAGTACTTTCAGCGCAGATGTCTTGCCCTTCCCACAGGGATAGGAAACAGTGTCACATCCCGACAGCGCATGCATCCCCAGGAGACCTTGACATCTGTCGTCCAATCCTCTGATGGTGGCATTTATATCCAGGATGGTGCCATTCCACTTCTCCATCTGCACTGTTGATTGAACATTGGCCTTCCATGCCCAGTACACCAACAGAACAAATACGTCAGTGTCATCACTTAGGATACGCATTGTCGGACCCCCTGCTTCAGCTGCTTGCAGCATGTAGCTAATGAGGGTGATGTCAGCCTCCTCATGCTTCACAATGCAGTCTGTGTGGTTCACAAATAAGATGTTATTATGTTATTAGATTACTGGGTCTTAGTTGATGCTCTTCATCACAGCTTCTCGACAAGGAAGGGGTGTGTTGACTGTCAGCTTATAATCAATTGCACCAATTCCTCCTCGCCTTCTCCTCTCATGATCCTTAGCAGTGGGTTCATCATTGTACCGGTCAAAGATGACTAGGGTCTCATTAACTCCAGCTGCAGTATAGGCATTGGAGAGGCGTGTATTGATGCTTGAGGCAATGTCCTTAATCGTACCTGCCACTGGCCAGACAATGTGATAGAGCAACTGACCTCCATCAACTAGAACAACATTGGGAAGTGGAGCATTTTCATCAGGTACTCCCAATCTTTTGACGAGGACAGACTTGTCACCCTTCCTCAGGCAACCAAATTCATCAATGAGTGATGGTGGAACTGGACTGAGCTCATGATCAAAAACATCTTTCAACTCTATGCCACGCTGCTGCCCCATGACTAAGAGTCGAGCAAAGAGGGCCTCCATGTCGTAGATAGGCTTTCACAGTCAAAGCTTTCTTCATCACCTCCATGGTTGTGATTCTCTTACCAATGGGGCTATGGAAGCCTTCAGGAAGAGAATCTGCAAAATCTTTGCTCTGCTGTTCATCAATGTGAAGAGCATTCTGCACGTTCACCGAGTCTGGTGCCACTTGTCCATTCACGATATTGTAAAGAATTTGCTGGTTCTCTTTTAACGGATGAGAATGTTGCTGGAACTCCTCCATGATTTTATTGCGATCTCCTCGATCAATTTCTTGTCTTCTCTCACCTTCCTCCTTATGTTTCCATCTACTCTGCTTCACATTTCCATTCACATGAACATTTTCCTCCTCCTCTGAATTTTCTGGAATGTCCTGATTTACATACGTTTCTTCCACTGTCTGGGAAAGGTGGGAGCAAATCGGATGGGAATTGATCCACACTGCAACTTGCACTTCATTGGTTGAGATGCCTTTCAGTCCACCTTGTCCTTTCCCTTGTTTAATGTAGGTCTGCTCACCAAACTGGTCAGCAGGTACAGCAGTTCCACCATCAAAATGCCGACAGACGTGAGCCCCTGCTAAGAGGTCCTCCTTGGCATCATGTCGAAGGTTCTGCGCCATCCTTAGGTACCAAGTGATATACCACCCATAATTATGGTGCCCAGCAGCAAAGCAGTATGGGATCATCTGCCCGAGACAGTGCTGCTGTAGGAGGAAGTCTCTTTGTCTCTCTGCACGAAGGAAATTAAGTGCGATGGAGGTGGGACGAATCAGGCAGTCCACCCAAAGCCTGCCTGTAGGGTGTTCACGTGCCTTGTCCAGATATTCTGTGATAGCAGCATCAGTCTGTGGTCCATCTTGCAGAAGATCTTGCAGGAGTACAGCCATAAGCATCCGATATGCACGCAGTGCATTTGTCCAAGATTTTCCATTGAGAATGTTGGCGATGCCACCAAATGCCACGGCAAGCAGTTGTTCCATGCTAGAACCCTTCATCAAGAATCCAAACAGCCAAGAAATGACATCAGAGTGTGCATCATTCCAGGATGGATGGTGACAGACTTCCATCGCATTGGGTCACTCCATTGGATTAGACACGCCACACTGTAGAGCTGCAGGTCCACTGTGATGTGTGCATACTTCATGCCAAGGCTCTTCAGTGATCTCTCAAGGTAGACTAGGGTTGTGAGCACAGTATTTGGGTGTGGATGTGGAGAATCGATAAGGGGCCCAAACACTACAATAGTTTTAGGCTTGTTGGTAGTTTGTGATTTTCTGTCTTCGTATGCGTTATAGCCAGCCCAGTCCACTGGATTTGAGTGGAAGAAGAGCTGTGATAGCCAAGCAGCATCTCATTTCTTTGCTTGTGTCAAGCTGGCGGCAACCTGGTGCGCTTCTTCTGGAGAAAGAATCTTCCCGGTAAGTGCTGGTGGTTTCAACTTAGGGGGACCAGTGTAGTGCTCCAGTTGTAGAGACTGGTGAGTGAGTCGTAAAAACCTATGCTCAGACCACTTTAGCCTTGGGATCTTCAGCTGCATCACTCCAATGTTTCCGGTCATGATGGTGCCGGGTGCTGGATGTTGTGTAAACTCAGAAACCATGGCATGTGTGCTCTTGGTTCCATTCGGACTTGCGATGTAGAGGTCATAGTTGTCTGCCCAGCTGAATATGGGGCCCAACTCAGTAGTCAGACCAAGATTTTTGTGATAATCAGCAGGGTTCTTTGAAACAAACTGAGCTGCAGATTTGCGGAAGCATAGAACTTCATCATATTTGGTTACGGCCATGGTCATTGAGGGCCTCGATCAATGTACGGCTACCGTACTTATGGTGGAGCTTCACGGCGAGTCCTAGTGTTCTCTGATTGTGTGTGCCACTGATGTGCTGCTGGATGGATTTTGTCAGGGTGAGTGAAGCCTTAGTCGTTGCTCCCCCAGACACAAGTTTTGACACAAAGCAGAGTAAGGTAGCACTTGTGTCCTTTATGATCTTTGTGAAGCAGAAATCGCTCAGATCATAATCTTTTGGCTTAGGTATGCTGGCCACTTCTGACTTGATCCTCCTAATGAGCTTGTCAACTTCATCTTCATCACCCATCTTTGACCTCTTGACCATTTTCAGTGTTTTAGCTATGTAATTCTTAAAACCAACTACAGTTTCACAGCCTTCCACATTCAGAACTACAATTTCTTTACCAAAATATTCACATAAATTTGCAAACATTTGCTTCTGAGTCAATGCACCTAAGTTTGTACTGTATATTTCATACAACTCACACATGGTCCACATCTCCTGCATGTTTCCCTTCATTTCCTCTACTACAAATCTTAGAGATTCTTCGATTGCTGGCCTACATGACTCAGAATTGACTGAGTTTTGCAGAAATTGTCATAGCAGCATTTGTGATACTGAGCATCGCTGGCATGCAAATCTCCTTGTACACCGGCTAATCTTAGAGTCACTGCAGTTGACCAGGCATCTTGCCGCTCATCACATACATTTTTCAACACCTCATTGAATGTTCTGTTTCCTTTCTCCCTATCAACTGTTCGGCACTGGTTCACTTGCTTCCAATGCTCAGGGTGCTTTGGATCCTTAGGAATGCATTCATCTCCACATAATAGACAGTCTCTTTTAAACTCAAATTGTTGAGTCTGTGACTTGAGTGGCCTATGACCAGGATTATTTGACTCAGACACCTTCCTCTTCTTCACACCACTGTTCCTTGATGTGGACGTATAATTGCAATAACAGTTTTTATGTGCATGAATGGAAACACTGTCTCCCTCAGAAGCAACACGAGATGCTAAGATTGTGTGTAGGTCATCTCCTTCTCTTTGCTTCGAGAGATAATTGTGTTGATGCCTGAGATTTTGAAAACTTGACATTGACCTTTACCATTACATGGTGCGAAGAAGCAGTTTCCCGTTTTGCCGTCCATACGGACCCTGAATGAGAAAAAGAAGCAAAAAGGAGTTGTTAATATTGTGTCAGTGTGCTTCTAGGTTATACAAGCAAAAGATGACCAAGCATCAAGGAGTTTAAAGATGTTGCATGAATATGAAGCTATTCATATGCATGCTATACAATAGGGCTATGCAATTAATCAAATTTTGATCACGATTTAAATTCTTGGGTCTCCAAATTAATAAAATCGAGTTAGAACGATTCTTTTGGAATGTTCCGTTGTCAATCAGGTTTTGTGAGAAAAAAAAAAAAAAAAGTGTTTTTTTTAAATGCTGAATAAATGGATTTTATTTTCAAACTCAAAAATAATCGTTTGAAGAATCGTTATTTCAATCTTGACCAAAAAAATCGTGATTCTCACTTTTTCCAAAATCGAGCAGCCCTACTATACAAGCAAATGATAAGAAACATTAGCTTGCTCTAATGAAACACTTAAAGTATCCACTACATTTAGTAATGCATTCATTAATTTATAGATAACTTTTCTGTGTTCCTGTGTCTAATGGCTGTGTTAATGTTGCAAGAAAAATGGTTATGGGGATAGCTAGCTAACAAGCAAGCAAACAGAGCAACCAAGTACATTGAAGGATGCTAGCAGTCATACTCATTTGTCAGATAGCTCATTTAAGCTAATGGCAGTTCATTTTACCAACATACTATAGATACAGATTCTTAACAGTTACATACCTTTATCCTGCTCTCTTTATCCGCATGTAGTTTGTAGTTCAACTCCAGATGGAAATTTCGATGTTAGAAATATTGTCATTCACAGTGGGAGAGTACTGATCAAGTGGAGAGTACAATAGCAAGTGACCGTGAAATTCAGTGTCTGGACTAAATAGATGAATGAAAATTAAAAGCTTCTTATCTAATACCATAGCCTGATTAATAAAACAATAACTCATATCGTAAAATCGTATCGATTAGAGACTGGACCACCGAATCTAGCAATGGTCTAATGTGTCAATACTGTAAATCCTTACAAGGTTCCTTAAAGGTTTTCACCAACTCAGTCCCCCTTGGAAAAATAATTTTGAGCCTGGCTTTATCAAGCGATCGGATTTTGTGTGTATGCAAATTACAGCGTATTTAACGAGATAGGGCCTCATTTGCATATGTAAACATTAAAATACAAAAAACATGCAATACATTTCTTTCTCATCTTAATATAGGTAATCAACTCAGAAAGTTTCATGGTGATATCCATTTTTTTTTTTTTTACCCTATTCACCTGTAGTGTCTCGCCTTAATTGTCTATTTATGCTAATTATGCTAATTGCCCAAAGTGCAACTTTAGGTCTCAACATTTCTGGGTTTACTATTGGGCCTATGGGGATTACGACTAGACTATAGATATAAAGGCCGGATGAGAAGCTGACGTCGCTGTGCTGTCCTTCTTAATTGAAGGAGCAGGCAGAGAAAAGCTCTCTTCTGCTGGGCTTTCATTAAAATCAAATACATAAAAATGTACGCTTACCACTTTTGTAAATGCCATATATACAGTACATTCGGATCGAATGATAGGAATAGATCTATTTCGATTACAAATCGGATCAGAAGTGTCCATGTAAACGCGGCTAGTGTGTTGGATTCATGTTAATGTGTATTTATAGACATTTAAATTTGTGGAAAAAATTGCTGCGAAAAAAAAAAAAAAGATTCTAATCAACCAAAACTTTCGCAACCCCCCTGCAGTACCTCCGCGGACCCCCTAGGGGTCGCGGACCCCCTGTTGAAGACCTCCGCTCTATAGGATCAGTCGTATGCACTGGTTCGCATAGGGGTATTTCTCTCATTCAGATGATAGGACAACGCCTTCTGCACACGCAATTCAAATTAATTAAATGAAAAGAAGAAACACTATATGATAAAAGAAAATCAATTGTTTGCTAAGCGGTAGTAAGTTGAACGTTAAGCGCAGGGACTTGCGTGTGTGTTCAACAACATTGTGTAAAAATGCTTACACTATTCAGTTTCTTTGTAAATCTGTTAGTTTAATTAATTATTTAGTTTCTCTGTTTGTAGAAATCAAACGAAGAAATATAATAAAAAACATAATCTGCGGTCTGGTTGGTTCAGAACAATCAACCTGTGGTGCAGCGCTTGCTTTAATGAAAGGTTTCCCACAGCGGCTGAATGGGTCTCCTGTCCCACAGCGAGACCGGGTTCTGAATCTACTGTCCCAGACTGACCCTGAGGAGGACCTGCTGGCCGGTGGACCATTCTTACGATGTTGGAGAAGCACGAGTCTAACGCCTCTAATTGAGAATCTGCAAATCCTCCCTGAATAAGGATTTATTAATGTCAAACTAATGAGACACAGTGATCCATTCCAATATTCCCTCCGCAGTGAAGGCTGATTCGAGTTCAGTAGGAGAGGCGACTTCTACGTCCACACACATTTTTATTAGAAAAATAAGAGAAAGTCATGCGTCCTGATTAACTCATCTCCATTTAATGATGTACCTACAAAGACAAGAAAAGCTCTGTTTCTGATTGGTGTTGTTTCGGGTCATCTACAAAGACTGACCAAGTTCTGGACCTCGTGACCTCATACCTGCACTGATAATGCAGTGGGGTATAGCTGTTTTCTAGTAGGTGATTTATTGTTTATTGTTTTATAGTCATTTCCAACATGGAACCTCATTCTCCCGTTGGCATGTAGCAGACTACAAACCTACTGTGTCCCCGAGTACGCTATGTGTGTGTGTGTGTGTGTGTGTGTGTGTGTGTGTGTGTGTGTGTGTGTGTGTGTGTGTGTGTGTGTGTGTGTGTGTGTGTGTGTGTGTGTGTGTGTGTGTGTGTGTGTGTGTGTGTGTTTCCACTCAACTAAAAGGCTTGGCTGGATGAAAGCGTTTGAAACCTGAGATGATCCCTGAACCCAATAAGAGAATGAGGAGAACTCGGTTTAAAAGAGGACCTCACCTCAGGTGTAGGCTGTCGTCCTTCCAGGCTTACCAACCGTATAGGTTGGTAAGCCTGTACGGTATACAGGCTATGCTACACTAACATCTTGGACAATATTACCCATCATTTTATAAATAATACACAATTGATACATCTCTCAACTAAACATGTCATGTAGAACAGAAAGAATCATGTGGTTTTGGTTGGAAATACTCCATACTCTAGTTTTTAGTTCACCATTTAGAGATGTGGTCCTACACAACCTTAACGTTGATAGACCGTAGTCTAATCTTGTTTTATTTAAGAAAGAAATCCCATTGACTCGTAGTCCTACCACCAGTTGTACACGCACCAGTTGAAAAACACAACCCAATAGAAATGTCTTGGGGGTATAACTTCACCCAAAGCCACATTTTAATGAGCATTTGATTTGGATTATTTTGCTGTTAAAATAGGAACTCAAGTGACATTCTCAACAACAATCGCGTTAAACATGTTTCTAAGTTATTCCCCTTCTTCAACAGATATATGCTTATAGACCTATGCTCATTTGGGGCATGCCTGGTATCCCATAGGCTTAGAGCAGGGGTATTTTCAGCACTGTCAATACATTGCAGGATGGAAAAGATAGCTGGATGGAGAAAAACACACCATAGGTCCGGGCTGGGGGAATTAGTGTATGGGGGGATGGGTGGCGCAGGAGGAGGTGGGAGTGGTCGTCGGTGCACCCGTGAACCCAGAGGAGGTTCAACGAGTTTGTGTGTTGCCGTGGAATGCCTGGAGGGAAGTGCCTATCCTCTTGACTTAGTTCACCTTACCTACAGCCTTAACAAACACAAACTGGTGGAGGTGGTTTACTATTACCAATGGTTAGCCATGATGTTTATGTTTTGCAGCAAAACACACATGGACAAAACGTTGACTGAGTTCATATCTAGGCTATAGGCTACTATAATATAACTACTACCTTGGTCGATGGCAGAAATGCGCTGTAGGTCAGACTAGGACACTGCATGTTGTGTGTATGTTGCGGGGGCAGGGCGTTGAGTTCATGTTGCATGGGGGAAGGGACCACTCGCCTGACTGACTGCATGCAGGAGAGAGAAGAGCTTACCCTTAATATTAGACATACCAGTATAACGAAACACGTCATGTTTTGCAATTAAGGTATCAATGCGATGATAAAAAGCAACCTGCCCTTGCCTCACATGGCTATACGTTTTGCGGAGTTTCAATCAGGAGGTTAACCTATGGCCTAGTCGGTCTTGGGAGGTCAGTGGGTTTACACTGCAGGTCACTGCCCTTGAATGTTAAGAATGGTGGAGTCTTTTGGACGACGACAAAGAGTATTTGAACAAAAACAGGGTCGACATTTTGTCAAGTCTGGTTCTGTTTTGGTAAAAGCCTTATTTGGCCTAAAAAATATTTTAGCCTACTAGACATTGGACCAATATGTAGGCCTAAATGATGTATATCATTTGAAACAATATTAAATTGGAACTTCAATATAGGCTACGTATAGTTAATGTATATATATATATATATATATATATATATATATATATATATATATATATATATATATATATATATATACACACACTGACACAGAATCAAACAACGTAATGTTTTTCTGGGGGGGGAGGGGGGAACATGTTTATATATTTCTGCTCGGCTCCGAGTTGTAGCGCGTGCGTATGTTTACACCGACTCTACTCTGCCAACCCCGGCGAGACATGAGTGGGCCGGGCCTTGAGTGTCTGGGAAACCCTCAAATCACTGGTCGGTACAGCAATCACTTTTCGGGAGGATTTAACCAATGGCATTCGCAAAGGAGAAACGTACAGCCAATGAAATGACACGACTCACGCGCACAGATTGTGGGCACGTGGATCCGTGCACATGTTGACACTCGTAAAACCGTGCAGAGAAAGCATGAGCATAGGCTGGACCAATGAGAGAGCAGTGTGCGTCGGCGAGCGGAGACAGGATAGTGAGCGCTCCGGCCGCAGCGGAGTGGAATCTTTTGAAATAGCAACACACTAACCCTCCATTTACATTTTACCTGGCTGCCGGGGCTTCGGCACCGACTTATTTCGCCTTATAGCAGGTGAGAGTTGTACATTTTGTTTCCATTCTGGTTTATGATTGTTGTATTGAGGGTCTAGGTTGAGAGCATAGTCATTTCCGTCCCTGTATTCTGTGTGTCCGCTCCAGTAGCATTATGTGTTGTATTGGTAAGATATACGTTCGTTCGTTCGTTCGTTTGTATTGGTTTTTATGTAATGCTATTATTGTTTTACGATAGCATTGTGAAGTTAATGCACAGCTATTACAATATTCGTTATAACAGGTTTGTCCTTATATATATATATTTGTTGAAAAAAACTAAACTAAAATATATACTGGTTAATAGGCTATTTGAGAAAATGCATGCCGATAAGCCATATTTTTTAGTTTTCATATATCTGGGAGACAGGCATTACCAAAATACGAGCCGCAGACTTCCACTCATTCCGCTGTGTAAACCAGACACTGCCTCCCCCTAATTTGGGCTGTGCCCACGTGACGAGAGGAGGAGAGTCGGACCATTAGCCACTCAGGGTTTTTCACAATGTTGCACCGACTCTGGCAACCGACTCTGATTTAAAAAATGAAATAGCGCAGATTTCCGTTTCTGATAATGGTAAGCGTAATAAAATATTGGCTATAAAGTGATAACTATTATATCATGCATGAAATAGTACATATTAGAGCAGAGTGGGGTTCACTGTGTAAAAATAATAACATTTCGATGTACAAAATGCAATATCCGATGCCTTAATTATTTTTTGCATGTATGCGTTCAATGTATGTTATAGATGATGCTTTAGCTAAGACACCGCCTTAGCCAAGTTGACCCTGGAACTGTAGACACTTAACTCATTCCTTGAGAGAGAGAGAGAGAGAGAGAGAGAGAGAGAGAGAGAGAGAGACATTAGAAAGGAAACATTCCCCCTAGAAAACCTTTATGATAAGAAAATGTACGATTTCCCTTACAAGGATGTCCTCCCGAATACCAAGAAGAGCAAAAGTAGTAAGAAAGTGAGAAGGAGCAACTGCCAGAGCGCAGAGAGGGAGGTAACTGTGTGTCGATTCAAGTGGGATGGATAGAGAGAGCTAGACAGGGGGGAGGAGCCACAGACTGCTGGAGGCAGAGGCTAGAGAGACCGTCTCTGCTTGCACAAGCAGCCCTCCCTCCCACCTCCCATTTGACTCACTCCCTCATCTCCACTCCTCAAGGAGACATGCCCTAGCATTGTGTGTGCATGTACTAACCCACCCCTGGCACTACTAGCCCCACTCTACCACACCATGCTAACTAGGACACTGATGCTCCCACCATTTTGAAATGGGGTTATTGTTATCTCCTTTTGGAGGACGGTTTGATACACATACATAGGGTGGTAGGAACACAAGGCTGCCCCTCTTATGTTATTGTTTTTCTAGACCCTCCACTTACTCTTATCTTCCTCTGGCGTTCTGCTCTTCCTGTTTTGTCCAATCACGCGCCTCCCTGCTCTAATCTCGGCTCATGATATGTTGGCACTCAATCAATGCTCAGAACCAAAAACAACAATTAATTCCCTGATGTGTGTCCCTCTCCTCCCTGAAGACCTCCCTGCTCCTTCCCTCGGCCAGCCATGCAGTCCCAGGGCAGCACCTCCTCCCAGCCCTCCTTCGACTCCCTGAGCTCCAGCGACAGCCTCCTGCAGAGCGACTCGGAGCAGGCGGAGGACGACGAGAGCGTGTTCCTGGCGGGCGGCTCCCCCTCCATCATCATGGATGGCACGGGCCCTGGCAGCGGCGATGGAGGCTCGGTGCGGGCCGGTGGGTCAGACAGCCCCGGGTCCCGGTGGACAGACAAGGAGGAGGAGGACGAGGAAGAGGACAGGGGGTCGGCCGGTGGGAGGCCCAGTGCCACGGACGGAGTCGCCCAGAGGCCCAAGTCCCAGGGAGACCTGCTCTTCGCCAAGAAGGTGAGGGCAAGTGGAGGCTGAGCTCTTCTGCACACGTGGTGGAGCACTCGGATGGAGAGAATGACATTGCAGATGTTGATGGGAGTTTGTTAAATAGGGATGGAGAGATTGTGTGTGTGTGTGGGTGTGGGTGTGGGTGTGGGTGTGGGTGGTGGAGGGGGTGATCTGTAGTTCATTCAGAGTAAGAGGAGCTCTCTGAACTCAGTGGTAATCCATCTTCCTCTCTCTTTGACTCCCTCTCTGTCCCCCCCCCCCCCCCCCAGTGTGCTGAGCTGCAGGGATTCGTCAACCCCTTGTTGGAGCTGCTGACCGGACTGAAGAGGGGACGCTTTGAGCGCGGTAAGCACAGCCCCTCAACCTGACTTTACTCTTGTTTGCATTATGGGCAGTGGCGGTGGGTCAATAGAGGGCGCTAGGGCGCCGCCCCTCAGTGAAATATTCACTTGAATATATCTGCTAACTATGAATCAACTATTATAAATACAAAATAAATCAACAAAAATACATAGTGTTTATCCTCGTTCAATTGTGTGATAGACTGTACTTGCCAATGCCAGCAACCATTTCAATGTGTCTGAACGTCAATGATTTGGGCTAGGCTAGTTATTGGTCTTCCAAAATAAAGTCCTCCTCCAAGTCAAGGGCACCGGCCACGTTGAAGTCAATGTAAGTTTGACTTCAATGTAACTTTCGCCCTCGGGTCGCACCAGTGTGCGACCCAGGCCAATGGTATCGCTTTTCTTTTTTGCTATCACATCATGATTGGACAATTCAGCGAATCAATCAAATAGGATACCTCCCTCAGCAGTATTCGTGCAACATGACTACATGCAGAGAAGAAATAGATTGCTAACTAGCAGAGAGTTGTAAGCACTTTCCACCCATTTCAGTGGAGGAATTGGACTCCCCAAGTAATGTTATACTTAAAAGGATCAAGTAAGTTACATATTAATTTAGTCTTTCGGCCTGTAGCATATAAACAAAGTGAAGCAACTGTCTCACATAGCTATATATATTCTATATAGCTTTAGAAGTACACATTGAGACTCACAAAAAATGGACGCTATAGGCCAGTGATCACGATTTGTCTCAATATCAGAATAACAACAATGGGTCAAATAGCAATGGCTGGTGGAATGGCCATAAAGTAGGTATGTATGTGTAGTGTAAGCTTGTCCAGGCCCTGCAAGTCAGGATGTAGGCTAGGAATCTGAATGAATAGTAGGTAATAGGTAATAGGTAGTGGCCATCGCCAAAATGCACCAGAATACAGGAAATCAAATCTACCAAATTCAAATTTTTATGGGGGGGGACCCCATAGACCTCCCGTCTATTACTGCGCCCCACCAGTTTTTTGATCACCAGTCGCCACTGATTATGGGTAATGTAGCTAATGAATCACATACACACACACACACACACACACACACACACACACACACACACACACACACACACACACACACACACACACACACACGGCCGTCATCGTGATTATCATCTCACCCCAGGATTGTTTGTAGGGGAAAGTTGCATGTCGTTTCTAACATGCGTGTGTGTGTGGCATGTTGGACACCACAACATCAGTGAGTCTTGATACTACACCAGCAGCAATCTGCCGTATTGACCCGGCATATCGACGCGCTCCGCAGTGCAGTGTGTGAGCCATGTGGAGGAACGCAGCAGGGCCGTGGCTGCTTCATGAACATTCCCACAGGGCCAACTGATATGGAAGTTGCATACAGTGTGAAATGCTCATCTGTTTTTGTGTGTGTGTGTACAAAACACAACTGCGGCCCCTGTTTGCATCACGCCTTCTCAGTGTGTGTGTGTTAGAGGGACACGTATCTTCCAGGTTCCATCCTCTGACTGGAGGTTGTGTTTTTGATTGACAGGCCTGACTGGCTTCCAGCAGAGCGTTGCCGTGGACAGGATCCAGCGGATTGTGGGGGTGTTGCAGAGACCCAGTTGCGGGTAAGAATCCCTCTCGTGAAACAAAAAAAAAGACAGACCCCCTGGATGAGTACGGGAGCAGGGCAGGAGACGCCGTGATGGTTTCAATCGTATTGAACCACGGCTCCAATCAAACCCAGCATGGAGCGGCCCTCTACAATTTCAAAACCTTCAGTACGTTTACATGCACAACTTACTCAGATTAAAGCCATAGTTCGACTATGCTCCTCAATCGGACAATTGTAATTGTCAGAGTATACATGGCGGTGAGAAAATCGATTCATTGGCCGAAGCATTTCATACCCCGGTACGATAGGTGGCGCTGTACCCATTTCAACCAGTGGTAATAGAGCCACTGGTGGACCTGTTTACGTCACTAGCAACAACAAACTCAGGCGGCATTCGAGAAAGATGTTTTCAGTAGACAGCTGTCAGTTCACTTCGGGTCCATGTCATTTCTCCGACGCTCCATTGTTCCGACCACTCGGTTGTATGTGGACTCCTCCGGCGGCAGTCGGAGCAGCTCCTCCGGGAGTCTGCATACGGCAACAATCCCTTTCTCCTCCATGTTGCGTTTCAATCTGGACTTCAGAGAGTCAAAGACAAAGGTCCTTTCCCCCAATTCCTTCTCAACCATGGCCAAGATAACCCCCACCACGAGTCTTTAGGCCTACTTGTTGCTGAAGTACCAGGGAGTCGGAGAACCTGACGCAGTCTTTGAGATTCATAATATCAGAGAATATCCCCGTCAGTTCGGCTGCGGCGCAATGAATGAATAAAGATCGTAAAAAAACAATTATTTTGACAGATGTGGCCGAAGTTACTACTTCACAACCTCGTTGATGACCAACATTTAGAAAGACTTATTTTAATTGTTGTGTTACACCTTTCCTGCTGTCGGCTCCCAGACCGTAGTCGAGAAGCACAGGAGAGACGTTCCCTCCAGGGCCTATGTTCTCTCGGGGGTAACAACCTTCACTTTGACCGGCAGTGGATCTGCTTACAGGTCGGAATGAAGTGGCCACCGATTATTGACAGGCTGGGTACTTTGTTTGTAGTTCAACTAACTTAACACTTCACGTTTGCACAGACACAACCAGACTTGTTCATTCACTAAACTGACGCGCGCAACCACCCAGTCGCTGAAGTCACTCACACACACACACTGCCATTCTCGCGCCCACACATATGTTCTTATATTGGCTAACTACATTGGCACGACACCGGCTTCCGACACCTTTTTAAATAAATCGCTGTTTCTCGTTTCCCGACGGCGACAACAACGCGACTATCGTCTTGTACTTCCGGCTCACGGCCCCAGGAAAAGATCTCAAGCATGCGCAGAACGCAAAATCCGATTCCAATCGAATTGACAGTATACATGCACGCTTAATGCGACTATCAATCGAATAATCTAGTGGTCTTAATCCGACTATGAGTAACCCGATTCGATTCGATTTTAGTCCGACTGAGGTGTATACATGCATCATAATAATCCAATCATAGTCGGACTAAGCCTATAATTTGATTTTCTTGAGTGTCATGTAAACGCACTGCTTGTTTCATGTTTTATTAAGCGTCGGCCAGGCTAGGTAATGTTACCACCTCCATCAGATTAACAAGCAGCCCCTAGGGCCTGCGCCAGAATCATGAGGCTGATTACTTGTGTGTTCCTCTTGTGCTCCAAACAAATCTCACTCTATCCATCCTTCACCTTCTCCTGCCTAATGTGTTCCTTCAGGGAGAAGTACCTGAGCACCCTGCTCCAGGTGGAGATGATGCTGAAGCTGTGGTTCCCCCACGTCACCCCCAGCAGCAGCCCGGCCTCCTCCATCCCTCCCCCCACCCTCACCTTAACACGCTCCATCCCGCCTCACAAACACAAGGATCAGTCGCATATCCCTGTCAAGGTGAGTGCAAGCAAGAGAAATTGGGTTGTCCTGCACTCTTCAGAATGTGTCCCTGAGAGGTCAGGTATCCGGAACTCATGCTCTACTCTTTGACTTGATTTCCAGAAGCGCAGGCTCAGTTGGACCGACACCGAGTCACCCTCTCCCTCCCCGGTGGCTGTCAAACGCCCTTGCATCACCACCAACGACAACACAGAGAGAAAAAAACACCAAGTGGACAGCCTGCCCTCGCTGCCGCTGTCAGACCCGACCCCGACCCCGGAGGAGGCAGACAGAGGCCAGGTGGAAAAGTCGAAGGGAAAGAGCAGCGGGAATAAAGGCAAGCCATCCAACTGCAGTACGGGCCAATCCTCAGAGCCAAGCCTGACATGGGTCCACGTTGCCCCGATCCTGTCCCCATCAACGCATAAGAGCCAAGCACTTTCCACAGCAGCAGCAGCAGTTGGGACGGCAGCAAGCGATATTACAAACGAGCTGGCAGCTCTTTTCCCCGCTCCCATTAGCCCGGGCAGTACTGCAATGCAGGATAGCTCAGTGACCTCCACCACGCCCCACAAGCACCACCAAACTGATCTAAAGATGCCAACAAGCTGCCAAAGCCCACCTGCCGCCGGTCAGCAGACTAAGGGCACAGCCTTGGAGACCTGTCAAAGGGAAACCCCGCCTCCGCCCCCCCCCCCCATCGCGGCTTTGCCCTGCCCCCTTAGAGACCTGATGCCCCCAGATTTCACGGAGAACCCACACACTCAGGCATTGCTTCACAAACGCAGAGCCTAAAGCCGCTGTGTGATTGGGCAGTGGTTGAAAACGATGTTTGAAATGACAGACATTTGTTCCTGTCCAGACCAGAATCTGAACTCTAAAGCATTTCTATGTACTTCAAATCTATCAATCACTTGTGCGATATCGGCCTGATGTTTGCATTTGACTAACAATCAAAATTATTTGCACAAATAGTTGGATTTTGAGAGGGAAAGGAGACTGAAACCCAAAGGTTATTAACAAACTACGGATCTTGCAATGATAAATTGGTGAAATTACTTTGAAATTAGTTTCGAGGTGAAAGGCTTAATAGTAATAATGTGTACAAAAGGAGGTTAAGAAGTCAAAGAAGATAGGATATTTGAATTTAGAAGAATATACTATTGGGGCCAATGGAATCATGGTATTCACATCCTGTGAAGACCTAACAAACTTGTGGGTCAATGGAAAATTTCAAACATTTTAAATTGTTTACCACAATGTATTCGTCCTACTTCCAGGGAAGATTTCATCTAGAAATGGTTTCTACATGGAGTTACTTTTCTTCTTCTTTGAGCAGTATAAATATAATAAGATCTTAACTTTAAGACAGAAATTAGGTGACTGCCTTGAAGAAGAACATCTAGTAAAGTAGTTGAATATATTGTCATCTCCCGAATGTTATCCAAGTAGTCTCCTTTGACGGAGAGAGAGCAAAAATGTTCCATCACAGCAATCACAAGGCTCAGACCTTTAGTGTCAAGTGGTTGGTTTTGTTGGAACTCCTAATTGTGTTGGGACGTGCGGATTGGTATTTAGCCGTGCTGGGATCCAGAGGAATGTGTGGTCCAGTCTGATCTTAGGGAGAACAGAAACAGAAAACAAAACCACTGAAAGTCAGTTAATTTATTCATGTGATGATCTAACACTGCATATATTTATTGTCTGTATATATTTATTTGGCAGCTGAATAACGCCTGCTGTATGATTAAGCACAGCTTGGCCTTACATTTTAACGCAAAAGGTGAACGAAAAAATGCTGTGTCCTCATTGGTGATTTTTTAATCGATATCACAAGGTTAAGAAAAAAACAGAGGTCTAACGATTGGCATACTGTGCCTTTACCAAAAACAGAAGGATGCATTAGGGTGAGCATTTGAGGCTTTCATGCATTCATTGAACATTTTGATTGTCTGCTTGTGTTTTATACAAACTAGTACACAGTCCCTCATAGAAGCCTACATCATGTCATCGTATTAATCTCGCTTCCAGTTGTATGTTGGGTAAAGTTGCAGCTATTGCAACAGCAACATTTACTATTTTCAGCTTCTGAGCCAGCTGCCAACCACAGTGTTCTGATGTCCTTATCTTTATAACTGCCTATAACCAACAAATGTATGTAGTTTAGGATGAAAGCGTACCCTTCCTTTGAACTTACTGAACAAAGAAGGAGTAACACATCTGCACATCTTTGGTGCTCTTGGAAAAACTTGAAAATCACAGGAGAAAATTGTAAGAATAACTATTTTTTTTGCCACACCAACATTATCTGCTGCTACTGTTGGCTAATTATCATCGAGATGTCTGATGAGGAATCACAGGCTGACTCTGTATTTGGAAATCTGCAAGGAATATTCATTAATGTATGAGTCGGTTTAAGAAATGAATAACAATCAGATATATTACTACTTTTAAAATGTACTGTACATATACAAAATTGGTTTGAGTGTTTAGAAAAAAGTTATTAACTAGACTGGGGGGAAAAAAAGTAAACAGGAAACCTATGTACCAGATTCCCACCACAAGTCACAGCACCATGTGTGAACACAGAGCCACTGGCAGCCGCTCGACGGAAAACTGAGAAACCAATTGCACTATTTTGTCAATTTCTTTTTCCATGTTATTATTTTTTCTACTCCAGTGACCACTGCTGATGGGTCGCATATGATATCTTTGTTTCTAACTTGCCTTTTCCGGTATTGAAGAGGAGGGAACATCCACTTTCTGAACCCCCCCCCACCCCTTCCCTCCTCTCATCCCTCCTCCCTTCCACTGAACTCCTCCACCCCGCTCTCCTCATGCTCCCCCCTCCCGTGCACCTAACTATCTTTGCTATTTTTCCATTTTACATGCTATCTCTCTTCTGGATATCTCTTTTTGAATATGATGCAACAGGAAAAAAAAACTTTTAATAAATGACACATTTTGAAAAATAACTAGTGACTTTTATTCTCGGTGTGCCTTCATGTATGTGGCCTGAGTTTTGCTGTCATAATCAGACGGCCAGTTGATCATATGACTTTGTCAGAAGTCTAGTATTGTGGCAGGGGCATAGCCCTAACAGCTGGGCAGCTCCATGGGGTGCGGATTTGGGGACAATTTGAAAGACCGGGGGGCGGATGGGGCAGAAAGGAGGGGTGTGTGCGTGTGAGCTACATGTCTGCTTAGAGGCTAAAGACTAATGCATAGTTGATTAGATAAATGTTTTCTCACTATTACCTTGAGACAGCTTGTGTGGCTGTTAGTGTGTGTGTGTGTGTGTGTGTGTGTGTGTGTGTGTGTGTGTGTGTGCGCGTGTGTCTGTGTCTGTGACTGAGCCTCAGTAATCTTGGTTTTGCACGGTGGGGGTGGCCTGATCCACCAACCAGCTGACATTATGAACTAGATAAGCTGTTATTGTGTTTTAAATGTGCATGTGTGTGTGTATATGTGTGTGTGTGCCTGTTTGGAGGATGGGAGTGAGGGGGTATGTGTGAACTTTGAGTCGTAACTACTAAAGTAAATACATCCTTTTGTCCCAAAAACAACAGCGCTTGGACCTCGTTTCACCATGGGGGTCTGTGTCCGCAGCCATGCCACAGTCGGTATAGTAAAAGAAGCTGTAAGCCTGGCAGTGGTTAAGCCTAATCTGTGGACCCTGTCGTGTTGATTTTAGTCCCCCTGAAAGAGATCAGAGGGGAGAATGTCAGGAGAATTCATGCCCTATTGGTATATAGGGGTTTGGTTAAATATCAAATGTGTGTGCTGGAGAATTTTGTATTGATGCCTGTTTCTTTTTTTTTATTTATGTCTGAATGGAAACTGAAGGTAACGAGTTGGGAAATATGTTGTAACGACTGAAGAATTGATATATGTAATATACTGTTAAATCTTTATTTATTTTTTATCTCATAGAGAAATATTCAGTTATGGTTTCACAGGTTGATGTCCTTTGAATCCTATTGTGTGAAAACAATGGAGACCACCATTCTCTCCCTCCGCGTGTCATCATGTCTGTGTGCGTTGCTTTGGTGGGGCAGCAGACATTTCGGCAGGGTGTGGTTTGAGTTCAGTCTGCTCAAACTGAAAATCTGCCATGCGGTCTGCACATGCAAATTAAAAGTGTGCTGCTCACACACACACAGATACACTCTTACACACACACACACACACACACACACACACACACACACACACACATACACACATACACACACACACACACACACACACACACACACACATAGAAACACCCACACCCACACACACACGCAAGCACATACAAACACACACCCATACACAAAGGAGACACACAGAAACAGCTAAGCACGTGCGCACTCATGAGCAAAGAGAGAGACATGTGCGCCAATCCCTCTCATCACACAAACACACACAAACACACACACACACACACAAACTATATACACATACTTTATACTTTGACACACTGACTGATTTAGTGATGAGGCTGTCTGCACTCACATTGACAACAACATAGGCAGTGCTCTCCTCCTCCCCCTCCTCCTCCAACCCTTTGCCTCCCCCTTCGCTCCCAGCCCCCACTGTATCCATGCAGTTTTTAGCAGAGAAGCTTGTGGCCTACCCCCTCCTCCTCCTCCCTCCTGTAGGGGGAGAGGCTGTTGGGGGATAACCTGACTTCCTCGTCATGGATATTGGGAACATGGTGGAGATGCTCGCAACTTTGGCTATTTTTTTATGGATACATTTGTATTAATAGTCATTGAATTAATGTATCAAGTGATATAGTGGCATTGTTATTCTTTTCTTTATTGTATTTGCATTGATATATTAGCGGTAAATATGATTACATATGGACAATATATAAATATGTTACAGAATAATCAAGATAGTATTCACTAATATATAATGAAATATTGTCAGCCAAGGGTTGTGTTCCATATTCAAAGGACTGTATAGGTTGTAATAAACAACAATCCCTCGGATGTTTGCTTGTTTGTTATTACACTTTGTTATTTAGACTGAGGCTAAATCCTCAAGGCCTGTTGAGGCAAAGTGTAGCATGAGTGCGGCCCATCAATAGGATTACCCATCATGGACTCAAGGTCATCCTTACCCATTTTTACGTTGCTTTTAATTGTGTTCACAATACCTCTTGTTTTACCAGTTAATCATCCAGGGCATTGGTTCAATTTAGCTGCATTGGTAAAAAAAAAAAAGAAAGATGAATAAAAGAGAAAAGAGAAAGGGGATAGAAGAGGAGAGATAAAAGGAGAGAGTGAGAAAGAGCATGAGATAAAGAGAGAGAGAGAGAGAGAGAGAGAGAGAGAGAGAGAGAGAGAGAGAGAGAGAGAGAGACTAAGGGAATGATGTGCTTAGTCATTTATTCTAAACTACCCTCCCCCATCATTCATTCACTGCACTACAGTAAGGCTGACATGCACAGAAGTCATGCTGTAACTTTACCATCCCACATTCATATACACACACTCACACATAAGTCATCTTTCTCCGGCACACGTGTCCATCATGCACACATGCCGGAACCCTCCCTTTCACAAACACACACCCACACCTACAAACAAACACACACAGGAATACCGAGAGAAACACGTGCACCACCGCATGGAGGGAAATACACATGCGCACATTCTGTTACTCACGAGTAGTCGTCTGGGCGTGAGGAGGGGACTGCTCCCTACTCAGCCCTGCTCCACATTATTCATGCACAGCCGCTGGTGCTGCAGTAAAACATCAAGGCTAAATTTGAGCTATTTATGCTAAGCTCAGTGTGTGATGGGAGGAAGCTCAGTTAGCGGACAGCATGTCGGCCAGCCCCCCCTTACGCTCATCTCTGTGATGTCATTGACAGAGGGGGCGCAGTAAAGAAAGGTACGGGGACTACAGCCTCAAGGACGCATGTGTGTGTCTGGTGACATTGGGGTTGGTATTTGGAGCAGGGCCCGGGCTGAAGGCGACAAACATCCTCATCACTTTGTCTGGCCTGAATGTGTTCTCGGAGACCCGCTATTAACCACACCAAACACTCCCGTACGAGCACTCAATTATTGAAGAAAAGCGCGAAGTAAAGGCGACTTGGAACATTGAAGCAAAGAGAACTATAGAAAGAGAAATCTGCCAAGATCCATCTGACAAGAAATGTGCAGTGAGATTATAAAAGTAAGGTGATAATAAATAATAAATTGATTAATACATGAAAAGGAGGTGTTGAAGTTTTTTGATATGTTTACCGGAGGAAGATATAGAGAGCAGAGTCCCAGCGGAAGCGACATCTTCTTAGTTGATTTACCGCCCCTGTCAGACACACAGGACCACAACTGGGTCAGCATAATCAAATTATACCATGAACATACAACTGATGTATCAAGACCTGTTACCCTGAGACCATGGCGTTATGTAATACTCTGTAGCGAGGAGAATTACAATATCAGTCTGCCTGTTGAGATCTTTTTTGTAGGGGGGGTTGTGCATTTGTTGACTTAGAATTTTCCATCCCTATCAAATAATTGTAGGGCTAGGGTTAAAAGCCCAATTCACAGTGTTTATCAAACTGTCTGTGTGTGCACTTGTGTGTGCATGTTTGCACGTGTGTAGACTCTGAACAAGGTATGTGGTTTTATGTGGAGGTATGTTGCTTTTGGTGCGTTATACCAGCATCTGTTGTTGCATTTTGCTGAGGCAGTGTTACGTAACACAGTTGGACCATGAAAAAAAAAAGGGGGGGGGGGGGCGCTGGCAGCGAACATGTGAGGTGCCCGCTAGAAACTCAGTGCAGCGGTGAACATGTGACAGAGTGACTGAGAGTGAGTCACCCAGTGAGCAAGCAGGGAAGCAGATAATGCCAACATCAACCTGCAACAGCATGATCATTGGAATGAGGAAAAATACCCTTTACACAAAATATTCACCAGTTGCTATCCAGCGTGAGAGAAAAGTCTAAATGCATGTGTGTGCAGGTGGCTTCTGAAAGAAAGGAGGGAGGAATGGAGACCGAAGGGAAAGGAAGGAAAGCGGGATGACCAGACAGAGTTAAGTAGCCTCAGGAGGGTTAATAACTGTGATGTAAACTACTACAACTGCAGTAAGATGTACCACATCACGCTAGGGAAACAGACGGCCTACAGTCGAAAACAACACATGGCTTAATGCAACTGTTTGTTTTCTAATGCTTTGATTTCTGCACTGGCCAAAATGATGGCCTGTGATTTTCAAGGTTATAACATTGATGATTTCTAAACAACAAAGCAATTATGGACAAGAATAAATGCTTTGGGCCTTGATGAAAGAAATGATAAGATGACTCAGTCCTTCTAGACCTAGTGTTTATTGCTGATGATCAGAGAAAGCATGACTCAATATATAATTAGGATATTGCTTTATTTTTATCATGTTATTCAATCAGAAGTTTGATTAGAATGGCGTTACTTTGAATAAAGCTGAATATAGACAGCAGAATATAGTGGAATCAGGCTGATCATTTTCATTGATTTCTTTTCCATTTATGATTTTATATGTTTTGTTTATATGCAAAATCGAGCATTGTGTTGTCTTTCAGGAAGAGCACTGAAGTCATGATTGGCAGATTACATGTTCGCTTATCTGCATTTTACTAATCAATCCTCATCAACATCAGCTTTATCATCATCGTCAGTAAAGGGTCAATATCTACCCATATTCAAGCTAAACTTCAGCGTGGTCTTCATAAACAAACCCCCTCCACTAACCCAATGGCCGCCTGCTGTAATCTGATCAAGCGGATGCATCTTGTCCACTTTGGGCTAACATGTCTGCAAGGCATCAGTACACACTCCAAGGAGAATATACGTCTAATGGGAGGTTGTTCTCACTGATTGGGTTTAATGGACTGCCTTTATAATATATACATTATCGTATTTTGTCATTACAGACATTAAGCAGTATTACATAGTCCTATAACTCTCAATATTGTTGTTATACTTTTGTATCAGTTTAATGCAATTTAAATTTCAACTGACTAGCAGGGGTTAACATGAAAAATTAAAATTGGAGAAGGAAAGAAACGGCAACATGATATACAGCTGTGTCTTCTTGATGAACAGCCATCATGTGGCTCCAGCATCGATTCCTGTCTAACAGGGTTATGACTGTGTCCTCCCCGAGGGGGAGCCACTCACATTCACACGTGTTATGGTCAAACAACGGGCACTTCCGGTTCCGTGTCGTCTCATGAAAACGTCGTGTGAACGGCGCTCCAAAAAGAGAAACTTTACTTAGAAGAAAGTCGACCGTAAGAGAGCTTCATGTCATTTTAATTATACATATATCATCCCCGTGTCTTGTGATCTTTGTTGAGCGGTGAAGGACTGAGACAACCGGCTTGCTGTGTAAGATAACTGTCGCTGTTTTGGTTCATGTTGGCAGCTTTATGTGAGCGACATGCTAACATTAGTTAGCAGGCTCTGCGTGAGTTTTGGCGGAAATACAGCCTGCACGCGTCCCAGAGTGAACGTCATGCACTGGATAACTAGCCAAGGTTCAATCCCGGCTGTTCTAGTGAAAGGACAAACCATCAAACGCATTGCTTTTGCACGAAATTGTAACGTACTACGTTCGTACACACACACACACACACACACACACACACACACACACAGAGAGAGTCCGGTCCATTGCTCTCAACGTGCGATTAAGTGATACCATTGAATATGTTAAAACAGGATGCTTAGTGGGATAACTGTTACTTGGTAATTTTTTCGCCTAAGTGCTCTTGTATATTAATGCCAGGTCCATAGCAAGATGTCTCTACCAAAGCGAGAGATGGAGGAGCTGCGACCGTGGGTGGAGCGGACCGTGAAGAAGGTATTGGGCTTCTCGGAGCCCACCGTCATTACTGCTGCCTTACACTGCCTTGGCAAAGGCATGGACAAGAGGAAGACCATAGGTTTGTTTTTAAGTCCTGAATCAACGTGATCGTATTCAATATCCAAGTCTGTTTTTGCTCGGTATTTCCGGTTTCGGTTCTGCATCTAATCCACCCACCTCTAAGCATCCTTGTGCAAGATGCCTAAAGTCGTCCGTCCCTTGATTAACTATCTATGTTCCCCTAAAAATGGCCTTAACATATAACAAAGCCTCCTAATTGACTTAATAATTTGCTATGGTTGTCTGCAGTTAATGGAACTTTGCGATCCTCATAAAATACTTGAACCCATCCAGGAGTTGTTCTTAGCTCCCCAACTGTTGTTTTGTATCAGATCAACTCCGGCCTATTCTAGACGACTCTGCTGGAAGTTTTGTGGAGCGCCTTTTCGAATCCTTGGAAGAGAGCCGCCACATCCGTAGCAGCAAAGGAGCAGGAGAAAAGAACCGCAAGAGAGACCTCAAGGTAAAGCAAACAACGAAGATTGTATTCCTTTGACATTTATAGGACTGGTGCTATCCGATTTTGACTTCTATTATCAGTTTCATCTTGTGAACTCTCAAGGCTAATGATGGCAAGACCTACAGTCTCTCTCTACATGCTTGTCATTTGGTGTGGCCTTGTCCCCAGGATGTGTTTGGGGATGATGCAGACATGGGCGGAATAAAGGAATTGCCGCAAGATGCGACAGCACCCAAGAGGAAACGTACCCCCCGTTTTGAGGAGGTGGAGGAGCCTGAAGTCATACCGGGGCCTCCACCCGAGAGCCCTGGGATGCTGACCAAGATGCAGGTAACACAGGGCAGCTTTCAGGATTCATCACCACCGTAGCCCGATCTAGTGCTCAGGCATCACAGGGTATGTAATTGAGTTTCCACATTTTAATTATTGCACTTTGACCATCAGATCAAGCAGATGATGGAAACAGCCACGAGACAGATAGAGGAGAGGAAGAAACAACTAAGCTTCTCTTCCTCAGGCCCCACAGCATCGGTAATGCCACAAGAGGCTCCTCATCGTTCTATTCTCTAAATCCTCTTCCCACTCTGAGATTAAAACATGTTTAAAATGCTCTTTTAATCTTCCTCTGCCTTTTTAGATACTGCCGCTGCCCACCCCACAGACACATCTTGAGCCTAACCCAGTGTCCAGGCTTCTCTCCAATTCCTCTTGCCCTCCAGCAGTCGGATCGCTGTCCATACACCCATCGCAGGCTGCCACCTTTATGAACGATGCAATAGAGAAGGCCCGCAAGGCAGCTGAGCTGCAGGCCCGAATCTCGTCCCAGCTGGCCATGAAGCCTGGTATACTTGGGGCTCTTGGAAACACTGGGCCGCACAACCTTGTTGCCCTGGCCAACCTGCACGCCATGGGCATAGCTCCTCCGTAAGTTCCCAATTGGTGCAGCCACTTCAAATGCAGTATTCAAGGTTTTCAAACAGATGGACAAACGTATACAAAAAGGGTTGTGAAAGCAAATTTCTCTGTGTGACTGTAGAAAAGTGGAGATCAGAGAGGTGAATAAGCCAACCCCACTGATCCTGGATGAGCTGGGAAGAACAGTGGATGCAACCGGCAAAGAGGTGGAGCTCACACACCGGATGCCCACCCTCAAAGGTCTGTATAGCCATAATCACGTGCTTTACTCTTATGCCATGCAGTGTTTCCCCTATATGCACCTAGCAGCGGCGGTACGCCGCTGATGAAATATGACCGCCACTGCTGAATTTCTTTTTTTTAACGAGAGGAGAGCTTCAGCTTATCTCTTTAAATTACGAATGTTATATTATTTTGCACTACGCAAAATAACAAAGCATATAAACTGAGTAAAGCATATAAACGGAGAGGCGAGCTCCTTATCTCTTTAAAAAACGAATGTTATATTATTTTGCATTACGGACGCTTCATTACACACCTGAGTAAAGAATATAAACAGAGAGGAGAGCGCCGTCTTCTCTTTAGAGACAAATTTTATTTTGCGCTATGGACGCTTCATATCCAGGTCAATTCAGGCTGTGAGCAAAGCATAAACGGAGAGGAACTTCCGCAAATTCAGAATTTGCGGTTCAATAGATCATCAGGGAAACATCTTGGCGATACAATTGAGTGTAGTAACCCAGAGAACCAGCTACAACATTGTTTTCATCCAAACGAGCCATCTTTAGCGAACGGTGAATTGCATTGGCTTCTACGCGCGAGCTTAGGGGCCGTCTGCAAAGTGCAAAACTGAAAACGACCAAAATGGTAAAATTTCAGTAGCGTCGCCATTATTGACTCTAGAGCCCCAAAACTTGTTCCATAGAGGTATTGCCTCTTCATGGTTCTACTACAACCTTTTGTTTTGAAAAATATATCTCTTCTTATTTTTGAGGATTTTTTTTTTGAGCAACAATTTCAATAGCATCGCCATTATTGACTCTAGAGCCCCAAGCATTGTTCCATAGAAGTATGGCCTCTTTATGGTACTACTTCAACCTTTATTTTTGAAAAATATATCTCTCCTTATTTTTGAGGATGTTTTATTTGACAACAATTTCAATAGCGTCGCCATTATTGACTCTAGAGCCCAGAAAAGCTTTCCATAGAGGCATGGCCTCTTTATGGTCCTACTACAACCTTTAGTTTTGAAAAATATATCTCTTCTTATTTTTGAGGATTTTTTTTATTTAGGAACAATTTCAATAGCGTTGCCATTATTGACTCTGGATCCCTAAAACGTTTTCCATATGCATGGGCTCTTTATGGTCTTACTGCAACCTTAAGTTTTGAAAAATATATCTCTACTTATTTTTAAGGAATTTCTTTTTAGCAAAAATGTCAATATACTTTTTTTTTTTAGCAACAATTTCAGTAGCGTCGCCATTATTGACTCTAGAGCCCCAAAACTTGTTCAATAGATGCATGGCCTATTTATGGTCCTACTACACCCTTTGTGATGGGGAGGGAGTGGGAAGATGCATTGGTTTGAGGCACAGACCTTTTCGATTGTTGTAGTATTTGGGTTATGTGATTTTACTGTATAGGGTGGTTGTTGATATAAAATATTTTTTGTTAAATAAATCTAAATAATGGTTTTAAAGATTATACTTGTAATATGTTCAATTTCTCCTTATTTCTCCTGCTTATTACTGTGCACAAATGTACTGTATGTATGTTGCCGGCAGACACATAGAAACCTCCCGGCAGGGTGCGCTTTGCGAACACACAAAAAGATTTGCACGCGAAAAAAAATAACATTTCACCTCCGCTGCTGCAACTCCATCCTAGGGGAAACACTGCCATGTGCATTAATAATCTGCTCTAGAACCTATTCCTCTGACAATCAACCAATGACGTATTTTTCTGATTGTTATTATTCCAGCCAACATTCGTGCCGTGAAAAGGGAGCAGTTTCGCCAGCAGCTGAAGGAGAAGCCCGGTGAGGACTTGGAGTCCACATCCTACTTTGACCACCGAGTCAACATCACGCCCGCCCAGCGCGCTCGCAAGGGATTTAAGTTCCACGAGCAGGGGCGCTTTGAGAAGATTGCTCAGAGAATACGAACTAAGGTAGGTGTGTGTGTGTGTGTGTGTGTGTGTGTGTGTGTGTGTGTGTGTGTGTGTGTGTGTGTGTGTGTGTGTGTGTGTGTGTGTGTGTGTGTGTGTGTGTGTGTGTGTGTGTGTGCAGTTCTGAATGACTAATTTCCCTCCTACCCCTTTGGGTTTCAGGCCCAGCTGGAGAAGTTGCAGACCGAGATTGCCCAGGCTGCAAAGAAGACAGGCATACAGGCGTCCACTAAGCTGGCTCTTATTACCCCAAAAAAGGAGCTTGGGGATGGAGAGGTGCCCCACGTTGAGTGGTGGGACTCGTACATTGTGCCCACAAATGCAGAGCTGTAAGACCTGTTCTCTAAACAAAATGTGCATGATGAGACTGTTAATCAATGGGGGAATGTTGTAAGGGTTTTAGACATATTGGTGTTAGATATTACTTATTCGTGCATAGATTTCCCACTCCTTTTCCAAATTTTCAGTCCATATGGCAAGATGTTCTCCAAGTACACTTACTAAAAGTGATAGGAAATTAAGATGAAGTGGTTTTCGCTGTCAATCCTTTTAGTAAATGTTCTTATTCCATATAAGTAATTAGTAATGGATACTAATATTTATATTTTCTTGTCTCAACTATACAGATGAAATGCTTTGTACTCCATTAATTAGTGCATATTCACCTTTTTCGGGGCTGTAACACAAACATTGTTCAGTCACCTGCGATCACGTTTACTGCACTTTTGTTGCCTTGGGTTGTTCGTTTTTCTTATTGTATTTAATTCATATTGATTTATTTTCCCTCTAATCTTCTACAGTATCCCAGAAACAAAGTTTGAGGTCATGGAGTTTTTCGGAGTAACCAACCTAGTTGAGCACCCGGCCCAGATCTGCGCTCCAGGTACTTCCCCAAACACATCCGCATATGTTACCTGGAGTTTCAGAACCCTTTCTCATCAATTGTATTGGGTAGACTTTCCAAGTAGATTTATTATATATTTTGTTGATTGTGTACTAATATTAAACCAATTAGTTCTAGACAATGTTTAAACTCAGAAGTCCATAGTTTTAATCAAGGTAACCGTCAACTGCATTTGGTCGCATGTCAATGAGCTCAGTACAGTAATCAAGTAGAGTGTGTTGATATATTTTAATATCGTGCTGGCTTACTAGGTTGTGCTACTTTGCAAGTGGCTCATGCATGCGTCAAGTGTTTCCAGCACAGACCCTACTTGGAGTGGAAACTTATTTACAAACAATTATTTATCCGTCAGTCGACAACATACACTGACAATTTTTTTCTATATGAAACGGGTAAAATCTTTTATTTGTATAGTCACACACGCTGACAATGTACTTTCTATGACTTGCCCCTCCCCTCAATGCTCCCTCTGAATAAACTCATAATCATGCGTGGGAGGAAGGATTGTTGTTGGACGTTCTCCTCAAGAAAGACCGCTGGACGAATTCATTTGTAGAAACAATCCCGAGTTCACAAATATGTATTGGAGATAACAGAAATACCATAAATATGTACATCGTACACCACCCGCACAAGCTGCTCTTGTGTTGTAATTTCCTGGCTTGTAGCACAGCGTTCCCGTTTGTCTCTGTGAGCATCGCTACATGACTTTTAGCTACATTAGCCTCTTGAGCAATCCAGCTCGAAAATAAACAAAACTTTACATTGTATTGCACGCACAGCAAGACCGTGCAATGCATAAATTGGTGACCGGATTAAAGCAGCAATGTAATCAAGTCTGTAAGAATATTTAAAATCAACATTAAAACGTTGTGGCACAAATACAAAGAAAATACATCTCATTATGGGCACAGCCAACTTTGTTTGTCCAGTCGTACGGTTAACCTAGCTGAACTCGGTGGACTCTCAGGGGTACGAGTGGGACAGTTTAAAAGGGGACGTGCTTCGGTGAAATGTTGCTAGAAGGCTGGGAGTTTTCCCACTTTGCAGCTTTGCAAAAATAAAAGAAACCCTTTCAACCCTCTGTCAGCTACCACCACAAGTATAATCCAATCTGTGTGAAACACTCCTGTGTTACGGAAATGTCATGAAGTTACAGCATTCTTCAACATGCTCAGTTATTTTTTAGGAAGATTGTTTTGAACACGGATAACAGCGCTGGGTGGCTCCACAGCATATAGCATTATCCACAGCTGTTTGGGAAGTGGACTTGTCTAATTGTAAATTATGAGTTTCAGGGTTGGTCCTAGCTAAGAATGGGCCTTAAGGAGGCGACTACGCACAGCAGTTGGCATGATGGTTCTGCTTAGTCAGACAACAAGTCTATTTCTTAATTTGAGTCTGCATTTTCCTGTTTATTAAATGAAACCGCTTTAAGAAAACATTGGAACTTCCAGCCTTGTCCATGTCCCAAACCATTTGTATCATCAACCTATTTATACAAGCCAATAAGCATTTGTGATGCCTCCTCTGGGGTGTCTTTGGTGTTTAAAAATCAAACGCCCTGGTTTTCTCTCCATAAACCAAACGGGTCTTGTATACGTGGCGACCCTGATAATTACTTTTAGTTTGACCATATGTGACATGGAGTACTTTAGCATTTTGTACTTTGTCAAAACTGTGTACCTTCAGTATTGCCTATTTTTTCATTAGACAATAGGAATGGAAGTGTGGGCATTTATTTGCTGATTGAAGGACAAACCATGGATGACAAAAGACAAGCCTAATTGCATGTAATCGTTTAATTGAAGTTGTTTGGAGGTTTTATATTTTGTGAGTCTATACAGTTTTTCTGTCTGAAGTAATTCTAGATCCTTTTCCTCTCTGCCACTTCCGCAGTACGGGATCAACTGTCCGTTGAATGTATATGGTCCATCCAGTCCTGTGTGGAAACAATAGGGGTGCAACGGATCACAAAACTCACAGTTCGGATCGTGTCACGGTTTTTGAGTCACGGGTCGGATCAAATTTTGGATCAACAACAAAAAAGATAACAAGACAAATGTGACTTTAAATAAAATCTTCAAATGTGTAAAAATAAAGGAAAGTGAAAAATTATGTATAGACCTGCTTCCTTTTAAGCATAGTAAATATTTTTAAAAAATGCTTGTAGCCACATAAAATAAAAAAATATAAAAAATAATTTAAACAAAATAAAGTGCAATCTGGGGCATTATT
Source organism: Pollachius pollachius (assembly GCF_949987615.1). Lineage (NCBI taxonomy): Eukaryota > Metazoa > Chordata > Actinopteri > Gadiformes > Gadidae > Pollachius > Pollachius pollachius. The sequence goes on along the minus strand of NC_136934.1, from coordinate 29,269,059 downwards.
CCTTCTTTTTAACATGGATAGTAAATAAAATAAAATAAAAACTGTCCAAAATAAGCACAGCAGACCTGGATTTACAACTTCAAATTCAGGATGTCTGCATTGCCTTGGGAGTGTATAAAGTCTACACTCTCCCAAAGCAATGCAGACATCCTCATCTTCTTTTTTTTTTCATCAAGTATGGTAGCGAAATACAGTTTCTGTCGTGTTTTATTTGGCATTTTGTAAATCCATTGATTTCTGTTGGAAGACTCATTGCTCATTGACCGGAAATAGAAAGGGGGGCTGGTTGTAGTCTTTTCGCTCGGTTCTAGCCCTAGTGTTGATACGGAGAACTGAGCGAAAAGACTACAACCAAACCTAAACAGCCCATCTCCACTTCCGGTTCCGGTCTGGTTTCCGTTTCAATGGGATTTACGAAACGCCAAATAAAAGACGACAGAAACTGTATTTCGCTACGATACTTGATTAGGAACATCAACGAACGCCACTAACCATTTGGTGAGTTGCACGTTTCTGAAAACGAATGTTTAGGGTTAAGGACTGGTTTGTGAATGCCCAAAGCGAGCCATTCTGAAGCGGGCAGGGGCGAATCGAAATGAGCCAAATACCTGAGACAGGACCAATAGTCAACACTTCGGTATGTCAACCACTATATTTCATCCTAGACTAACCAGAAAGGGGTTTCAATGTGCTAAATACCGGAATTGTCCTTTAAACATGCGCTTATCACGGTGCGTCCCGAACCGTGAGGGTTGATCCGTACGGATCACGGGTAACCTGTGAACCGTTGCACCACTAGGAAACAACATAACTGGTTATTTTTCATGGGACTGACTTTAATCTGTGCTTGGTTGGCTACTAGCAGGTAACCTACTGCCATCAGCTGGCCAAATAGCCTCAGTGCAACCAAAGTCAATTGATGCAGTTGATTGTGTTTGACACTCCTCAATTAACTCTCTGTGGCACACCATGAAATCCTTTTGGTGCCTGCCAAAAAAAAATCAAAGTACCAAAAACAGCAATTTCGGCCAGTTGCAGCAATTTCACTATAATTAAATGACATGAAATAATTCAACGTAACCTTAATACAACCTTTACAGATTCACTCGTCCTTGAACAAGATTTCTGAGTCACACCAGGTCAATGTACACTGGCAATGGTGGTGAAGACAAGAACTCCCCTGTTCCCACGCTACTTAAGGACATCATCAAACTAGGTCTTTTGTTATTGTTTTGATTGAGAGACCGCTCGTAAAGATTGACTCTGGGATATTTCAACCTGGACCCTTCTTTCAGATTAAATTCGTCCAGTATTGAGTGAATATGCAACCGTAATCCTAAAAGTGCATGTTTCTGCCCCTGTTCAAATCCAAACGTTCTCCTTTTAATGGCCTCAATTGTAGCCATTTTCTTCAGATCTACTTGGAAAATCTAGCATGTACAGTTAATGTAACTATCTTCTAGAATGTTCCCAACATGTGCCTATTCTCCCCAGTGGACACGGATAAGACAGTAACGCTGGGCGTTTACCTGACGAAGAAAGAGCAGAAGAAGCTTAGAAGACAGACCCGTAGGGAGGCCCAGAAGGAACTGCAAGAGCGGGTTCGTCTGGGACTAATGCCTCCCCCAGAGCCCAAAGGTAAGAACACTGACACACGCACGACTGACGCCACGCCACATGTGATGGAGTAACTCAGAGTCGAACAGCTTCAGTCTCCTCCCTCCTCAGTGAGAATCTCCAACCTGATGAGGGTGCTGGGAACGGAGGCGGTGCAGGACCCCACCAAGGTGGAGGCCCACGTACGAGCACAGATGGCCAAGAGGCAGAAGTGAGTTCCCCTATATGTCCCTTTTAGGCCACCATTATTTGCATTTGTGTATTATCCCATTCATATCAAAGATGATCAGTCATTTTTTTACATTTTTTTAGAGGATCATGGTACTTGCTTGAATTCAATTATTCTAAAATATTATGAGGGAGTGTGCATTCCTTAATAAATCCATGTTTTAGAGACTTGTTACGGTTGTTTACCTGTTCAATAACTTGACGTAGGCGATCAATTTCCCAAAGTTTGATCCATGACCAAACTGCATACAAACTGCACAATGCCATGTTATCAAAAGCAACCTATAGTCAGTGGGAGGAAACATGGCTTTTAGAGCCAACTGCTATTAAAATCCAAACAAACGCCATAATTATGTTTATGAATGCAATTTACTGCAATGGATGCAATAAGAGAACTGTGTTGCGAAACTGTGAGGCTGTTAGCTTCGCCATATTCTACATGGACACAGACCATGGGGACTGTGACAAAAGGGATAAAATGATCTAATCAGAAGTTGAAGCTGTCCGAAATCCACCATAGAAGATTAATATGTGTAGCTTTTTTACAAAATGGAAACATTGGAAAAAAAGTGTAACCATCAATCGTGTTCAATATAAAAGGTAATTTATGTTAACAAACTAGTCCAATGTAAAAGGTATTTTATGTAAACAAACAAGTATCAAGGTCAGCAAAAAGGATCGAGGTGCTCTCCATATAGCCCACGATGATTCGATGACATAATTATCGTGACCGGCCCAACCTATAGTTTTACAGACTTAAGACGATGACTTTATTACTTTTTTGGGTTGCGCTACAAATATGAAGCGAAGTTCACGCTATGTGTGCTTTGAGAGCTAAAGGCCTTTTTAAACCCTTCAGGGCTCACGAAGACGCCAATGCTGCTCGCAAACTGACAGCGGAACAGAGGAAAGAGAAGAAGATCAAGAAGATAAAGGAAGACCTCACGCATGGGGTTCATATCGCAGTTTACAGGTGTGTTGATCATCAGCGGCGAGCGGTCCATGTAAGCTCTGGTCCAGGTGCATAGCCATACGGTTTGGCCATTCAATAATACCTACAAATGTATTAATCCACAAGATTAGATGCTGTTAAGACGCCACTGGGCATGCTCACAGAATCAGACTGAGGCGGATGGTTTTAACTCTTGGTAACGAAGAGGGCTGCTTTATGGAAGTGTGATAATTCAATGCAGAGCAACATTTCAATAAGTCATCGGGTTAAGTGTAGGAGTTTTTGTTATATCATTTTTTTTTTTTTACTGATTTGAACACAGCCTAAGTGAGGAGTGGAAAGCCGCTGATATCCCTGCAGCAATCTTAAATGAAATTGTAATTTTGCTGTTTGCTTTATTAGAATAAGAGAAAAATACAAAATCTAAATTATGCTCATTTGTCTGTGCGGCCTCTGAATGTTTGGTCAGAAAACCTAACTATTATCCAAAGCTTGTAACGATGCGTTTGGCCCAATAGAATCCGTAACCTGCACAATCCCTCCAAGAAGTTCAAAGTGGAGGCCAATGCCAACCAGCTGTACCTGACGGGCACCGTGGTGCTGCACAGAGACGTCAACACGGTGGTGGTGGAGGGAGGTGAGCGGTCTAGGATGGATAACATGCCTGCTTGTACTCATAGAGGTTATAATACAGCTGGTCCACAGGGATTCTTCATATGCTCTGTCATTGTATCTTGATTTTCATAAAAGGCCCAAAATCCCAGAAGAAGTTCAAGAGGCTGATGATGAACAGAATTAAATGGCAGGAGCGCAACACCAAAAGAGAAGGTATTTTTGAATTCCTCCAAATCCATTGTCGATGATAAAGCCTTTTACCAAGCTTGACTATGCTGTTGTCCTCATCAGACCCCGACTTTGACGATGAAACCAAGAGGAACAACAAGTGCTATTTAATATGGGAGGTTAGTATCAACATCATTCTTCACTGCTGTGCATCTCTCGATGGCCTTCAAAGACCCCTTATAATGACATTGCCATTAGCTTCATACCAAAAAAGGAGGCATTTTCCACAATGCACTTTTGCTCTTAATAGGCTGGCTTGTACAGACTATAATGTATTTTAACCTTCATCTTGTCAAAGACCATTATGTCACTCAGTAGCTAATCATATTGTTATGATTTTATAAGACAGATCGCAAATGCTATGAGAGTATAATGACAAGTGCGGATCAATTCTCCTTTTCCTCCAGGGAACGGCTAAAGAGCGCAGCTTTGGAGACATGAAGTTCAAGCAGTGCCCGACAGAGAACATGGCCAGAGAACACTTCAAAAAGCACAGCACAGAACACTACTGGGACCTGGCCCTGAGCCAGAGTGTGCTGGAGGGCACCGACGACTGAACAACGAAGTGCTTTGGAAGACGTTAAAAGAGTTGGCAATGTTGAGACTACACCCTACTATATGCCCTCACCCTCCTCTCCCAGCCCCCACCACAGCCTGACCCCGGAGTGCAGACTGATTCCTTCAATTGGGACTTTGGATAGACCAAATGGATTCTCCTGGAGAATGACCTAATCATAAACTGCAGCCATATTCAGTTTTATGGGAAGGTGCATGTGTTTGTGTGCTGGTACTTGTGCATCTTCCAACACATCAGTTGCTTTCTCTGGTGGGTAGGTTAGTTCCAGTACCGCAGTTGCTTTGGGTCAGTTTTTGTTTTCTTTATTAGATTGAGCAGTATGAAAGTGAATTGCTCAATGCTATATCTGACAAGTTCAATCTGTCAGATATGAGATGACTCCATACTGGGGTGATACCATTTCACACAACAGAAGCCACCATTTTTCTTAAAACGAGTGTTGAGATCCAAAACATCAATGTGTTTTAGTAACAAATTCAGTTTTATACAGGCACAGTAAACGATAACATTTGGCATTGAACTGAGATTTCGCTTTGCCTGCTATTTGAAAATGCCATGGAAATAGATTTGTATAGATTTACTGGAGTTGATGTTATCCTCAATATTGTTGGTAACAATTCAAAGAAATTAAATTGTGTTCCACTGAAGTATTCCCTTGTATATTTACATGTCCAATAAACCATATCAATCAAACCACTTTCTATCTTTGCCTTTCGTCTGACACACAAATCCTGCAAAATTGTACAATATTTGTAATCAAATGAAGGTTGAAATGTTACTTGATATTTGCTTCCTGATAATGAGATGAATATATTTGTATCGATAAGAGTGATCAATAAATATTTAATGTTTTCAACATGAATTCTAAATACCATATCGACTTACCTACTTAGTTTGATTCACATCACGAATATGTCACCTTTGTTACCTGGACTTGAAATTCAAACACACAAAAGCTGTGAAGGTAATAGTGAGTGAACACTTTAGGACGAGTAATAGTCAACCATGTATGGCAGAAGCCTCTGAACAGCCCGTAGGTGAGAAGGTATTGAAATATTCCACTGTTTTCTGTGTTGTCATTCTGCGAGAGCATGTGCCCATTGATGCCAACTAATAGCACTTATAAGGGGTCCTACGAAAAACGTAGGAACCTTATTGTTTTCGTTGGTATTATACATTTTTGTCTGACACTAGTCTAATCTGCCCTATACAATCTAAATGTCCATGTAGTGTAGTGGTATTCTGTCGGCCTGTTGACCATGGATAGATTTATTTAATTAATTTATTGTCCCCTTGGGAAAATTGTTCTCAGTGAATAGACACATACACATGACCGTTAACCACAACAACATAAAAACAAAAAAACAACAAAAAATAAACCACTAACAAGACAAGAACCCAAAATCATATTTCCCACGTAGTACAAGGACACAGCTATTGTATTCATATGTATTCATTAGGCCACCTTACTTGTCATGCGGGAGGACACCGTCATGGTTGCTTGCAACTATATTTAATATTATATTTATTCTATATATTCTAAAATGAAGAAGATCTCAGTTTCTGTGTGAGTGTATGAACACAATGATTGGTTTTGAAATTGGCTACAAGATGGGTACGGACCAATTGGCATTTATGTTTTCCACCATAAATTGATGCAGAAAAGGCACAAATGAGTGCATAAAAATTCACCAGAATGTAAAAAATGCAGTGTTTTATGCTCAAAATGTAATGGCATATCTTCCACCCCTACTATTTGTGCACAATTGAACCCGGGTTGGGAATGAACGTGGGCCTGGGCCTCACGGCGACCAAGTCAGCAGTCATTCGTTCATCCGCGGTCAAGCTAGCGGTCACACAAATCTATGTGCGATAGTACTCTAAACAGCGTTTGTGTGGTATCTCGCAACGCTTTATCAAATAAGCCCTCCAGATACCTTTTTTAATTGAAAATAGAGGATTAGAATTTGCCCGGCGCAATGTTTGGCGTCCATGTTATTGGCTTGGGGCATAGAGTTTCGCTTCCAAATCGGCATTTTTGAACCACTAATATTGCTAAAAATAGCACCAAACCTCTGCAGTATCATGAATAGGGTCCCTACACATAAAACGAAGCACCAACAACTCAGTTTGCAAACCCGGAGTTTATTTAAAAAGTTTAGCAAGCATTACCGGTATGTCCGTGTTTACAGGAAGTCCACACAAGTTGATTACCGAATGCGCCGGAGTTCAGTTCAAGGAGGAAAGTTTTGGAATTTATAATTTATATAATTGATATTTATAAATAATATATAGCAAGTGTTGACACGTAAATTAAAGGACTTGCATATGTAAGTTACAGTTACAAAATATTTGTTCGCTACAATCAAGCATGGCACATTGTTGACAGAAGACACACTGCACACGTGATTGACGCATAGAGTGAAGGACAGCTCAAGCACCAGAGAAGAAGCGCATCTACAGTTTGAAGTCAAGACAGAGAGATGTTTCGTGTTTGTGTTTTGCCCGGCTGCGGGAAAAAAATGGAAAGTTACACCCCAGAGACTTTCGATAGACTGCCATCGCGGTAAGATGACTGATCTCTGGTAGACCTGCGGCTTATTGTTTTGAATATGGACATTGAGACGTCAATCGGGATGCTGATGCAGAAGGATTACCGTGTCTGCAGTGCACGTTTCGGGACGACTTCATCATTCCTAAAAGAGCTGCTGACCCAAAGAACCCAAAGAAAGTGACATTGAACAAGAACGCTATTCCACGAGTGCAGGAGGCAAGTGGCTACGGATAGACTTGAGGTAAAGTTGTTTGCTTATTTGTTGTATTATATATGATTGTTCACAAGTCCTAGAAGCCCTAACTTCATTTGAGAAAATGAAAGATGATCTTGTGAGTTGTCCAGGTGGGCTAACCTGGATTTATTGTGTATAAGGAGTTGTGGTGGGAATTTTCGGACCACGTCAATCGTTTTCTGTGTTAACCGTGTAGAATAAAGAGTCATCCAAACGTTTAACAATTGTTGTCATACATTTGTGTACGACTCCCCTTTCTTTGACAACTTGAGGAGCTTCAATCGATATGTTACCATTTGGTTAACCAAATGCTTTAGTAGTATTGGGGGGCAATGCTGCCCTAGAATGGCAATAAGAACTCCTGGCTTTAGCCAATGCATTGGACTTCACAGAAATATATGACCACAATTGTTAAACGTTCGGATTACTTTTTATAACTCTTTTTATCTTTATATATATATTTTTGCAACTTTCCATTTTTTCCCGCAGCCGGGCTAAACACAAACACGAAACATCTCTCTGTCTTGACTTTAAGCTGTAGAGGGGTCGTCTTCTCCGGTGCTTGAGCTGTCCTTCACTCTATACATCAATCGCGTGTGCAGTTCGTCTTCTGGCAACAACGTGCCATGCTTGATTGTAGCAAACAAATATTTTGTAACTGTAACTTACACATGCAAGTCTTTAGATTTACGTGGTAACACTTGCTATAGATATTATTTATAAATATAAATTATATAAATTATAAATTATAATTCCTAAACTTTCCTCCTTGAACTGAACTCCATCGCATTCGGTAACCAACTTGCGTGGACTTCCTGTAAACACGGACGTACCGGTAATGTTTGTTAAACTGTCTTTTTAAATAAATTCCGGGTTTGCAAACTAAATTGTTGGTGCTTCGTTTTATGTGTAGGGACCCTATTCATGCTACTGCAGAGGTTTGGTGCCATTTTTAGCAATATTAGTGGTTCAAAAATGCTGATTTGGAAGCTAAACTCTATTCCAAAACCCAATAACATGGACGCCAAACATTGCGCCGGGCAAACTCTATTTCGATTTTCAATGAAAAAGGTATCTGGAGGGCTTATTTGATGGGTTTTCATGCCAAAACAAAGACCCTGGGTTCAATTTTCTCCGGAATTACACTTTAGGCCAAGACCGACCAAAGGTTTACCTGGGTAAATTCGAACATGTAGGCGTGGCTTATTTACCATTCCGCCCACTCACTAGCTAATCATATTGTTATGATGTTATAAGACAGATCGCAAATGCTATGAGAGTATAATGACAAGTGTGGATCAATTCTAATTTTCCTCCAGGGAACGGCTAAAGACCGCAGCTTTGAAGTTCAAGCAGTGCCCGACAGAGAACATGGCCAAATTTCAAATTATAAATATGTACACTTTATGTTGAAAGTATAGACCGTCGCGATTCCCATTGAAACGAATGGCACGGTGATTAGTCTTCAAAACGAGAGCTGGTAAATTGTGAAAAATGAACAACGCGGTTATATGCTATAGACCATAGAGTATCTGTGGTATAAAGGCTGGGACGAATTTCAAATTATAAATATGTACAATCCATAATGTTAGCTCTCTGGCTCATAGCTGAGCGGACTAGTATACCTCCTGTTGCCAAGTCGTATCTAAGGTCCATCCTATTTACTGGAGGAGTGAACAACGTTTCCATTGCATAAGAACCTTACGGGAGGGTAATTATTGTTCCAGGTATTACACAAAACCTCAGGCGTTACCAGGGAAACTAAATTATGGCTTGTGAAAAACAATATATTTAGATTGGAAAACGCATGAAAATATGAATTAATGGTCTTATTTCTTTTCTTTGGCGAGTGACGATGGTATAAGCGGGATAATGCCTTTCGATGTCTCAAAAACATGTTTGATCGATCGTAATTAAAGGAGACTACTTTTTGAGGGAGATGAACTCAAACAGAGTATACATTTAACAAGCATCCAATTCGAATAAGAAAAAGCATAATCATTAAAGTATTTGAATTGTTTTTTTATGTTGGCAAGCAAGAAGTAGAATAAACGGGATAATGACCTCAAAGCAGTGCAATAAACAGTTTGATATGACCGGCTCATGGAAGGTTACCGTGGTAAGCCGTCCACGAGCCGGGCATATCAAACTGTTTATTGCCCTGCCTCTCGGTAATTATCCCTTACTTGTTTACCTGTGTTCGAGAGATGCTTCATGAACCACCTCCAGAACGCAAGCTTTTTTACCTTGTGTCTCTGTTAGAATAAACCATGTGTTGAATGTTTACCGTTCTCCGAGTCATACCTAGTCCGAGACGACCATACCACAAAGGATCTAAATAGTTTTTCATTAATTGGCGAGCAAGCCAGGAGGACCGCGATCCGGACGACTCAACCTGGCGAACCTTGTGTTCCCAGTCAACAGCCGGGAATAAGGTAAGCAGAGCCTTTTTTAGATCTGTTGTAGTGTTGACTGTGTAGAATTACAGAGCGTGAATCAGATGAGAATTCCAAAGACTGGTTTATTAACTCGTTATTGCTTAACATGTGAGAGCATCAAGCGAGAGCACCTTCTGCTCGCTGTCACTTTCTAAACTAACCCCTCATACATTAAACTTCAATGTATCCATGCGCGTTCCGCACTGCACATAAACTAGTGCCATTACAACACATTTCCCTTTCTTTGAGTCTGTTAAGACATGCAGAACATTAATGATTCTTGAACAGTTGAAGGTCAAGTTGGTCAATATTATTACACCACTGTAACATTACATTTTAAACATTATTTATTCCTACACCACTGTAACATTACATTTTAACATTACTTATTCCATAACGCATTCTGCATTCATTTCAAAAGAACATTATTATTCTTTATCTTTTTTTTTTTTCTTTCACCCTCTAGTACTCTAGTACTTCAACAGGTAAATTCAACATGAACACCGATTTTGAAAGTTAATCCAAACATATTCACTGCTTCTCAGAATCTCTGGAAACACAAGCACCGTGGGACTGGGTGTGACTGGACCTTGATCGCCTTGGGTAAGTATGTCAGGTCTTGGGTTAGTCACCAATGTGTCGCTGTCCTTGTTTGTGTTTGTGTTATGACCCAATGGAACCTGTTCTTGTTGAGGAGCCTGTGGGCCCCAACAGATGGATTTCAGGTGGTGTCTGTTTCTCCGCAGCTCTCCCTGCTCGGTCTGTACAATGTACAACCGTGGAGTGTGGCACTTCTTCACCACTGTAGCAAATTTAGTCCATCCCCTCTCATTGTCCAGCTTTACTGAAACACGGGTTCCGGGCTGAAGTTCAGGTAATGGTCTGGCCTTGTACCTGGCATTGTAGGTTTGACTGTAGTGCAGGTTGGCGTGGCTGTCAGTCTGCCACACTTTCTGTAGGTCTGGCCATGCAGGTTGCTGGTTCTCCTCCAAGGTAGGCAATGGATGTTGATCCATGGAACGGATCTGTCTGCCCAGCATCAGCTGTGCAGCGCTAGCTCCTTTTGCCTGCAGTGGCGTTGCTCTGTAGGATAACAAAGCTAAAGCAGGGTCAGCTTGCCTGAGGATCTGTTTGGCTGTCTGTACAGCTCTTTGTCTGCAAAGCCTCCCCATTAGCCTGTGCATAGTGAGGGCTTGTAGTTTTGTGCCTGAAATCAAACATTTTGGCAAACTGGGCAAAAACAGTCCCTGAGAATTGGGGCCCATTATCAGTTATGAGTTCCTTTGGACAGCTCCACCTGGCAAAGATGTTCTTCAGGCTGGCTATGGTTGTAGTGGCTGACATGTTAGTTAGGTGGGCAATTTCAATATACCTTGAAAAATAATCAACCACTACTAGAAAGTTATCCTTTTTCCACTTGCAAATGTCTGCTGCCACTTTCTCCCATGGGCGGCCTGGGAGTGGTGTACAGATCAGAGGTTCCCTCCTCTGAGTAGCCTTGATCTCTTGGCATATGCTGCAAGTACTGACAGTCTCTTGTACATGTTTGCTTATGCCAGGCCACCACACACTACACTTCGCTCGCCCTTGGCACTTAACAATCCCTTGGTGGCCGTCGGGTATGTGTTCCAGTATTTCAGTTCTCATGTTCTGGGGTATCACAATTCATGCGCAGCAGCATCTCATTGCCACTGAGTCTAGATCTTTATTGTTAATGAGTGGAATGAGTGGTTTGGGGTCACTCTGCAAAGTAAATGTGTACAGGCCATACAAGTTCCTAGAGAACTTTAATTTAATTTAATTTACTTTAACTTTAACTTAAATCAAAGAATGCTAAAACAGGAGCCTCAGTTACTAACTGTTTCACCCTCTCAAATGACTCCTGTTTTGCAGCACCCCAACCCCACATTACCTCCTTCTTTAAAAAGTCTGTCAGTGGCTTGGTGACTTCTGACAGGTTTCGGAGGTACCTGCCAAGGTAGTGAATCATGGCCAGGATTCTCCTGAGCTTGGGCACGTTGTTAGGTGGTTGCAGCTGGTTGTTGGCTTGGACTTTGGTTTCGTCCGGTCGGATTCCATCTTCAACGCACCGTCGCTTACGTAGCAGGCACTTGTCGTCGTTCAGCTTTAATCTGGCTCTTTTCAACGTGTCGAGGGTGTTCTGGAGCCTCTCCTCATGAAGCTCGGTGGTCTCTGCATAGATTAGGATGTTGTCTATGTATGTAGCCATACCCTCTAGGTCCTTTAAAAGCTCAGTAATTTCTCACTGATAGATCTCGGGTGCGCTGGTAACTCCGAAAGGAAGTCTATTAAAGAAAAACCTTCCAAATGGGGTGATAAATGTAGTTAACTTGGCACTCTTGGGATCCAGTGGTATCTGCCAGAAACCACTAGCAGCGTCCAGCAGCGAGAAGACTTTAGCATGAGCCAGCTTAGGCAAAATGTGCTCAATTGTGGGCAGTATATATTTCTCCCTCTTCACTGCTCTGTTCAAGTTCTTTAAATCCACGCATATCCGGATCTGTTCTTTGTTTTTCTTTGTCACGGCTACTATAGGTGCGCATCACTCTGTTGGTTCTTTAATTTCAGTGATGACACCACTGGCTACCATGTGATCTAGTTCTTCCTTAACTTTAGAGAGCATAGGCACAGACACACGTCTTGCTGTTGAAACACTGTAAGGCACTGCATCTTCTTTCAATGTTATCTTTACTGGCTTTACCTTCAGAAGTCCTACATCAGAAGACAGATAAGGGGTATTTTGCTCTTTCAATTCAGCAATGTGTTTGACTAGGCCCATCGCCACCGCAACATTTCTCCCTAGAAGGTGACTGCCATCCCCTCTTATCACATGCACCTTGAACCTGAACTGCTTCTTCTTTCGCATTGTGTTGGCTATGAAATAGCCTAGACAGTTCAGTCTGCCCCCTGGGCTATCAAGTGGAGTGTCAGCTTTCTTGAGCTTTGGCTTGTTTTCCATTAAGCTAAAATAATTTTTGTATCTACCCTAGTATCGATTTTGAAATTCACCAGTATCCCTTGAATTGGCAATTTTAAAGTCCATGCATCATTTGAGTTAGTTACCTATGTGATTGCGCCAAGGAATGGTGTATGGCTCTGACCAACCTGGTCTCACAGGAATCCGTGAAATGACCACAGACGCTTAACTCAAAATCTGTGGAATCCTCACGGAAACACGCCGATTTCCGTGATATGGCCACGGATTTTGCTCCAATGCAAGTTGATGACACTCATATTCCGTGGCACACACACAGATCCCGTTTCAATGAACGAGTCGACCACGGGCGCTTAACTCAAAATCAGTGGTGGCGTCATGGAATCACTTAAATTGTCTGTGATATGCTAACGGAATTTGCTCCAATGCAAGTTAATGACACTCATATTCCGTAGCACACACACACACAGATACCCGTCTCAACAACCGAGTCAACCTGGTCTCACAGGGATCTGTGAAATTACCATAGCCTATATATATATATGAATGAAATTCATATTGACGGTAACGGCAACGGCGCATTTATTCAAGTTAAATTATACAAAGGGGGAATCTCCCGTCCCGGCAGAACTAGAAATCAAAGTCTGGGCTCCCTGAGCCTCTGTGGACGTTCCGGTCCTCTCTCGATCACTCTCCCTTGATCTTGTCCCGATCGTGGGAGGCGGCGATCCGTCTGTGTGGCCCGTCGGCCTCCTCGGGTCCTGGTCTCTCGTGCAGTGGTCCGTCCGGGAAGCGAATCTCGATCCGGTCCGCGATCCTATACTGGACCCACACGTTCCCCCATTAGCCCGTCTCTACTGCCCTTTATCTGTCTCACCTGCGTCTGGTCCCTCTGCCTCGCAGGTGTGTCCCCTTTTCCTTGAGTGGGGCCGCAACGATGCGGTCCCCGGCGCCCTCTGGGGGAGAAGGATGGTAGACCCCCTGCACCACCTGTCCCCTAGGCTTCCATGGCCGCTGTGTCGGGACCGGGTTGCCACACTATATATAACAAAATAAATAAATATCTATAAATATCTATGTGTATTTATATAGATTGTAGATTATGTAGATTTATATAGATTATATATACAAATATATATGCACATACATATTTATACATAGGCCTATATATTTATTTATTTGATTTATTATATATGTATATATATACATAGGCCTATATATTTATTTATTTTGTTGCTCCTAGGAGCTCTGGTGGTCTCCGTATATAATAATTAAATAAATATATATAAATAAATAGATATGTATATACCTATTTACATACATACATATTTATATATATTTATTTATTATATATGGAGACCACCAGACCCAGTGCCGGCACTCCGCACACGCAGAACACGCACTGCGCGTAGGGCACCAAGTGCCTGGGGGGGCACCAAAAAAAAAAAAAAAGTTATATAAAAAAAACAAATCATCATAATAATAATCATAATAACACCATATATTTCAAATTAACATGTGTAAAACGTGTTAATAGATAAGCAATACAAAAGTAACATTTGCTCGATAAAAAGATGTGTCTCCTGTGTGGCCCTCTCTCTCTCCCCTTGGTGCCCCCCTCCCCCACATCCCAGTGGTATGTTCCACATCATCCTCAAGTTCGGCAGACACCTGTGTTTGGACATGGCCTCGAAAAGGCAGCAAGAGTCTGGGGCGGATAAGAGAAAGAAGAAGAGACATCGAGATGATGCACACGCGTCGATGGCAGCTAAGACAATGTTTTAAATAAAAATGGCTTATTCTGTGACATTTAGTCCTTGTATGAATGTCTATGCTCATGCCAGGGTTAACGTTACCGTTAACGTCAACAAACTAACGTTAGCTCCTATATTCTTTTAGCCATCAGAAGTCGTCAGCCAAGTACTAGCCAAGTTTACTTATATAGGCCTACTGCATTTCAGGACGTTTATTTGGCGTTTGTTATGTGGCCTACGTTATGCTAGCATGTGTACTGTGAACCGACGAGTTCTACAGTACAATTGTGTACTGTAGTGGAAAAAGTAATGCTACAGATGATACTTTAAAGTAATGAGTTGATGAATGGAGAACGGCTCTTGGTAACTAGGGTTGAGCACCAAAACTCGGTTCCAGTAGGGAACGGGTTCCGACGTAAACGGTTGTAACGAGATCGAATAAGAACGCACATTTTGGTGCCTCGTAACGGTGCCTTTTTTAAATTTATTTTTTTACACATAGGCTTACATAAACCTGTAATTAATATTTAATATTGTTTTTAAATCAAGGTGCAAAACTGTATTTCTGTGTACAATCCCTGACTATTTCTTCTTGTATTTCTGAATGCAGGGTCAATGCTTAGATATGTGCAAGGAGTTCCTCAAGACCAGGAGGAAGATTTAGATGATCAACCATCTACCAGCAGTTCAAGCACACATCATCAACCACCAATCTCTGCAGACTCTGCAATAGCACCCAGCCCTGACCAACAACCATCAACTACTAGTTCAGGTACAGATACAACCCAGCCCACAACCACCGGCAGAGTGAGTCCTGTCACTGAGAGGCCATCAGCAAGTGACATTGTAGAGACGTATGTGCCCCCTCCAACTGATCCTGCTCTATGGCCAGCACACATTTTAGATGCTGATCGGGTTGAAATTGTGCACAGAGGGCCTTTCAAAGTCAGCCCTGATTTTAGTTTTCCAAAGGGACCCGATGGAAGAACATTTCATTCCAGCCTCCAGTTCAAAACCTTACCAAATCGAGAGAAGGTTAACAGAAGCTGGGTAGTGTACTCTCCACAGAACAATGCTATGATCTGCTTTGCATGTAAACTTTTTAGTGTGAAGGACATAAAGCTGACTGCAGAGGGCCACAGTGATTGGTTGAACATCAACACCAGTTTGAGAGGTCATGAGTGTAGCCCAAACCATACACAGTGCATGGTTAAGTGGAGAGAACTGGACACACGGCTTAAAAAGGGCATGGCAATAGACCAACAGGAGTTGACATTACTGGAGGCAGAAAGGAAAAAGTGGCGAGATGTTCTGAAACGCCTGCTCTCAATCACTCTCTCACTGGCTTCAAGAAATTTGTCTTTTAGAGGCTCTTCTGACCGTCTTCATGAGCCAGACAATGGCAACTTTCTGAAGGAAGTGGAGCTTATTGCAACATATGACCCTGTAATGGAGATTCACCTGGCTAAAATTTCCCGCACACACAGTCATGAGACACAGAACGAACTCATTCAGATAATCTCTTCAGAAACATTAAGCACTATATTGAGACATATCCAGTCAGCAAAATATTTTTCTATCATTCTTGACTGTACCCCAGATTTGAGTCACAAGGAACAGATGTCAGTCATAGTGCGCATTGTCCATCTCCAGCTACAACCAGACATTAAAGAATACTTCCTGGGATATATTGATGTGGAGGAAACTACTGGCCTTAGCCTGTCAAATGTTATCCTAGAGAAGTTGAAGGAGCTTGGCGTTCCATTCGAAAATTGTCGAGGACAGGCCTATGACAATGGAGCCAACATGAAGGGGAAGAAGCAAGGTGTTCAGGCTAGACTTCTACAATTAAACACAAGAGCATTGTTTGTTCCTTGTGGAGCTCACACCATGAATCTCGTCATAGCTGATGCTGCCAAGTCCTCCCAAGATGCCACTGGCTACTTTGGCTATTTGCAAAAGTTATTCAACTTCTTTTCAGGGGCCACCCAGCGATGGGCCATTTTGACAAAGCATGTCCAACTGACACTGAAATCTTGGAGTGATGTTAGATGGGAGAGCAGGCTTAAGAGTGTAACAGCTGTCCGGAATCAAACAAAGGTAGTGAGAGATTCTCTCCTGGAGGCTAGGGAGGCTGTAAAGGATCCAGTGGAAAAAGTGGAGGCTCAAGCTCTTGCTGAGGAAGTAGCCTCATTTCGATTTTTGATTTGCTCTGTTGTGTGGTGTGAACTTCTTACCATCACAAACCAGGTGAACAAGCTACTTCAATCAAGTTCCATGCAGCTTGATATTGCTGTTAGGCTCATTGACAGTGCCAAAAGTAACCTCACCAAATACAGACAGTCTGGGTTTGACGAGGCTGTGTCAACTGCTAAGGAACTCTGTGAGGCCCTGAATATAGAACCAGAGCTTAAGCAGAAAAGACTCAGGAGCACAAAAAGGCAGTTTGCATATGAAGCTGTTGAAGAGTCCTTCAATGATGCCCTTAAAAAGCTTGAGGTCACATTTTTCAATAGTGTTGTGGACTCTTCTTTAATGTCACTGCAGGAGAGGTTTGAGACCATGAATCAAGTCAAAGAAAAATATGGAGTGCTGCTTGATTTCAGCAAAGTTAATGGAATGTCCAAGGAGGACACCTTCCTCAGCTACCACCAAAGACATCTGCATTGGAAATGCTGACATTTCTTCATGACAATCAGCTCCAAGAGGTGTATCCCAATCTGTGGATTGCTTTGCGAATTGCACTGACTCTCCCCGTCACAGTTGCCTCTGCTGAGCGAAGCCTTTCAAAACTCAAGCTCATTAAAAATACCTGCGTTCATCGATGGGGCACGAGCGTTTAAGTGGACTGGCCGTCATCAGCATCAATCGAGACGTGGCTCAGAAACTGTCATATGATGACCTGATTGCTGATTTTGCAGCCAGGAAATGCAGACGTGTCCCACTGTAGGCACTGTATTATTTTATTTATTTAAATGTTTGGTGCTATTGTTAATGCACAATTAGTGTAGTCTTTTATCAAGATTTTAATTTCTCTTATTTATTTGCAAACATTACATGTTGAAGTTATTTTGGAAATAACGAGAAACGTACTGAATTTATGTCCATTTTTGGGGGGCACCACAATGCATTTGTGCTTAGGGCACCCAAATGGCTAGCGCCGGCCCTGACCAGACCTCCTCGAAGCAACGGAAGTGGTCTATTAAATTCAAGAAGGGCCGGCGAGAATAGGGATATAGTGCCATACTGTAATGACCACAGGCGAGGTAGTGAGCGAAGAAAGTCCATAGGAGCTTTATTATATTCCTCAAAAAGTCAGACAGGCGCAGCTCAACCCGAACACTCAACAACCGGAAACCCCCGGGACCCCCCTCCCAGAAGGCCCGCCCCTTCCTCCCAAACCCTGTGACGCTACATTACCCCCCCTTCACAAAGTTCCTCGCCCCGAGGAATCACAGACAAAACAGCCCCCAGAATAAACGTAACATCCCTTTAACATGACGTGCTTCACCCCCCCCCCCCCCCCACAGAACAACAGGCACAACGCTGAACAAAATTACTAAACTCATCCTACAGATAGCAAACAAAGTCTTTTAAGTGCCCTGGTGGCCCCCTGGGCCGTCCAGAACCCTCTCCCTGGGCCTCGGGTACAAAGGGAACGGGGTTTTCAGCACCTGGGAGGGGGCGGGGGGGGGGGGGGGGGGGGGCAAAGGGTATCGGATACAGGGGAGGGCCGGTTATCCCCGCCAGCTGGGGTAAAGGCGTCCGACCGAGGCCCCGCCGGTGTCGCCGGGGGGGTGGGCTTTGAGGCGGCAGGGCGGCAGCGAGGGGCAACGGGACCCCCCTGGGCCAGTGGGGAGGCACCCCCTTGGTACGGGGCCAGTCTGTCTCTGTGTAGAGCCACCCTTCTTCCTTTAGGTGGTAGGTGCAACCGGTACACCACTTCACCCAGCCTCTCCAGAACTCGACAGGGGCCCACCCAAGGACTGTCCAGTTTAGAGCATCTCCCCTTCTTCCTTTGGGGATTGAACACCCAAACTAGCTCTCCCGCCTGGAAATGCCGGCCTTTGCTTTTTATGTCGTAATTCCTTTTCTGCCTCACCCCTGCCCTCTGCTGTTGCTCCTGGGCAAATAGGTGGGCCGACTCCAGGCGATCTTGGAGTCTCCTGGCATACTCAGGGCCAGGGGAACAGTCTGGGGCATCCGGCGGACGACCGAATGCCAACTCCGCCGGGGTACGAAGCTCCCTTCCCAGCATGAGAAGGGAAGGCGTGCATGACGTAGACTCCTGCACGGCGGTGCGGCAAGCCATGAGAACCAGAGGAAGGTGGTTATCCCAGTCCCTCTGGTGCTGGGAGGTGAGGATGGCCAGCTGTTGGCCCATGGTGCGGTGGAAGCACTCCACCAGTCCATCACTCTGCGGCCTCTGGGGAGTGGTGCGGGTCTTATGGATGCCCAGGCGCTCACACATAGCGGAGAACACCCGGGACTCAAAATTTCTCCCCTGGTCGCTATGCAATGTCTCTGGCACCCCAAAACGGCTGAACATGCCTTCCAACAGGGCGTCGGCCACGGTCTCAGCTTCTTGATCGGGGATGGCATAGGCTTCGGGCCACTTGGAGAAGTAGTCGATGGCAGTGAGAACGAAGCGGTTGCCACGGTCCGAGCGGGGCAGCGGCCCCACCACATCCACCGCCACCCTCTCCATAGGCGCGCCCACCAGAAACTGCTGAAGGGGAGCATGTGAGCGCCCGGTGGGGCCCTTCCGTGCGGTGCAGGGGTCACACCGACGGCAAAAGTCCTCGACATCCCTCCGGGACCGGCCCCAGTAAAAACCCTGGCGTAGGCGTCGGAGTGTCTAAGCAACCCCAAAGTGCCCCGACCCTGCGGCTCCATGCATGGCCTCGAGCACAGCCCCCTGTAGGCCCTTGGGAACCACAACCTGCCACCTTTCTTCGCCCCTTGGCCGGCTCCTTCCAGGCCTGCTGCAGCACGCCCCGGCACGCCCCGGCAGAGGCGCAGAGCCCCGAACTTGGTCCACAGTCCCTTGACATCTCTGGAGAGGGCGGCCACCTCCTCCCACGGTGGTTTTCGCTGCACCTCCACCCACTGCAACACCGGCTGAAGGTCGGTATCCTGCTCCTGCTGCTTTCTCCAATCGCCTCCATCTATGGTCTCCAACCCTCGGCAGATGACCTTCAACTGCTGCACCGCGGCGCATCCCTCCTCCTCTGCCCGCAGCTCTCTCTCGCGGGCCTCCTTCCTCTCGCAGCAGCGACACCCCTCGGCAGCGCAGGGCCGCCGAGAGAGTGCGTCGGCGTTGGTGTGTCGGGCTCCAGCCCGGTGTTCCACTCGGAAGACGTAGGCCTGGAGTTCCTCCAACCACCTGGCCACCTGCCCTTCCGGCTCTTTGAAGGTCATGAGCCACTGGAGAGCAGAGTGGTCAGTCCTCACTGTAAAAGGCAGGCCGCAGAGGTAGTACCTGAAGTGACGGATGGAGAGCACTACGGCCAAGAGCTTTCTGCGGGTAACGCAGTAACGCCGCTCCGCCTTGTTAAAGGCCCGGCTAAAGTACGCCACCACTCTCTCTCCATCGGGCCCCACTTGGGAGAGCACCCCTCCCACCCCGACGCCACTAGCATCGGTGTCCAGCATGAACGGCAGTGAGGGGTCAGCTGGGGCCAGCACGGGGGACTCGCTCAGGGCACGCTGAAGGCTGGTGAACGCCCCCTGGCACTGCTCAGTCCACAGGAAAACACTGTCCTTTTGTAGCAGCCTGTAAAGAGGAGCAGCCAAGCATGAAAAACCCCGCACAAACTTCCGGTAATAGGAAGCCAGGCCCAGGAAGCTCTTGAGCTGCCTCTGATTAGCCGGGGTGGGCCAGTCTGCAACCGCCTCGCTTCCATTGTGCGGATGCCCTCCCCCCCCACTGTGTGCCCCAAGAACTGTACCTCTCTGCGCATGAAGTGACACTTATCTGGATGCAGCTTCAGGCCCGCTGCACGGATCCGTTCCAGCACCCGGCGCAGGGACTCGAGGGCGGAGTCAAAGGCACTGCCATGCACCAAGATATCGTCCAGGTATACCAGGCACTGTTGGCGGGGGATGCCTGACAAAACCCGGTCCATCAGGCGGGCGAAGGTGGCTGGAGCGTTACACAGTCCAAAACTAAGGACTTGGAACTGCCACAAACCCCGGCCTGTGCAGAACGCTGTCTTGGGTCTTGCTTCTGGGGAGAGGGGCACCTGGTAGTACCCACTGCGAAGGTCCAAGGCAGAGAACCAGGACGATCCCGAGACTAAGTCCAGGGACTCGTCGATGCGCGGCAGCGGGTACGAATCTTTTTTGGTCACCCCATTCACCGGCCTGTAGTCCGGGCAGAGCCGCCAGGTGCCGTTCTTTTTGGGGACCATGACGACAGCGGACGCCCAAGGACTGTCACAAGGCTCAATTACGCCTGCCTGCAGCATGTCCTCCACCGCTTGGTCACACGCCTCCTGACGTGCCAAAGGGAGACGACGCGGCCGACACTTGATAGGCCTGGCCTCCCCAGTGTCGATCTCGTGTAGCACCAAGGGAGTCCGGCCCACGTCATCCTCCCCCATAGCAAAACTGTCCTGGAACTCCAGCAGCAACTGCCACAACCGCTTCTGCTGCTGGTCGTCCAGCCCCTCCCGGTTCTTTAGCCATATCTCCCTCACGGTCGGCGGCGACGCCCCCCCCTTCAGTCGTCGTGACTGGGCCTGGGCTGCTTGGGGCACATAAGTCCTGGGAAAGGTTACGGACACCACGGGTAGGGGATCGCTGACTTCGGGCTCTACTGCACACACTGCCGCCGAGATGGAACCCACGGGCGGCCCCGAACCTAAGCCAGTGGGCAACAAAGCGATCACAGGCCCCCCTCGGAAGCTCACCGTGCCCCCGTCCAGATCGAGTTGGCAACTTGTGGCCTTCGAAAAGTCACAGCCCAGAATACATGGGTCCTGCACCGCTGCTACCCACACTGGGTGACGTACGTCCTTTCCCCCCACAGTCAATGTAAGTAACCCCGTACCTTTCATCGGGGCCAGCCCCCCTGTGGCCGTGCGCAGCTGCACGTCAGTGGGCTCCAACCGAATCCACTCCGGGCACACGTCTGGTCTGAGCACCGTCACTGATGAACCGGTATCCACCAGGGCCGAACACGGCACCCCCTCCACGGCCACAGGAACATAGCATGAATCCCCGTCACCGAGTCGACCCACCACCATCGCCGTCCTTGAAGCTTCGATGACGTCTGCTTCTGGGGGAAGTGGGTCTTGGCTCCCCCGCCTTTGCTGACGTGGCCCCTCCGTTTCTGGAACAGCTGGGGCGGGGGGAGCGGGGGAAGAACTGTTTACGGTCCGCACATCCCCCCCTGTGCGGGCCCTGTGGCGTTTCCCGGACCCGCGCGTGTGGGGCAATCTCTGACCAAATGTCCGGGTTGGCCACAGCCCCAACAGGCTCTTTGGTCGGGACGCTGTCGAATGCGTGACGGCTGCAGTGATACGGCCCTTATCAGTTCCGTAATTTCTGTCGCCCACGCCGGCTTTTCCTCCGCCACCGGGCCCCGGGCTGCTCCCCCTGCCGGATAACTCCCTCTCGGGCCCCCCTCAGTGACCGCGCCCCACACGATTTCCCTCTCCACGGCCATCTCCAAAGCCGACTGAAGAGAAATTGGGTGCTGTAATTGCACTTGAACCCGCAGTTCCAGAGGAAGGAGGGCTCTGATGAACTGGTCCCGTGCCAACTCGCTCTGCACGCTGGGGGGCATGTGTGCATATGCCCTACGTGTCAGGCTCTCAATGTCATTAGCCAACACCCTCAGCGACTCCCCCGGCTTCCTGCAGCGGTTACCAAGCTCATTACGAAGGAGCTCCGGCTTCACACATTGTCCAAACCGCCTCTGCAAGGCCCCCACTAAGGCTCCGTAATCCCGTCTCTCCCCCGGTGAAAGCAGCAGCAGGCACGACAACGCGTCGTCTGTGAGGCACAAAGCCAGCTGCAATGCTTTAGCCTCTACTGTCCATCCCCCAGCGTCAGCCAGCAGTTCAAATTGAGCATGAAACGCCTCCCAGTCAGACCTACCGGAGTACTTAGGCGTCTTAACCGAAACGGCGGCAACTGGGACATGGGGGGCGGCAACTGGAACATGGGCGCCGCCATGTCTGTTTACCTCCCGAGCCGCGTGCTCCCGCTCCGGGCGCGCGGGAAGAGAAGACAACCCTGCGTCGGCCGCCAGCTTCCTTGCAGCTTCTCTCAACCCCTCTCTGGCCTCTCGGGAAGCTCTGCGAAACTCCCCATATGCGTCCTCTGTCCATCCGAACGCACCAGTCTCCTGCTCCACCTCCTCCTCTTTCACTTTCGGAAAAGACATGACCGACGCGAACTGACCGACACACTGAAACTAACGCTGTAGCCCGACCGCGACGTAAATCCAAAGCAGCCCTCCGCTTGGACGCACAACTCTCCACCCACTCCCGTCGTTTGTTCACTTCTGACACCAATGTAATGACCACAGGCGAGGTAGTGAGCGAAGAAAGTCCATAGGAGCTTTATTATATTCCTCAAAAAGTCAGACAGGCGCAGCTCAACCCGAACACTCAACAACCGGAAACCCCCGGGACCCCCCTCCCAGAAGGCCCGCCCCTTCCTCCCAAACCCTGTGACGCTACAATACTATCAATATGAATTTCATTCATTTCCAAGAGGATGTTCAATGGTCAGATACAGATCTCGTTATAACAATAATTTATATAGATGTAACGAGAAAGGATGTAATGATAGCACCAAGAAAATAAAGGCTACATGGTTATAATAATTTAAATATAATCAACTTATAAAGCGTATAACGAGACAACGAGACGATCTAGTTGTGGGCCAGCAGAGGCTGCATTTTAACCAAATTCGGCCTATAACCTTATACATATAATAGTCTAACTCTATGGGCCCTATTTTGCATCTGGCGCAACAACCCCTTATCAACGACGAGTCGGCCACGGGCGCTTAACTCAAAATCCGTGGTGGCCTCACGGAATCGCTTAAATTGTCTGTGATATGCCAACGGAATTTGCTCCAATGCAAGTTATATTCCGTGGCACACACGCACACACAGATCCCCGTCTCAACGACCGAGTCAACCTGGTCTCACAGGGATCCGTGAAATGACCATAGCCTATATATGAATGAAATTCATATTGACGGTATGGCACTATATCCCTGTTCTCGCCCATGCACCCTTCTTGAATTTAATCAACCATTTTCGTTGCTTCGAGGAGGTCTGGTGGTCTCCGTATATAATAAATAAATAAATAAACATCTATATATGACAAAATAAATAAATATCTAGAAATATGTATGTGTATTTATATATATATATATATATACATACATATATATACACATACATATTTATACATAGACATATATTCATTTATTTTGTTGCTTCAAGGAGGTCTGGTGGTCTCCGTATATAATAATTAAATAAATATATATAAATAAATAGATATGTATATAACTATTTACATACATACATATTTCTATATATTTATTTATGTTATACGGAGACCACCAGACCTCCTCGAAGCAACGTAAGTGGAGAGGCTCACATGGAGGCCTCTCCATGTGAGCCGGCCTCGTGGTATACAGGGCCTGATGACAGCGAACAGGAGCAACGACTACCCCATTGTCCAAAGCCCCCCACATACATACAGCGTACCGATACATGAAGATCACCTGACTCGTTCAATATCTATGGATATCTGGAGGGTATTTTTGGATTTAAAATGTATTCTTACGTCACTTATTTTTGTGGTGTTGACTTTCAATGTATGCTGAAAGTGTAGGACTTTGTGTCACACATACGTAGAGGTATTTGGTGTGTTTTTATGGTTAAACCTTTATGTGTGCCTTTTTGGATCTATGGTTGATGATTGCATGACATATTTTTGATTACTGATTTACTAATGATTGCATGATGTATTTTTGATTATTAATTTAGTGATGATTGTGTGACTACTGATTTAGTGTTGATTGTATGACATGGTGATTATATGTCTACTGCTTTGTTGTTGAGTGAGGCTTGCAGCCCACTGTGTATTCCATGTGACCCACCGACCTGCCTGATTTGTGTGGGTTGGTTGGTGGTGTTGATGTTGCATGGTGATGGTGATGTAACCATGAGGTTTTTTATATTTCGCTTTATATTTTATACTTTTATACATTCTATACTTTTATATTGCTTGTAGGAGGGAATTTTTACATAATTCAAACATTCATACCAACAGGCCACATCCTTGGCGACTAGAGAGGCTTCTTTCTCATCCTAGGGAGGGATCCTGAGCCGAGGGAGGCGTCCGGCTCATACAGGAAGCCATCCATCATGTATCAATTCTAGAGATATGAGCGGCCCAGGTGTTCGAGAAACCCAGACGCTCATGGCCACAAAAACAAGTGTAATTCCCGCACATAGCCACAAGAGGTCAGCACCAAGCCACAAACCGAGTTGCAATGCCAAAACATAGCCGCAAGGAATCAGCATAGAGTAAACATACGGGTATCCAGGAGGCGGGAGTTCAGCACCATGCTTAGCCAATCAAAGCACATCACTGAGTCCACGCCTGCCCATTATTAAAGTCACAACACATAGCCCAGGGGGCCAGGACGCTCCAGGTAAGGCATCAATCAGATGCCCTACTAAGCGTATCTCCACGCGTGCATAATACAATTCCTCTCCTTTTGCTTCATAGATATCATAGCGAACCTTTACCAAATAAAGTGAGTTACAAGCGATCCTGACTCGGCAAACTTTTTCAAAAAGAACACAGCAGTGTGTGTGTGTGATTACACACACAGTAACGCAAGTGTTGTACACTCCTTTGTAATTTGGATAACTGTTCTGCTGTTGGTGTTATTGCGCATAACACGTCGGTTCTTTGACGTCTCTGGTATTTCCACAACAAGACTGTAGTTGGGGTTATCTCAGCCATGGTTGAGAAGGAATTGGGGGAAAGGAACTTTGGCTTTAACTCCCTGAAGTACATGAACTGCGACATGGAGGAGAAAGGGATTGATGCCCGCAATTGTCTCCCTCCGGGCAGCGGTCAGCGGGCAACGAGCAGCAGGCAGCCAGCAGCGTGCGGTTCAGTCTACTTCCGATTGATGTGGAAGAACCAGTGACGTCGGAGAACCCAACGCAGTCGTTTGTGATTCATAATATTGTCTGGAGGCGCACATAGCTTTTGTCTGTGATAATATGTATTATATGATATAGGTATCTATGTATTATATGAAGTTATTTAGATATCGTGCTTAACTGTAACGTTAGTGGTGTTCACTTCTTTGTTATTTGTATAACCGTTCTGCTGTTGTGTTATGGCACAACACACGAACACTCGTCTCTGGTATATCCACAACGAGAATCGTAGTAGGGGTTATCTCAGCCATGGTTGAGAAGGAATTGGGGGAAATGAACTTTGGCTTTGACTCCCTGAAGTGCATGAACCACGACATGGAGCAGAAACGGATTGTTTCCCGTGATTGTCTCCCGCTTGAGCCCCGCTTCCCGCTGCCGAGGGACCACCGCCTCGGCGCTGCCTGCTGCAGGAGGCGGTGGTCGCTCTGCAGCGAGGCTCCGGCGGGAGACAACCGTGGTCAACAATCGCAGGCAACAATCCCTTTCTCCTCCATGTCGTGGTTCAATCTACTTCAGATTGATGTGGACGTGAAAGAACCAGAGACGTTGGAGAACCCGACGCAGTCGTTTGAGATTCATAATATCGTTTGGAGGCGTACACAGTTTTTGGCCGTGATAGTATATATTATATGATATAGATATCTATGTATAATATGATATTATTTAGATATAGAGCTCCAGGACTCCCGCCGGAGCACCTGGAGTGTTCTAGAATATTTAAAGAACACGGCCACTGTAAACAGAGCGCATGGTACCGTGGCCACGAGCTGCTCAGGGCCACACCCCCACCCTCCTCCTTGACCCGCCTCTATCCTCCTCATTTGCATTAAAGCTACAGACACCGAAACGGCGCGTTTGGGGAAAGCTCAATGTGCGACTGGCTCATACTGGCTGTAATTCCGCACCACGGCTGAATTTCGGGAACGTCTTCAAATACTGTGTTAGGGGCACACTAATATCTATATTAAAGCATCCATAAAGTAGCATGCCATGGGACCTTTCAACCCATAGCAATAATGTGGAAACCCCAGTCGAAAATGTAACAAACTTCTGAGCGCATAATATAATAACATATCTAATGTTACAACGTATAACATTCGTTCACCACAAATGACTCTTAAAAGCAGTGCCAACATTTAATATTTTTTAACCATTCAACAAACAAAAGGCAACAGGCTGATTATCATTTAGGCGGCCACTCAATGACATGCAGAAGCCTCATCAACACGCCCACTTAAGTGGTGTGAGAAATACCGACTTTCTACTCCTCATTCACATAAGGTAATTCACATTTCCTATGGAGAAAATACTACCTCAGGGGTAGCATTATTCAGGAGATTTTTAGTGTACAAATGTCAGGATATGTTGTTCACACATCAGGAGAATATCAGGACTTACACGTGTGTCTGAAAGCAGCTAGTGTGTGAGCCTTTGATTACATTATACATTTAGTCAATTTATGGTAACGGGTAATTGTTCAATGGAAAGTGTAGTATACTATGCATGCAAATCAATTATTAATTCGCTTTTATTGTTATTCAGGGTTGAAAAGTGCATTGACATTTTAAAATGCTAGGCAATTACTGTTGGTTAGTATTGGAGAAGGTACGTGTGTGCGCTGGGATCCACTTCCCAGGACTGGGACCACTTTGGTCAGAGAGTAGACACATACACAGGGAACAGTTTGTGTTGTTTATATATCTTCAATAGGCGAATGACATGAACGATGGCTTCAATGAATAATCAGATGAATGAATGAATAAATGTACGAATGGTTTTCTGTAAGACAATAAGAAATAGACAAATAATTATTACAAGATTTACGTACTAAAACACCGGGCTTCAGTACTAGCAATATCCCATAAATCCTATAGAAACATAGCTGGCATAAATAGCTTCAACATACACACAATAACACAGTGCAATTTAACAGCCGACAACGGCGCGGCAGAGTGACGTACACATATGCAATGTCTACACGAGGTGCAGGCTTATACACTTGCTGCCCGAGTGCACAATATCAGAAACCAGCTCTAACACACAAATCACGGCCACTATATGGAACAGAATTGCGGACTGCATATAACATTTATCCTGCATAAATATTTATAAATATACGTTGTTCAGTATTAACTCACTCTTCACAAACGCATTCTCTGTCGTTGCGGGTTATGCAATCGAGGCGCAACGAACTCTGACGTAGTCCCGTGCACCTTGTAAAACTCTAGCACCTTACAGCGGTACCTGGGCTGTCCCAAGTGCCTGAATATAAATAACATTTACATTTACATTTAGGGCATTTAGCAGACGCTTTTATCCAAAGCGACTTACAATAAGTGCATTTGTTACAATAAGTACATTTGTCATAAGAAGTGAAACAATATATCGCTGTCGGTACAGTAAAGATGTTCATAGAACCAAGTGCAAGTATTACAATCACTAGGCTAACCCATTCCCCGTGTAAAGCAACGATAGCAGCTACTGTAGATGCTACACAATTAAAGATCCCATGCCACACCCATTTCATTCATTTTTTTATAATCCTTAATGTCCTTTGATCGAGTTTGTAACATTGTTTGTGTTGGAAATGCCTTGGATAGCTTATTTCAAACTATTCTAGCATGTCTGAAAAGCCTGGTAGAAAAGACGACTGGTTTTCTCATGAATAGTCAGGTATTAATGAGCGTTGCTCTGATTGGATCGCTGTTCTCATGAATATTCAATATTTAAATTTCGCTTTGCTCTGATCGGACGACAGCAGCTGTCCACAGGCTTACCGAGGAAACCTAGCAAAACCAAAAACGATGGCAGGAATTTTGCCCTACGTGTTTGACCCAGAGTCAGAAGATGAGACTGAAGGAGAAGACCAAGAACAACCACAAACACGTACAATGATGGACGTTTCAGAATGGTAATGTGAGCTAACTTAACTGGCATACAGGGCTTAGTTGTGGCTATACGCCAATAAACGGAGTGCAGGCCTATTCCCACCTCTTTTATTTCCGAAATAGTTTATGCACCTCCAAATCGTTTATGAACCCAATGCATTTTGTAATATTCCAAAATCACACGGTATTATCCACATTTAGGCTACGTATAATATAGTAGGCCAACAATAGGCCTATGCACTCAACTTTCCCGGAATCAGGCTACCTGTTCAAACACTTTTGGTATGTCTTTTCTAATCATCACGTCATCACGACGTGATGATAAGATGAGAAAATACATACCAAAAGTGTTCGACGACATCGGTGGACCACGACGTGCTGTGATAACCAAATTTGTGCTTTTTATTAAACCACTAGGCCTACACACCTGCATATAGCCCTTTCCATCAAATAGCTTGTTAGTGATTGCTTTATTGATAGACATTCTAACAGAGCAACCAGGTTATTCAAATAGGCCTAGGCTTAGGAGTCATAATTATTTTTTATGTTGGCATTCAAAGATGTGTTGTAGGCCAATTTAGTCATTTGCAAAGACCTACAGCATCTTCATTTTCATATAATCAGACTGATTTTTTTTATATTAGGTAGGCCTATAGCCTAATTTGTGTTTCCTTATTGATGGCTGCCAAACACATTGCCTACCTTTTGCTTCAGGTGTACCTGTGGGAATTGCTCTACAATGCAGACAGAGGTGGAGAATTTATGCTGCAGGGAGACACCAACGGTAAGACAGGGCCACGATGGGTGGTATGGATTAATTTTGGTTATACACTGTAAAATCAATTATATTAATCAAACATATCTGATTGCACAGGTTGTAAGAATAATGGAAGACGAGGATCCACCAGTATCATGCATGACCCTCCACCCAGGACTAGATCCAGTTTGTCTCAATAGATATTCCCAGCAAAATGCCCTGAACATTTATCAACGTCATTATGGGAACTTGCAAGTTAGAGGCAATGAGAAAGTGAGATGAAAAAATGGCTACACTACGGCACATCAGCATATTCAAACATGTCTACCAAGCTCATACACTATTTTGTATAGTGAAAGTCAAAATGATGGAGCTGTACTTACCAATAATACCAATACAAATAAGGATAATTTTTTATTCTATTTACACATGACTAAACATGTCATATATAACTCACACACTATATACAGTTCAGCCTTGGCCATATGTACATAAACAACAATGTCCTCTGCTTTTTGACGGCCGTTGCAGGTACTTGGCCTACAGGTCATTTGTCAGCTGGTGCTGGGGATATCTTGGCAGGAAGACACGTGTTGTCATCCCCTCTTGTATGGTCCAACACATACGCAGGGAGTTCCCTGATGCTGAAGGCCAATGTGTTGGATTTAAACCTCCTCCACTCTAAAGCGAGGTACATAGGCCGCAATAGCATCTTCTAATGGTGGACGTTCGTATTGGGACGATAGGGAACTGGGCACAGGAATCTTCTGTCGTTCCTCCAAGTAGGGCAGGGGGTTAGGGACTACCTCTTCAAAGAGGAGATGCATCAGGCTGAAGGTATAGCCTAAAAGAAATACAATGTAGGTAAACTGTACATGTAACAATGTACAAAGTGTTTTATACATCAATAAATATTTTCTTACAACTTACAGTATGTTGGTTGTGTTTTTACTGCTTTCACCGTAGCCGCTCCTTTTTTTGCTTTTGGGAAATTGAGTTTGTACCTCAGTCTTCCTGAGCTTGTCTTTGCTTGGGAACGGCCAGCATTCTCATTAAAATGCATGGCTGCCAGGTACAGTCTGAAGGAGAAAATAGGGTGTAATAAAACTGTCATAGCAGAACACTGGTTGCAACAGGTCTTTTTCAAACAACAACTACAACCATAGCAAAGATATTTACACATATCTTTAGGTCTGTATTTTTGCAGTGTAAGAAAGTATATGTTATTAGTCAGTATATGTAAACATACCTGCACAACATCCCAATAAAAGGGAAAACCACATTTTTGGGGGTAAAACGCAAAATAACACTGTGGAAAGCTTCCAGTGTTGAGGTCTGGTACTTTGAGCTCAGCTTTTCCACATCAGTCAGGACCCTCTTGTTTGTAAGGATTTTTTCCACTTTATAGAGGGCTTTGGTGCCTTAAGAGAGAGAGATATATATCTATATATCTATATATATATATATATATATATTATTATTTTTAGAGAAACACAAGCAAGATAGTCAAACAACATTACATACAATGGAGGTTTACACACCTGGCTGAAACCACTTTTTATGATCTCTTGTTCGGCGAACAGGGTGGAGGCATTTGGGGAAAGCTGGGTTGTCGTGGCTGTGTATGTCCTGAATGTGGTTAATTAATGAGGTCCATTTAGCCACTTTTTCAGCCCCGGTGGATGATGATGTTGCTGCCCAGTAGACATGGTTGCTGATGCCACGCCGCCACCTCTTAACAATGTCACAGTCCTTCTCTTTCGACACCTTGTCCAATTTCTTCGACAGACCTAATGAACAAACAAAAACAAAAAAAATCTGTCAAAATCAATCTGATGAAGAAGAAGTTATATAACTCCATATGTGGAGTCATGTGGTTCAGCGATCACTGTGGAGTCTTCCCCGTCGTCTTCCTCCTCTACAGCTAACCGAGGTCTTTTAGCTGGCGTTGGCTTGATTAGCGTAGAGGTCGAGGGTCCCCAAGGTGCATCATCTGTAGTTGTACTCACACTTACAGAGCAGGCTGTAGTTTGTGTGGCTAAGGAATATTACTGCATATTACTGTTTTGTTACACCATTTACGAAAGAATAACAACAGAGGCCATCCAGTAAGCTATAGATTACCTCAGGTGTGTAGAGTTAAAAAATGAGTGGAGTAATTATGTGTATATACTATGGCTGGCAAGTTGTGCTGATAACAAAGACCGTAGCAAACATTTGAAGTTTTAACTAGTTCATAAAATCTACTAGAAGGTGGATGAACTTTTTCGATTTTTGCAAACCCTATTGTATAAATATGACATGTGGATGAACTGAGTTTATTTGGTTTAGCCACCATTATCAACACTGCATGATCGGAACAGAAGTTACTTGGCACATGAGCAGTTGAAAAATGAATGAAATCACAAACCTCTGCTTCTCACACGATTGCTTAAAGTACCAACAGAAAGCTGTGTGCCCCTGGATGACAGACTAGGTGGGTCTGTTTGGCTAGATGTATGGATGTTGGACGTTCTTGATGTTCCTGGTGTGCTCTAAATGACATGATACACACAAGAGACAATTAGACACCAAGTAATACATAAAGCTAAATCATGTCCTGAAGCCAAATGAATAAAGTCTTGGAAAATTGTACATAGATGTTAACTTACACTGTAATAAAATAACTCACTTATCTGAGTAGTAGACTAGCCTACAAGTTATCCTTATCTACAGGCAAATTATCCTGATAGCTGCCAGATTAGTTTGGTAACCATAACTACAAGACGGTTGTGCTGACATGAGGAAAACTATGCAGAAATGATACACATACATACAAATTTTGATACTGTGTATGGGCAGAAAATCCCTAATGGCTATAACTCGCTGATAGTAGTAGAGAGTGCAAGCACATCCAACTCTGTACAGGTGCAGGGTAAAGAGTCTGTCAGATAATAAGAAAAAGTATACCCGCACACTGTCGCTTCTGCTTCAGTGATTGTATTAGATACTAGGGCTGCACGATTATTGCCAAAATGATTATCACGATTATTTGGATCAATATTGATATCACGATTATTTACCACGATTATTCATTGATTTTAGTGATACATTTTTTTATTAAACATTCACGGAAACTTGAATACATAACATAACACAATCTATAACATAAACTTGAATACATAACATTAACATAACACCAACTTAAAACAATAGGGCAAAGATTCTACAATGTTTAAATTGTAAACGATTTATGTTGAACTTGTAAAATAGGTTATTATTCACGTGACCTAGAAGCGAAAAAAAAAATCAAAACAATAAAATGCAGGACTATGCAGAAAGGGCACTGCCTTAGAATTTACATCATCCTGCACTTTAAGGATGGAGGACCTGAACAGGTGGAGGACAGGCTTCACAAAGGAAACACTGACGTACTTTTCGCTGGAAAGTGCATCAGTGAACTCAGTGAGAGGTTGAAGGGCTTTACTGATGGACTCCAGGATGTCTGTGTCCTGCCAGCTCGGGATGAGGTGTCTGGCCTTTCGGTCATCGGACAAGACTTGAGCAATGGCCTTGTGCTGCTCCAGGACTCTAGAAATCATAGCCTGCCTTGATCCCCACCTTGTGGGACACTCGGTCTTGAGCGTATGCTCTGGCAGCTTCAACTCCCTCTGTGCCTCTGCTAACTGCCTTTTACGCCGCCAGCTGTAAGAGAAGCTGCTTACCAGCTTCTTGCAGAGACCCACTGCTCTGTCAATTCGAGGGTCTTTCATTGCGTTCTCTAAAAAGAAACATGAAATATACATATGTTAAATGAAAGCAAGTTAAACCTTCTCTTCTTGTGCTTTTTAAACAATTGATAAACAACAACCCCAATCATATTATTCAAGATTAAATTAGTATTGTTGTAGGCCTATCTAATATACGAATACATTTCTGTTACTAAGTACATTTATTTGGTTAGTTTAGCAGGGATAAGAACAGTCGCTGTATAATATAATTGTTACTTAAAAAGTATTCAAACACATTAACACAATCAGCATTTTCTTTTTAAATCTTTTTATAAATATATTATTCAACTCACCTATTGCTAGATGGAGCCTGTGGCCAAAGCACTGCAGCCTAGTCCAGTTATTGAGAGAAGCTGCCTTGACAACATTGGACCCATTGTCTGTTGTAATGCAGACAAGTCTCTCCTCCTGCAAGCCCCAAGAGGCCATCGCTTCCCTCAGTCCCTGGGCAATTAACTCTCCAGTGTGGTCTTGCGGGAAAAATGCCGTTTGCAGGCATCTACTCTGCATCGCAAAATCATCATCGGTGAAATGAACTGTCAAGCTCATGTACGGTTCCATCGTTCTACTTGACCATAGATCAGTTGTAGTGGCAAAGTACTCGACAGCTGTGAGATCCCTCTCTATTTCTCCTCGGCGTTTTGCATACAGTGCAGGTAATGCAACTGTGGCAAAATAATTTCGTGAGGGTATTACATACTTTTTGTCCAGTGTGTTAACCATTTTTTTAAACCCTTCATTGCTGACGGTATTTATTGGACACATATCTTTTGCCAAATGGAAAGTTATTGCATCGGTGATTTCTGTGTGTCGTTGTGACTTGGAGGCATATGATGTTGCGCTGTACATGCTAGCCTTGATTGAAGTCTGAGCTGCAGCTGACGAGGGACCGGGACAGCTGACGTTAGCAGCCGATGCAACACTTCTGGCCTTCATGCAAACCTCATATTGGATTCTGTGGTGTGCTTTCAGGTGGCTGAATAAATTTGTTGTGTTGCCATGCGAAGCAGCCACAACTCTCCGGCACCCTTTGCACATTGTTTTTTGCTGGTTTGTATCACTTGGCCTAAATCCGAAATATTCCCATATAACGGAAGAAGATCCGCGACGAGGGACGAGCTCGTCGACCTCAACTGCTTCAGACATTGTAGGCCTAATTGTGTTTGTCTTTCAAAGTAATCGGTCTTTTCCAGGCTTCGCGCCGCCGCCGATGTACTCAAGCAGTCGCAGACCGCAGGTGTACAGCGAGCGCTTGGTTTGCAGAGGAGGTAGAGCGTATACTGCATGGGTCGTTTCTTTTTTCGTTTTCCTTTTTTTGTGGAATAAATATGTAAAAAAATATCGCGAAAATATCGCGAGAACACAACATGTCACCGTGGGAAGCCAATATCGTCATCGCGATAAAAATTCGATATATTGTGCAGCCCTATTAGATACACAACGTTTCGACCGTATAGCTGCTAGGTCTTCGTCAGGTCTGACCAAGACCTATACGGTCGAAACGTTGTGTCAACCATATCAGTATAACTAGGCGGCTACCATCGAATGAAGTTAGCGCTAGCTGCACGTGCTACTTTGACTGTTCATGCTAGCGTTGTCCAAAATGGGCATATAGATCATGTAGTTACATCTAACTTTTTAAATAGGATTTCATTCATTTCATTTCATTTTCATTGTGTAGATAAAATTACTTACGGCTGTTGGAGAAGTAGGCAACCTCCGTGATGGCACAACTCCAGGTTTCAAAACCAACTTTGATACAAACCCACTGCTGTACTCCCCGAAGTTGACAAAGTCATCGTCTCTGAAATGCGCCGAACACAGCACTAATCTGGTTCCATAGTTTTTCGGAATTTCTCCAAAAATAAATTGCAACCATGTCTCCCTTAATTCCTCTATCTTTGGCAGGAGATGCAAAGTGGACGTTTTGCCTTGGCATAACACACAGGTTCGACGTCATTCTGCCATTGCACTCAAAATTCTGTAACTAGCCTGTTACTACGCACACGTATTAGCACTATCTCAATCGCGACTCCTTCAGAACTTCTGTGGGCGGTTACGAACCAACAAAGTGGGCAGGGCCATGAATAATAATTTGACAACGCTACTTAACAGTGTCACCTTATCCAGATTGGCTCATTTCTTCTGTCTTTTGCATACAGCAGACAAACAGCATAGATTTCAAACTTACCACAGGTCACAAACTTATTCTGACCTATGTTATTTAACAAACAATAGGAAAAACGTGATTTTAATGGAATAGGGCCTTTAAGAAGTTTGTCAAGACTTCAGTTGAGGCCCTCGTCCTGAAGTGGAATGACAAATCCATCATTAGATGCCACAATGATATACTGTGCTTTTGTTTTGGGATGTCCTAGGCTCACAGGGCGAGGTTGCATCACTGCAGGGGAAGGGTCAGCGGTTTGTAGCAGGTTGTTGAAACTTGTTCCTCCTGACAAAATGTATGCAACAAATCAATAACCTTACAAATTATGAATCATTCACCCATTAAACAATCTCACTAGTTTTAAATAACAATCACAATTTAAGATGGTCTTACTAGTTGTATGTCCAACATGTAAGATAGAGCCAAAATCCACACTGCATTTTGTCCATCCCTTTGTTCTTCCTGACACAGTAGCGGGCTGAAAATGGGTCAACATCTTCAGGGCTCTGAAGCACTTTGAATCTGTAGAAAACATACAGAGTATACAAGATACATCAGCAGTATCCATCCTGTCACCCCTTTAGACAACAAAGGTAAAGTAATTGGTACTTATTAGAATCCCAGCTGTTGATTTAAGATTACAAGTTAAACAACTGCTTTACCCCTTCCGTTCTTGGGACGACTGCTTCACAAGTGTATATCAGATATTTTTTAGGTTGAGAAATTATCAATGGGTTCTGCCCAAGTTGGCAGAGCTGACATGTGAGACTGTTTGGTTAAATTTGTGTCAACTTAGGAGCTTTCTATACTCCTAAAATGACACAATAGGCAACAAATCTTACCAAAACTCTCAGCTTAGGTTGGTTCTTCTTTTCTCTCCAGAGCAGCCAGCTTGAGCAATTTTGGGAGCATGATCGATTCCCATTTGCGAAGAAAGATGTCTGCCTTCTCTGGAAACATCTTTTCAAACTCTCTGTCGATCTGCTAAGTTTCACCAACAGGACAATACAAGGGTGATTAGATAAATGCACACATCAGTCAGGGTATATGAAAGTCCATTCAATGGTAGTGATTACATTTACTGACTTACCAGGTATGGAATTGACTAGCATGAGTATGTGATTGACTAGATATCCAATATCATCGGTGGGAGTAGGTTTTGTCCATACCCATCTTGATCGATGAAAGTTTCTCAGGAATAGGCTTCATCCCCTTGATCATGGTTATCCATTCTTGGACAGATGTATCACTTTCTGTAACTTCTTCCAGTGTAATCGTGACTTGAGATGATTGACTACCCCTTTTGTGATAACGCCGCTGATCATGTCTCACTTTTTGGCGGATATTTCTCAGTTTGTCCTCCAGAAATCCTGTGGGGCTTGATGGATCATATAAGTGCTCCTTCACAACACAAAATACAAGTACAACATAGATATATCAGTGATCTTATGAGCTACTATCAAAATGTTACACTACTCTTAAGAATATTGACTTACACATCCTTCGTTTTCTTCTTCTATCTTGATCTGAAGTGATGGGAAGAGTGCAACAATAGTTCTGGCGAGGAGGATTTTATCAGCACTAACTGGATAACTGAGATAAAACACAATGAACAGAAAAAGGACACATTAACATTGTGCATAATTACATTAGACCCCCTGTAATCCAAACAAAAAGAGACATGTCTACTCACAATCCTTTCTTCTCTACAAGGAAGCTAATGGCAACTGTTACTAATGGCAGCTGTTACCAGTGTCCTCCATTTTTTTGTAAGGGTCCCATTCTCCTCGTAGAATGCCAAAATCCTGTGATCTTTGGTTGCAGGTGACTCTTCACATTCTCAGGATCAAGATCATTGGGTTATGTTGAAATCTGAAAGGACATTCAATACATACAGTATTCAAGCTAAAAGCATCATACTGATTTAGAAATATAACAACTTAATCTAACCATTTGGTCTTATGCTACAAAATAAGGGCTAACTCTCTGTTCAGTAAGCCTGTAAGAGCTGCTCGCCAAATATTAGGCAAGTGGTGAGTTGTTCGAGAGATATGTGAGGTACACACAGCAACACCGACACACAAACAGACAGACTATCCTTTAATTAATAAATGGATAGTAAACAGACATACCTGCTGTACTTCTGTTTCCTGCATGTTAACAGCAGTGACACTGACATCACAAATGTCTGACTGAATTGACTTGAATATAATTTGGAATTTATCGATATTTTCAACATGACTGTCCACATCAATGTCAACATATTCATTAAAATCTGAGTTGAACTTCAGATTTCTGCTCATTTTTGCTTTGCACGTGTAACCCCTCTTTGCCTGATGAGGTTACAAGTACTAAGATTTAGCTTTCAGTTTGGACCAGTTATCAGGACTCTAGGGAAACGCTCATGGAGCCCAGGATGGAACATCAACATTGACCACACTCACACAAAATTTAGTTCAAAAGTATATTCTCGGTCATTAACAAGAACAATATGACAACAGTAACAATTTTATATGAAAAATAATAAAGTGCGCACAAAATAAAAGAAAAGAAAATGGTACCGTAAATTGTGTTTAATCTGTATTGTCTTCCTTTTTTATTCATTTGTTATGAGCTCAGTGTTTCTATTTCATTGGGGCCCTTTAATCTTTGTGAGTCTCACTTGTCCTACCACACCGCAGGTAAGGAAGGTAATTTGTCCTTCTTCTCTAGCTCGCCATCTGATTCTCTGGATCCATCTCACCAGCAGGTGTCTGGAAAGCCGTCTGGTGGCTATTCAGCGCCGGTGTCCTCTCTCTCTAGTGTCGATTTCTGGTGTCGCTGATGTCCTCTCTCTCAACATCAAGTGTCATCAATCTCATCCTCTCAAAAACCTGACCACCGAGCGGGTATCATCAATTACTCTGTAGAGTAAACTCGCCGTGAATTCCAACTTTTTACACTTTGTTTAAACCACGTCTGGATAGGTTTTTTTTAATTTTCGGGCAGAGCGTTCCTCATACAGCCGATGGTTGGGTCT
Organism: Pollachius pollachius; assembly: GCF_949987615.1. Lineage (NCBI taxonomy): Eukaryota > Metazoa > Chordata > Actinopteri > Gadiformes > Gadidae > Pollachius > Pollachius pollachius. The sequence continues at coordinate 29,231,092 of NC_136934.1, read as the reverse complement.
TTCCTCCCGTTCTGTCTCCCCGAGTGATGTGCGCAACTGCAACGCAGGTGGCCCGTGACGTCATGACGCGATGCTCTCTCTGCGCCCCAGTTAACCCTATAAATGCCAGCTATCTCTCTCACACACTCATTCAAACTAAATAACAGACTCTTACTCCTTTTTCATTTAAACTCTTTCCACAGCTTATGAAGCCTGGGTTACACTCTACCCCCCTGAGCTCATGCACGTCCCGGGACATGGCAAAGGTTGAGTAGTTAATATCTGGGAAATTGAAGAAGAGGAGCCTACAGAATTCTCGTTAAAGCAGTGTCAACCACTGTGGATAATAGGAATGACTGCATCATAGCTAACAATGGACTACCCAGTTCTGTGTATGTGAGTCGGTTAGATTGGTCCTTAGTCCGAGTTGAACGTCTGACGGAACTAACCTGTTCATGCTCATGTGTTTCAGATGCACATGTACCTATTGTCTCATGGTCACCAGTGTCATCTGGAACATCTGGAAGTTTGTCACACTGTGTGTCAGGACTGTCATTTTCAGTCAAACCCATCGGTTCAGCCGTTGCGGCTATGTCAGTAGTTGAATGTTCAATGTCACTTGGCTGACTGTCAGGCTGATCAAGCATCAGGGGGACGTCTGTTGTACAGTCAAGCCTAAAAGGTTGTTTGTCAACTTCAGGTAAGTGATCCACAGGCTGAACACTTGGAGGGCTCTCAACAAGATGATCAAGTGGAAGTATCTGATGCTGTCTGTCTTGTTCAGGGGACACTCCTGGACCAAACTGAGCTGTGCTTTGAAAAGTTAGGACCTGAACACTTGAAGGATCCTTGAACCAGTAGATCGGGATGACCTCATCTTCCTCCTCGTCCGAGGGGGATGTTTCATCTGGAGAAGGGTTTGCACGAGTGGACGGCCGCTTTTTGGACTGTGGGACAGGATGTCCGTCCTCAGTTGGCAAGTATCCACATGGAAGTAGTAAGTCTCTATGTAGTGTTCTTAAAGGACCCTCAAGGTTCTCGGGTTGGACCGTGTACACTGGGAGTGTTCCAGCTCTACGTACCACAACAATGGACCGTTGATTGCCACTTATCAGAAATTTTGTGCTTTCCGCGTAAGCGCACATGTCTGATGAGAACTCTGTCTCCAACATCCAAATCTGAAGCCGTTACACGCCTGTCATATCTTTTTTTGTTTCGGCTTGCTGTTTTTGCAGCATTTGTTGTTGCCATTTTATAGCTCTCCTGAAGACGAGACTTAAGAGTCTGAACACACTGAGAGTGTGACGTGTGCTGACCACCCTGCACAGGCAAACCAAAAGCAAGGTATATTGGTAAGCGAGGCTGGCGGCCAAACATGAGTTTGTATGGCGTGAACCCCGTCACCTCGCTCCTTGTACAATTGTATGCGTGGACTAAGGGTTTTACAAATTCACGCCACCGAGACTTTTCTTGTTTCTCCAAGGTACCTAGCATGTTCAATAAGGTGCGATTGAATCGCTCGACAGGGTTACCACGAGGGTGGTACGGTGGTCCCTGATCACTATGAAGTCTTTCTGGGAACCCGTAATGTACAATGAAATTGTCCCACAAATACTTTGCCACAGTTCGGGCCTTTTGGTTGGGCGTTGGAATGGCAACCGCAAACATCGTAAAGTGATCTGTGATGACAAGGATGTCCTTCATTCCACTGCTGTCGGGTTCCAAAGAAAGGAAATCCATGCAAAGTAACTCAAGAGGCCTTGTAGTGTTGATATTGTCTAACGGTGCCGCTTTCTCTGGCATCGCCTTTCGGCGCACACATCTGCCACAGGTTTTCACCTTCTTTTCAACATCTAAAGCCATTTTGGGCCAAAATAACCTCATTCTGGCAGGATCTAGGGTGCGATCAGCACCCATGTGTCCCATCTGATCATGTAAGCTCATCAAGACCATTTCACGGAGCCCAGCTGGCAAGACCAAGATAAGAAGTCTGAGAGCCGACTTGCCGTCTTCGCTAAAGCACATTATTGAGGAGCTCAAGACGCTGTAGCTCTCTCAACAAGAGTGGTAGTTCTGGAAGTTCGCTCCGTAGTGTGGGGGGTGGCTTCTCCCCGCATTCAAGTTGGTGAATGACATGCCTCAAACACTGATCTGCTCTTTGTTTGCTCGCTAACTCGACCTCAGTTAAGTGAGTGATGAACGGCAATCCTCCAAACTGATCCTCTTACCCATAGCCGTCAGGTACGGCTCTTGTGGAGGTGGTGAGAGTTTCAACCAAAGTAGCACCACCATGAACATCAAGATTGTCACTGTAGACAAACTGCCTCTCACAAATAGCTTGAACAACAGCTTGGTCAACAGCGTCGATGTTGTCTGGGTCAGAAAGATGTTCGCGAGTAAACTGACAAATACGCTCCCTCTCCTTCTGCGACTTGGAATCGTCCGACAGTTCGCCATGGGGTCTGCGCGACAGTCCGTCAGCATCAGCATTAGAGTTTTGTTTTCCAGGTCTGTACATAAGTTTGAATGAAAAGGTAGATAAAATCGCGAGCCATCTATCACTCGTTGCATCGAGTTTCGCAGTGGTCAAAATATACGTCAATGGGTGACTGTCAGTAACCACGGTGAAGTGATTTCCATAAAGATAGTCACAGAATTTTTCAGCGACTAACCACTTAAGTGCCAAAAATTCCAGTTTATGGGCTGAGTACCGGCTCTCAATCCGCGATAGCCTCCTGCCAGCATACGCTATGACCCGGAGCTGACCTTCCTGTTCTTGATAAAGAATGGCACCAAGGCCACTGGTGCTGGCATCAGTGTGTAGTACATAAGGCTTTTGAGGATCGGCGAAGCCCAATACAGGAGCGGTGGTAAGTGCTTCAATGACCTGCTCGAATGCCTGCTGGCAAGCCGGTGTCCAACGACCCCCAAAGGGTTCCTTTGGGTTATGGTAAGTCTGATTGGTTGATAGTCTAAAGTTGGATTTCTTACGTGGAGGTGGGTACCCGGAAGTTAGGCCATGCAGGGGCTTGACGATGTTAGAGTATCCCTTCACAAACCTCCAGCAGTACCCAGCAAACCCCAAGAATGACCTAAATTGTCACAGGTTCTGGGGGACTGGCCAAGTTTTAAGAGAAGCAATTTTCTCAGGGTCAGTCTCAACCCCATTTCTTGAGACGACATGCCCGAGATACCGGACTGATGTCTGGAAGAAAGAACACTTCTCAGGTGAGAGCTTTAGACCAAACTCCTTAAGACGACCAAGAACCTTCATAAGTTGGGCTTCATGCTCCTCCAAGGTCTTTGAGAAGACGATTAGATCGTCAAGGAAAACCAAGACTTCCTTCAAATGCATGTCACCCATGCATTTTTCCATCAACCTTTGAAAGGTACTTGGTGCGTTTGTCACCCCCTGCGGCATCCTGTTGAACTCCCAAAACCCAAGAGGGCATACAAATGCTGTCTTGGATTTGTCTTTCTCTTCGACTTCAATCTGGTAATACCCAGACTTTAGATCAAGAACCGAAAACCACTGAGAACCTGAAAGTGAAGAGAAGGTGTCTTCAAGCTTGGGAAGCGCATAAGCATCCTTTATCGTCTGCAGGTTCAGCTTACGGTAGTCCATGCAGCGTCGGACAGTACCATTCTTTTTTCTGACAACCACAATTGGGGATGAAAAAGGTGACTCAGACTCTCTGATTACCCCAGTATGCAAGAGCTCTTGGATATGTTTGCGAACAGCTTCAACATCAGCCGGATGTATTGGTCGAGGCCGCTGCTTGAAAGGAGTCTCATCAGAGAGCTTCATATGATGCCACTTTATCTGTTCGCCCAAAATCCAAGTCGTGTTGCACAGACACTTCTGGCATGCCATGAAGTTTCTGGACAATGCGCTCTTTCCAATCAGATGGGATTGGAGAATCCCCAAAGTTGAAGTGCAAGTTTGACTTCTGAGATGACTCGGCATTGGCTGGTTGACTGACTTGTTGTTGGGACAAGACACTCTGGTAAGTACTCATGTCTGCAAGTTTACACCCTGCAGAGATGACAACATCATGTTCAGATACATTACTAGGAATGACTGGTAGCTTAAAGGACCGCTGGTTGGGAAGGTCAACCAAGCAAGACTTCACTATTAACCCGCCGGGCAGGGAAGATGAAGATGAATGCTCAACAACAACAGTCTTCTCATTCTGGAAGTCATTAGCTACAGCAATACCCTCTATGACAACGGTCTTTGCAGCCAGAACGACCTCAGGGTTTTTCCCTTGTAGCTTCACCATGTCATGGTTATTGCAAGCCTGTCTGCGTCTGAGTTCAAGGACCTTGATCACAGCTTGATAGCCATAATGGGCAGGCTGATAGTTGGTTGACTCACTTTCAGAAAATGTGTCATACAATACATCCATGGTGTTGGCACCTATAAGCACAAGAGACTGTGCAGTGGCCCTGACATCAGGCACAACCAAAGCAAGGGTAGGTAACTCGATCGAAACACCAAGCAAAGCCTGTGGAAAGACAACAGTCATTTCAATGTAACCTAGGTAGGGCACGGATTGTCTGTTTGCTCCTCTACCTCTAGGAGATCGTGCAAGGGTTTGATTTCTTGTTGGGTAAGTGCTGCTCATAAAACGAATGAGGAACAGTGGTGACCTGTGAACCCGTATCAAGTAGACAGTTAACTTGCTTACCATTGATAGCCACTTCAGCTGTGCTTCTGGTACCAACCAACCCAGAAGGAAGCTTAAAGGAGAGGCTTCTGTTAAAGTGTTCTGAAATGGTACACTTCTGAACCTTGTGTTTCTTTGAGGAGCGTGGTTGCTTCTCTTCAGCCCCTGACTGCTCCATGACAGGGACCGAGTCTAGTTTAAAGGTAAGTTAGGGTGGTTATGTTGTTACCACACATGCTGTCTTTCCTCTTACTGTCTTCTCTTTTCAGTTACTAAAGTCGGGTTCGAGTCATTGGTGCAAATTGTTGATGTGTGTCCCTCCTTCCCGCAATTAAAGCAATACCAAGGTCTGGGTCTGTTTGTGTAGTTCTTTCTTGGTTGCTTTGACATGTCTGGTTTTGTACTGTGCGATGCTAACAATCTGTTCTGTGTTTTCCCTGAAGCTCCTCTATCACTAAACCCCTTAGACTTATTCTGAGCCATGAAGGTGGTTAGCTGACTCTGGAGGCTAGCTACCTGCTTCCTAATATCATCAATAGCACTAGGCTGGGTCTCTGGGTTCTCTGTTGGCTCAAAAATAAAGCTTCTTTGTGACTGGAGCTGAACTCTCTGATTTGTGGAACCTGCATGCTTCCTCATGCGACTAGCTTTGGCTGCCTGTCTGTCCTCCTCAGTATGTAAGGTTTGCAGAAGCTCTGAGAACCTAGGTGGGAAACATTTCTTTTGCTTGAGTTGTAAACTAGAGAGTAGAGCAGCATCCCAGCGCCCTCGACAAAACTGTTTGACGAGGTGTTTACCTACTTCCCTTGGTGCAACCCCCCCCTCTCTTAACGGCCTGGTTAAGCGCGAGCTGCAACCATTGCAGGTAAGCTGATGGCTTCTCGCCTGAATCCTGGAGAGTAATCTTATATTGAGCAAACAGCTCTTCTCCATCCTTGACTGCGCCAAAAGCAGAATCTAGAAGTTGCAAATAGGCGGAAGGCAGTGAATTTGAGCACAGGCCTTTTACCACACGTTTTCATGACCTATCAGTGTGTCTGTATGGTAAGAGTGGCTGCAATTCTTCTACGGCTGAGCCACTGGAGAACTCGACGATCAGGTTTTTGTGAAACTCAGAAGACTCATCATCAACCAAAAGAGTGCGCTGAATGGCACCATACTCCATTCAGCGCATGACAGCCGTCACGTGTGACGTGACGGCTGTCACACCAAAATTGTACCGGGGGCGAAAATTGTACCGCCTACGTAATTCGCGTTCGAAACATTACGTCATCGTAATGACGTAATGTTTTAACATCGATTGTTCGTTACCAGGCGGGTTTCAGAACACATTTGCGCTCATGTTGCCAAAGACGCAATAACATAATACAGATAATTCTTGTTTTTACTTTATATTTGTATTGTATTGAATTTAGCTAGTAAACAGAGTGTTTAAAGTGTATCATAGTCTAGCTAGCATGTGTTAATACACTCTGTTTACTAGCTAAATGCGATTAAACAATTAAATACAATACAAATATAAAGTTAGCAACGCTAATAAATGTCATTTGTAAAATAAGTGTTGTCTGTTTAATGTTATTTCGTCTTGTTACGCTCAATGAATGAGCGCAAATGTTCGCGAATGTTAATGAACCTTCCTACATCATTGTTCAACGCTATTGTCCGTTGCTAGGCAACGTTCGACACGATCGTCCGTTGCAAGGCAGGTTTGGAATTTTCGAACGCAGATTACGTAGGCGGTACAATTTTCGTGTGACGGCGCCTCTCCCTGGCAACTGTTCCACTTTTTTCTTCTTTATGGTTGAAATACAGCCACACTGCTGACATGTTTTTTCAACAGGTAGCTGTCATGCGCATGCGCCTAATTGAGGACTAACTGTTGTTATCATGTGACACTGCGCCGATCGGATCATATTTCTTTCTCCCCTCCGATATCGGATTCAGCGTAATAGGCCAATATCGGACTGACACTGATGCCGTGGATCCGATCAGGACATCCCTAATGTTAACCAATCAAGTACATCTACTAACATTCCGTTGCCGGGAGGGACTTGACAGGAAAGGGCAGAGAGGCAGGGGGAAAAGAAAAAAAACCCAGGCAGAGCAAGGGGCACCAAGGCCAGGGGGGGGACGTGGCCTGGGCGCAGTGTGCAGCTCCTACTACTAGGGGATGGTAGAAAATTCTAAAGACATATATATATTTATTTTATATTCCCATGGCCTCCCCTCTGCCTTGGGCCCCCCCACAACTGTGTACCTTATACCCGCATTCCGACTGCCCTGACCAAGGCCACAGTAGCCGATGGGAATACGATTTTCAGAAGGGCATCACAGTCAGACATAGGGGCAACGACGGCCATGGCCGTCATGGCCATCATTGAAATTCCTGCCCTGGCTGTTATTTGAACCCAAAACGATATCTCACAGAAAACATTTCATTAGGGTTATCTATCACCATGTAACATAAGCAAGTCTCTGTATTCTGCAAAGTGACTGTTAACTGCTAACATACGGCTAATGTTTGTTAGCTACCATGCAGATAGAAGGGGAATGATTAAGCATGGTATTTAAACTGTTATACACTTTTGTTGATTTTGTTGTGCTTTTACAATTCGTGTGCTTCTTTCATATACCAGATAGCTTTACTCACTACTTAATATTTTGCAAACTACAGCGAGAATCACGAGATAGTTAAGCAAATGAATTGGAGCCAACTGCACGACAGAATTTAGACCACTTTAGAATTTCAGAATTTCATCCAAGCATAGCTAGCATGCTAGTGTTGCATTGGCTAGCACTAATGTAAGCAAACAGTCAGTTCGCGCCATTATGGTTATCCTCCCTAACGTTAAATACTTAAATAAAAACACATTTCTGACGAGACTCAAATTTTGAATTACATCCATCACCACATCGACATAGAGTGTGGTTCCGGAAGTAAAAATCTCATTAATTTCCATCATAGAGATTTTGATTAAAAGCCTTAATGTCGTAACCATCCAAATTATACGTACCACGCGCCATTATTTTGTGAATTGATGGTATGTGCTCCTGTAGAAGATACAAGTTAAACGGGATAACATCTAGTTTTTTTTAGAAACACGCTTTTTATTCGCAATGTCATTGTAACCACTACCATAAATCCTGAAGTGTGACAAGACGTCTTTGATTGGTGGAGCTCGCTGTTACCAGGAAACGTTTACTGCACCCACGAAAGTGAATGACTGCTGCTGCTACTGAACTTGATCGCTTACCACAGCAACCATGATTTATATTAATAGAAAGTTTGAGTTGTGGTTAGAGCTGTAGAGGTTAGAGCTGTAGAGCACTAGCAGTGCTTTTTTAGTAATTTAGGTAGTATAAAAGCAAAGGAATGCATAATGTTGAATGAATACATAACTGGAATACAAGATTGAATTCACATGTATTAAATAACGAGTAACGTTATTACGCGGTGATTGTAGTCCACAATGAAGGAACTTACCATGTCGATGACTGTAATATTAATAAATCACGGAGACCGATGTAGCATGACTGTCTGTTTACTGGTAGTCTTCAACACCACACAGATTCACTTGTACAACTGTACTTGACTTAGGTTTCAACTGACACGGACGCCACCCAGTGGTAAGGAGGTGAACTGCAACTAATGTACAATACATCACATCTCTCTCCTTAAGATAGATATTCTCTCAACAGTTCTATCCTATAGTAACTTCTGTTAAATTCCTGAGTTGTCTTTGCAAATTAAAACATATCATTTCTTATACTAAATAAAACTCTTACTTCATAGTTTAACCTTACAAACTAAATGTTCCTTGGCAGAATTTCTATTACTTAAAATTCACAACTTAAACAATGCCTTATATAGAAACAGAAAATAGCAAAAACTTTTTTTTTTTCTTTCTTTCAATACTCAAGTTCATGGAGAGTAACGAGACGGTGGTTTGATCTCTCTGCCGACTCGTGAGCTCTTCACCACTCCTTCATTCACGGTAGGTGTTGCAGATGTTTTCACAGGTGATGACGCTGGTGTCTGGAATGATGCATCACTTTCTGCAGGTTGTCTTTCTCCTGGATCGTAGTCTTCCAGTTGTGGAGGACTGTTTGTTGTGAAAGTCTTTTCTCTGGTTTTCAGCAGGTGTCGACGGTTTCTCCTGTAGGTATTTCCATCAGGTGTTTTGATGAGGAAGGATCTTGGCGTATCATGACTTTTCAACACAGTTGCTGGTTGCCAGTTGTCTTTCACTTTTACTCTGATCTTTTCTCCTTCTTCAAGAGTTGGTAGATGTTTTGCTCCACGATCAAAGTAGTGTTTCTGTTTTAGCTGCCTGTCTTTGATGTTCTTGTGTATTTGTGGTTTCAGGAGCTGTTTTTATGTAGGCAATTTTGTTTTCAGTCTACGTCCCATTAACAACTGAGCAGGAGACAGCTTAACGCCATCTAGTGGTGCATTTCTGTACTCCATCAAAGCAATGTATGGTTCGTTCTGGCTTTCTGCAGCTTTCTTTAACAGATTTTTCACTGTCTGAATTGCTCTTTCACTCTGTCCATTAGACTGTGGAAATCCTGGACTGGACGTAGTGTGTATGAATTCCCAGTTCTGTGTGAATGTTCTGAATTCTGCACTTGAGAATTGTGGACCATTGTCCGACACGACTTCATCCGGAATTCCATGTCTTGCAAAGATTGACTTGAGCGCTGTCACTACATGTCCACTAGTTGTCTGTGTGAGCTTGGCGATCTCTGGGAACTTGGAGAAGTAATCCACACACATCAGATAATCACCTTGATTGTAGTGAAACAGATCAACGCCAACTTTTGCCCATGCCCTGTCTGGTATTTCATGGCTGATGAGTGGTTCTTTGGTGTTATTGCGTTTGAACTTATCGCAGACTGTACACTTCATAACAACATCCTCAATCTCTTTTGCCATTCCTGGCCAGTACATGACATCTCTGGCTCTTTCTTTGCACTTCACGATGCCTAGGTGAGACTCATGAACTCTCTCCATCATGTCTGTCCTCAAGCTGTGCGGTACGACAATTCGTGAGCGTTTGAAGAGTAGGCCATCAGAGCATGTGAGCTCTTCTCTGAAAGTCCAATACTTCCTGGCCTCTGGTGAAACATGTCTGATTTCTGCAGGCCATCCTGTCTGAACGCATTTCATCACCAGTTGCATCTCCTCATCTGCTGCTGTTGCTGTCTTGAAGGCATTCAGCTTTTCGTGTGTGATTGGCAGGTAAGATGACAAAACATGAACTTGTAATTCATCTTCCAACAGTGGTTCTGTGTGCTCTTTGAGAAAGGCACAGCTCAGTGTGTCTGCTATATACAACTCTTTGCCAGGTTTGTATTTCACTTGCAAGTCATATGGTTGCAGTCTCATGAGCATTCTTTGTAGTCGAGGAGGGGCTTTCTGTAGTGACTTTTTGAACACTGTCTCTAAGGGCTTATGGTCTGATTCAACGTGCACAGATTTCCCATAAAGGTACTGGTTGAACTTCTCACAGCCAAAGACAATAGCGAAAAGCTCTTTCTCTATCTGAGCGTATCTTTTCTGACACTCAGTGAGCGACCTCGATCCAAATGCTATGGGGTGTCCCTCTTGCAGTATCACTGCTCCTAATCCTTCAGAACTTGCGTCTACTGACAGCGTAATGTCTTTGCTGACATCAAAGTATCTCAACACTGGGGTGTTACTCACCAGTGACTTCAGCTTTCGGAAGCTCTCTTGTTGTTCAAAGTCCCAATGCCATGCTATGTCACTTTCTAGCAGTTTTCTCACAGGTGCACTCACCTCTGCCAGATTCGGTATGAATTTCGCCAGATACTGCAGCATTCCCAGGAACCTCATCAGAGCTGCTTTATCCTCTGGTTCAGGCATGTCCTGTATCGCTCTGACCTTTTCTGGGTCGGGTTTCAATCCGTCTGCTGACAAGACATGTCAAACATAGCTGACTTCAGTCATTCTGATCTTGCACTTAGCTCGATTCAGCTTCAGTTTGATGCTTCTGATTCTGTCTAACAGCTGTCTCAGTCTTTTGTCATGCTGCTCCTTATTTTCTCCCCAAACAAGAATGTCATCAACAATGTTCACGACTCCCTCCAGGCCTTCTAGACGCTGCGCGATGCACTTTTGAAACACCTCTGGAGCGGACGAGATGCCGAAAGGTAATCTCAGGAACCGATACCTTCCATACGGAGTGTTGAAGGTACACAGTTTGGAGCTTTCGTCGTCGAGTTGCACTTGCCAGAAGCCATGGTTGGCATCCAGTACAGAGAACACTTTGGCATTTGGCATTTCTGCGACTATCTCTTCAACTGTGCGTAATGGATAATGCTCTCGGCATATCGCTTTGTTGAGATCTTGTGGGTCAATACAAATCCTGAGTTTGTTTGGTTTGACTACAGTCACCATGCTATTTACCCAGTCAGTGGGCTCTGTTTGTCTCTCAATGACCCCAATGTCTTCCATTCTGTCTAATTCTTCTTTAACTCTGTTTTTCAATGCTACAGGTATTTTGCGCGGTGCATGGATGACTGGTGGAACCTCTTTGTCCAGTTGGATATGGTGTAATCCTGGAACACATCCTAAGCCTTTGAATAAATCTTCATATTCAGCTAAGATGTCGTCATTTTCTTCATTTCCTATTTTGAACACTCTTTTGATCAGGCCTAGCTCTGTGCATGCATCTCTGCCAATAATTGCAGGTGAATTGCCATCAACAACTTGGAATTCAAGCTCATATTCCTTGTCTTTGTGGTAGCACTTCAGCTTTGCCTTGCCTTTTGGCTCCATCGTGTGGCCAGAATAGGTAACAAGCCTACAATTGGATTTCAGCAGTGCTTTCTTGTTAACTACTCTCTCATATTCTTTGTACGGCAATACATTGCACTCTGCTCCTGTGTCTAGCTTAAATGTCAATGCATGGTTATTTATTTTCAGTGCTTGTGTCCATTTCTGATTTTCTTTTTCATGTGACTTTGTGTAATTTCATTAGCTCGACAAATGTCTAATGCTTTTTTCAAATCCAACTCATCTTCTCGCAAGAGTCTTGCCCTCACTGTGTCATTGTTAACTCCACACACTATGCGGCCTTTTATCAGTTCATCATTCAACGCTCCAAATCCACAATCCTTAGCTTTATTTTTCAGATCTGTCACGTATGCGTCAATGGTTTCATTTTTTCCTTGCGCTCTCGTGAAGAAGATATGTCTCAGGTAAGTTACATTCTTCCTTGGTTCACAGTATTTCCTAAAGCTTTCTTTCAATACAGTCATATCCAATTCTCCCTCGTGTTATATACCTTCAAGGCTTCATCTCCCGCCACATGTAGAAACGTTGCACACTGTCTTTCTTCACTCTTCTCCGCTAACCCAGATGCGATGAGATAGAGGTCGAATTTCTGAACCCATGTTCTCCAGTTTTCAGCGACGTTCCCCTCGAAGCTCAGACTATTTGGAGGTTTCAGTTGCTCCATTTCTTCTAGTTCACTTCTGACACCATGTAATATTAATAAATCAGAGACCGATGTAGCATGACTGTCTGTTTACTGGTAGTCTTCAACACCACACAGATTCACTTGTACAACTGTACTTGACTTAGGTTTCAACTGACACGGACGCCACCCAGTGGTAAGGAGGTGAACTGCAACTAATGTACAATACATCACAATGACAATGCTATACACTATATGAAACACTATAAATACACACGCACACACACAAAATATATGACACAACTTGTATTAACAATATAAACAATATAATCATAACAAAGGTTATAAGATGCAAGAAATGCGCTAAACTATTGGGTTGTAAAATACGTGTTGTCTGTTTAATGTTTTTTTTGTCTTGTGACGCTCTGGGACTCCAACCGGGATTCTAGTCAATTTCTATTCTAGGACTCTAACCCAGATTCTAGGACTCTCACCCAGACACACATTGGGACTCTAACCACGAACCAAAGGCCTTATTCTGGGACTCTAACCCAGACAGAACTCAGGCCTTTCTCTGGGACTCCAACCCGACCTAAAGGAACTTGGTCCTTTCTCTGGGACTCCAACCCGACCTAAAGGAACTTGGTCCTTTCTCTGGGACCCCAACCCAGATTCTAGGACTCTAACTCAGACAGAACTTGGGTCTCAAACCCTTATCTTTTCTCTCTGGTATCAAATCATGTATATTTCTGGTAAAAATAGAAAATAAAGGGAAAGTTAAAAAGGCATTTTAGTAATAAAATAGAAAATGAAGGCAAAGTTATAAAAGCTTTTTAGAAAGTGCAATGTATTTAGGATTTAGCAGAAAGCTAAAACAAACATAAAAGTATTCACTCTTGTTTTAAAGGTGGTCAGAGTTGGGGCAAGTCTTAAATCCTCAGGGAGTTTATTTCAGCTATTTGTTGCATAGTAACTAAATCCTGCTTTTCCATGTTTTGTGTTTACTCTGGGGATAATTAACAGATTGGTCTCAGAAGATCTTAGTGGTCTAGAAGGCTTATGTAGTGGAAGCATAACAGTAAAATATTTTGGGCCTAAACCATGTAGGGATTTTTAGGTTAGCAACATGATTTTAAAATCAATTCTCTGACCTACAGGAAGCCAATGTAAAAATTTAAGAATTGGTGACATATGTTCAAAATTTTTTGTCTTTGTTAGAACTCTAGCAGCAGCATTCTGAACAAGCTGAAGCTTCCTTAGAATTTGTTTTGGGAGACCTGTAAGGAGACCATTGTAGTAATCAAGCTTACTAGTGATAACGGCATGTACAAGTTTTTGTAAGTCTTCGGTGGACATGAGCCCTCTAAGTCTTACATTTTTAAGGTGATAGTATGAAGATTTTGTAGCTGATTTGATGTGACTATCGAAATGTAAATCTGAATCCATGATAACCCCTAGATTTCGGGCTTTGATTGAGGTATTCAGGGACAGTGTGAGGGTGTTAGGTTACTTTAAGCCTTTCTGTTTTAGCACCAAATACAATTATCTTGGTTTTGTCCTCATTTAGTTGAAGGAAATTTCGGCACATCCAGTCTTTCACTTGCTTGCACTTGCAATGCACTGGCACGGCAGATCTATGGGCCGATAGTCATTTGGTGATAGCGATACATAGATTTGTGTATCATCAGCATAGCAATGATGTTATTTTGCATGATTTGCCCTAGTGGGAGCAAGTAGATCTTTGTATCAAAGATTTTGATACAAAGTTGCCAATGGAAACAAAGTAGTTCCTATTTTGTAGGTAGGAACTGAACCAATATTGTGCCTGAAAGCCCCACCCAGTTTTCTAACCTGTCTTACAATACAAAAGTATTGTATGATCTACAGAGTCGAATGCAGCACTGAGGTCTAGTAGCATTAGTGGAGTCTGTTTTAACACACATACTCAAAAAAAAAAAAAGAATTCACTAGCCATGGGTAATACCAGGAGACACCTGCCATATAAGCTCAAACATGGATTACAGTGGATACTGGCCGAACACCCAGAACTGTTTCTACTTGTGCCATGGACTCTATGAACCTAAAGACTGGCTTGATAACGCTCCCAAACCTCGAAGTGTGGAGATCACTTGTTTGAGAACCCTGAGGTTGAGTATCAATTACCGGAGAGACATGGGGCTCAGAGGAGGGGGATGACAAAGGGGGTACCAGCACCAGCAAGCCTATCCAATGCAGGAGAGATCACCAGAGTAGGTAAGTCATGACTGCCAGTGGCATCCTCATCCCTGACTGGGGCCTGTTCTTGGACCCACGAGGCTGTACGGTCATCGTTACCCTCACTGACTCAGGAGAGCGAATCAGCCATAGTGGGATCAACTGCACCACAGTCTGTCTCAATTGCTGACGCCTCAGACTCAGGTAAGTTAGACATGGGGCAGCCATCATTCACACTGCCGACGCCCAGGGTATCCAGACTCTCATCCAAGGGGAGGAAGCTGACCTGGAGTAGGAGATTCCGGTGCACCACCCTCTCATGTCCGACTCGATCCCTGATCTTGTAGATGTAAAGAGAAGGCTTGGAGGCTACAACTGTGTGAACAACTGGCTCCCATTTGTCAGCAAGCTTACGCTTTCCTCTGCCACCCTTGTTTGCAACAAGAACCTGGTCACCGACGGAGAGAGGCAGACCCGTGATCTTTTTGTTGTACTGGTTAGGCTGGTGTTTCTGCTCAATAGCAGAGTTCTTCTGAGCCAGGAGCATAGCAGAGTGGAGGTCGCTCACCAGAGACTTATAGTCTCTGGCGAGCGACTTATAGACTTATAGGCATCATAGTCACAGACTATCTCGTCACGGATGACATTCTTGAATAGGAGGTCAACCGGCAGCCGAGGGACCCTCCCAAACATCAAATAGAATGGCGTAAAGCCAGTTGTCTCATGTGCCATACAATTACAGACAAATGTCATTGTCTGGATCATTTGGGACCACTTCTGTTTGGATCTGGGAGGGAGAGACCATAGCATGTTGCCCAGAGTGCGGTTGAACCTCTCTGTGCTGCCATTCCCCATTGGGATGGTAGGGGGTGGTCCGAGTCTAATTGACACCAGCCAGCTCCAGAAGTTCAGCGATGAGCTCGCTCTCAAAGTTCGCACCCTGGTCAGAGTAGAGACACTGAGGGAAGCCGTAGACACAGAAGAAGTTGTCCCAGAGCTTCTTCGCCACCTTCCTCGCCATCTGGTCCTGGCAGGGGAGAGCATGTTAACTTGGTGAAATGGTCACTGATCACTAGCACATCCACAGACTTGTTGTTTTACTATCCTCGGCTGACCAGAAGTCAATGCACACAAGCTCCAGAGGGGCAGTGGTCTTAATGCTCTCCAGAGGGGCTCTTGCTGTGGGCTCCGGGGTTTTGCCAAGAACACATCTATGGCTGTTACAGACATGATTGCGTACATCCTTCTCCATATCATACCAGAAGAACCTCTGGCGGGTGAGAGAGAGAGAGTGAGGCTGACCCTGGTGACCAGCCAGGTCATGAACACCAGACAATACCTGTGACTTCAGTGACTCAGGCAGGATATATTGGAACCTCTTGTGTTTTGTCAGTGGATCCATGGTGACCCTGTAGAGGACTCCATGCAGTATAGTGAGCTTCTCCCACTGTTTGAGAATCCTCAGAGTGCACTGGCTCTCGTTGCAGCGCTCACGCCTGGAGGGTCTGCGCTTCCTATCTACATAGCAGGATACTCTCAAAATGACTGAATCCTGTTGCTGATGGTTTTGCAGGTCTGCCAGTGAGAGTGAGGAGAACAAATCCTGGCCAGGAGGGATCAATTAGCTCAAGCGGTCATTCATAGAAGCAGCGCTCTGCCTCGGTGCTGAGTCCCAGTCATCACAAGAGGAGAGGAGAGAGGAGACGTCATCCTCTGACATGGACACATCGATGGTAGCACAAGGAGCAATGCTTCCTAATGACTGAGGCTGACATGTCAGGCGGAATGAGTCCTGCACACATCCCTCCTCCACTTCATACACCTGTTCAAGCAGCCCGGAGTATGGCTCAGACAGAAGACGTTGGCTCAGAGGCTTCGCAAAGGGGTCCCTGCTGAGGGCATCAGCCACCACATTCAGTCTCCCTGGAACATGTTTGATCTCGAAGGAGTATGGTGCAAGCTTAGAGACCCAGCGCTGCACGCAGGCATCTAGCTTCGGCTTGGTCATGATGTACGTGAGAGGATTGTTATCAGTCCAGACAGTGAACTTGTGACCTTTGAGGCAGTGGCTGAACTTGTCACACACAGACCATTTCAAAGCCAATATTTCCAGTCGATGGGCAGGATAATTTGCTTGGCTGCGACTGAGGGACTTGCTGGCAAACGCTATGGGCCTGGCCTTTCTTCGACAGCAGGAACTTGGGAAAGGACTGCAATTAGGCCATCCAATGAAGCATCGCTGGAGAGGATCAATGGCCTATTGAAGTCTGGGTGAGCCAACACCACACAATTGAGGAGCACACTCTTCAAATCATCAAACACTTTCTCACAGACAGGGGTCCAGTCCTGTGGAGTCAGCTCACAGAAGGTGCCAGCTCTCCTGATAACACCAGTGCCACTTTCCTTGCGTTTCTGGCCCGCTGTCAGGGCAAAGAGGGGCTTCGCGTTGGATGAACACCCAGGGATGAAGTGTTGGTAGTAAAGGACCATTCCGAGGAAAGATCTCACCGTCTTCTGTGATGGTGTGCAGCCATCAGCTTTCATCAGATCCTCCCTACTGAAGCCAGAGATGACTTTGACTTTCTCTTGGTCAACTGAGACGCCACTGCTGTCCACAATATTGCCAAGAAATTTCGCAGACCTCAGTAGAAAGTGACACTTCTTTTGAGCCAGCTTCAGATTGTTGGCCCTCAGTCGGGAGAAGACCACTTCCAGACGTCTCAGGGCCTCGTCTTTAGAGGGAGCAACAACCAGCAGGTCATCCAGGTAACAAAGGAGGCTGGAGAAGTTCAGGTCCCCGAAGATGCTGAGCATCATCCGCATGAAAGACGCTGGACTGTTGCACAGGCCTTGGGGGAGCCTATTGAATTCATACAGGCCCAGAGGTGTCGTAAAGGCTGTGAATCTCCTGTCAGACTCATGGAGAGGGACGTTGTAGAACCCTGATGTCAGATCCATGGTACTGAAAAAGGCATTTCCCCCAAGGGCGCCAAGGCAGTCAGCCTGATGGGGCAATGGGTGGGCGTCCTTGACGGTCTTGGCATTGTGCCAGCGAAAGTCAGTGCAGATTCTCAGGTTCCGTTTTTCTTCAACACCATGACTAGTGGAGAGGCGTACTCACTCAAAGACTTGCTGATGATGCCTTTCATCTCCATCTCAGACAGTTCTTCTCTCAGGTGGTGGTAATGAGCAGGAGGGACTCTACAGTAGGGCAGTCGGAAGGGGCGGTCATCAGAAAGGTGGATACGGTGGACAAAGTCCTTTGCCTCCCCACAGTCTAGTTTGTCCTCGGAAAAGACATCCTAAAACGTTAATAACAGCTCAGCCAGCTCCTTCTTCCAATTAGCAGACACTTCACAGCCATCAATGTCTATGTCTGCTAACCCATGGTCCTTCAGCAGCTGCAGAGGGTAGTAGGAGAACCAGAGACGTCAGACTGTGTCTCGCACAGACCTTGAGTGATGGGCAGATCCTCAACAGCCAGACAGGGAGAGACATCAGCCAGCTTGGCATTGCGGCGGAGCATCACAGGGCCGTGTATGGGGTTCAGGACCTTGACAGCAACCCAACAATCCCCCCACATGGATGTCATGAGACGTCCCACCAGGATATTCTTTGGGGTTGACCGCGCTGAGGTGGGCTCCACAATCACAGTGCTCCCTGCGAAACAGGAGTGTTGCTCGGCAACTTTGCCCAGACAACATATTCCTGCTGAGGAAGGAGAGTGACAGCCTGCCTCAGTCTCACAGTGCCTATCTTACTTGGCAGCTCAGGGCCCGACCACCGTGAAATGCAGCTCAGGAGCTGGAGGAACTGCTCACACTCTACTGGGTCACTGCTACTGGAGGAGCTGAGCTCCCAAGTCTGATTACATTGCTCCCAGTGATGAGCTCATCTTTCTGTCCAGGAACAATAAATGTCGGCACAATGAACTTAAATCCATAGACGTCCACAACTAGATCGTAGATACACTTTGGCTGTGTAGTGAGGCCACCACAACCGATCAGCACCACATTACCAGGCACAGGCTGAGAACAAGGGAGAACCAGCAGCTTTCAGTTTGGATTCTGCCTCTTCATTAAGCGTGCATGACATGCTGCCTGAATCTAACATCCCTTTCAATATAGACTGGCCACTGACTGAAACTAGAGCATAAAACAACTCACTAGCCCCGTTTACTCTCTTGACCCTACCATTATGACTGTCTTCTCTTCAGGATGCTGGCTGCAGCTATTTACATAGATAGATTGCAAATCTCATTCTCCAATGAGGGTGACTCCATCATTGCCCACACTACCCCTCTCTACGTGGGCTGGCTAGTTTAAAGGTGTGCTGGAAGGACGGCTTGTTGACACAGCTCGGGATTGGGAAGTATTGGGACATTCATGCCTGAAGTGGCCAGGCCTGAAGCAGTTGAGACACAGCCTATGAAACCTGCAGTGTGCATTGGTTGTGTGATCCCCAGAGCTACCTTCTCTACACAGAGAACACTGCTGATACTGCGAGCGGGCGTTCTGACGAGGCCCCCTCTGACCAGTGGCAAGAGACGCAGCACACATAGAGAGGACTCATAGTGACCACCTGCTGAGGACCAAGCTCAACAACAGAGGGACTGGCAGTGAAGGGAGCAGGGACAGTAGCCGGGGCAGGATAGAGGGGGGCCATAGGAGGGGACTGGGGCGGGTTCATTATCATGTGGGATGACTGAGGCTGGCAATGGGCAGAGACAGGAGTTATAGTACAGACAGGACGAGACAGTGATTGGTATATCGCTGAAGGGGCCTGATGTGGTTCACTATGCTGGGGATGAGGAGAGGACACAGCCACAGGGCTCTGGCTGCACACTGACACATTCACTACATGCAGGGCATGAGCTGCATTTCTTCTCAGATTCGTCATCTGACTATCCAGCCTCTGCTGAACCTCTGCTGCGGTCCACAGTTCAGGGGCCTTTAACTTAAACTACATGGCGAGACTGGGGTCGGAGCAGTGGGTAATGAACATCATGACCAACTCAGCACTGGGGTCCTCAACAACCTTACCATGTCTACGGAGGCACTCATCGGCGACATCAACAGCCTTGTTAAGGCGGATCCAGTAATCCATCATGTCCTCACCAGCCCTCGGGGCAGTACTGTAAAAGTCTTTCATAGGGAGGCTGGAGAACGTAAGCTCACTGAAGTTGCGCTTTAGTATGTCAAATACAGCTGTTGGGAATTCACTAGAGCCTAACTCAGGGTGGCTGCATAGAGACACCTTCACCACATCTCTTGCTTTACCAGTCAGTCTTGCCATAATTAGATCAACCATCTTATTGTGTGTCTTGCACTTCATCCTACCCAGATAACACTTCTTCATGTCCTCCCATTCATGAATGGAGAATGTAGCCGTGTGGTCACCCCTGAAGAATGGTGGAGCTTTAGGGTCTGACTGCACAATCACCTTCAGCTGGGATGGATCAGTATGGCCAAGGGACTGGTGGCTCAGAGACTGGGGCAGAGTACTACTGGGCTGGTGCATGGTGTTGATGCTGGCTGCAATGCTATCGCCTATCTGTTTGGCCAAATCACATATTAGGCCACCCAATGACTCTATGGTGACAACCTGAGCGGGCTGAGGGGCTGTGCGTGCCATGGGTGTAGAGCTGGCGGCGGGACCTACTGGTAAACTAAACTCTGGGGCTACTTGCCTACCCCTCCCATAACCAAATGGAGTGTCCCTCTGGCCCCTCCCCAACCCAAAAGTGACATGTTCAACAGGGCTTTGACCAGCCCAAATATTTGGCCTGAAAGAATCCCCACTTAACATTTTACGGAATGAGAAATGTGACCTTCTAACTGAGAAAATAATATTCCTGAGGACTAAAATACCTGCACAAATCACAAAATTACATAAAAACCACCTCTACAAGTACAAAGATCTTACCCCAATACTCACAGTAAGAGAAAGACTAAACATGACAATACACTCCCAAAGAATAACCTCAATGTAAAATAGAAGGCACATTTTATTTTTTATCGCCATGTAGCACAGTATTTACTTCCTATTCGAGCACAATTAATGACTACTGTGTACCTCACGCGCATTCAGCGCTTATAAGACCAGGGCGCAGGACAGACAGCAGCGCATATGGAGAGGAGACGATGGAGATGAAGCCATGCAGCGGACTAGAGCAGGGTAGGCAGCGTCAGGCGCACCCCGGTGACCAGGGGAGCGATGATGGTCGGTGATCCGACGGGTCAAACGGCACCAAGTGTGACCGGCTGAATCTGCGTTGTGCATAATTCTTAAGTAGAGACGTGACCCAGGAAATCCGACGTCCATTTATTGTTTGCCGCTGAAGATAAATATAAAACAACTGCTTCCTTTCAGAAAGTGCCCTTAAACAATCCTCCAACTCCTCTTCCCAAGAGAATCAAAACAAAAGGGCCTACTGTGGCAACCCGGTTCCTAAATGTCTGGTCTCACGGCAAGTACCACGCTCTGGATTCAGGTTTAAGCCGTAGTCGGCGTTTATTCACAGAAGATAGATCAAGGCAAGAACAATAATGCTGAGCTAGGGTCTCCGTGAGCCTCGTAGTCTCTGGGGCCTCCGTGGTCGCCTTCTTGTCGATCTTACTCCCTCTTCCCCGGAGTGAGTCCTCCGCTGCATTTTGAGAGGTCTGCCCGCACGTGTCCTCCCTCCGGCCAGGTGTCCTCCATCTGGCTGATGAGGGTGAGGGGTGTGTTGCTCTCTGCCGCCGGCTAGTGGATGGCGGCGGTACACGCCCTCCACCACTAGCCCCCGGACCCTCCTGGTGGGGAGCGGGTTGTCACACTACGTACATACAACTTTATCACAAAAATAAATAAAATAAATAAAAGACATACCTGAAGATAAATATAAAACAACAGCTTCCTTTCAGAAAGTGCTCTTAAATAATCCTCCAACTCCTATACAAAGCACACAGAGGGGGAGGGGTACTAGCATGATTACACAGAGGTCAGGTGCATGCTAGCATATCGTAATAACATATAACGTTCTCCAAAACACTGCAATCTATGCATTGATATTTACATGACACTTCCATTAAACAATGTATAGTCAAAATAATTAATATAAAGAATAGTAAACTATAAGATTGTTAAAGATTTGATCACAAAATGGGGGAAAATAAAGGCACACACCTCTTCCCAAGAGAATCAGAACAAAAGGGAAGAGGGCAGGGGGGGCAGGAAACTTATGGGGTTCTCAGAAATGTGGGCGGTAGTACAGAAGGAGGTGGAGCTAAATCAAAGAATAAAATCAAATAGAAAGGGAAACATAAGGCGCCTGGAAAGCTAAACTTAAGGCAATAAAACTGTAAAAGGCAATTTTGGGTAATTATAATTAAAGGGATATTACACCCTGTTACACACAGAAGATGTGTGAGAATGGGAAAGGGGAGTTCACCTCTCGGTCTCCCAAATGGAACGGACAAGGGGGGGAACGGGGGATGAACTGTATAGTGCAATACTCTAATGGAATAAGTGGGCTAAAATCAGTCACACTTCGACTTTCTTGCAATTGAGAAATATAGGTTTCTCTTTCACTTATATTGGGTTAGGAGGGGGTCTCGAGTGAGGTGAAATTCAACATAGAACCACCACTGGGGGATACATATTTTGGCAGGCCAAATGGGCCTTCTGTCAGAATATGTCTCCCCCTATAACTTTTGCTAGGAAAGAAGAAACATGGTAATATTCTCTGTAGTTATTTGGCAGGACAAAAGTTGGCCTACAGTCTGAAAAAATATGTGTCCCCCCACCCTATAACTTTGTAACATTATATAACATTTAGAAAAATGTATATTCTTCATTCAGTTTGCATTATTTTGGCTATTTTTCGTATTTATTTGGTTAGGGTAATGAAAGGCACTATAAATGTGATAGGGCTACATTATTAGGCCTACCATGATCAATGTTATCATTATTATTTATTCAGAATAATTTGCAACGAAATCCGCAGATTTTTCAACTGAAACGTCAATTAGCCTAAAGGAATAAGATACAATCAGCTGATAACTTTAAACTCAGCCTTGGGTGAACGGGGGGAAATCGAAGCGTAGTGTGTACTACCTCCTGCACTGGATGCATGCGCACTCCCGCTGCAGGGGATAAAATTCCTATCGTGGGTAACTACATTGGCAAGACACCAGCTTAACAGTGTTAAAATGCCCAGTGAAATGCCGCCTTCAAAACAGCTCGGAGATTAGGAAGCTCTTACGTGTCTTTACGTAAACCTTCCCTTCTTCCGAAATATCCGAGTGTTTAGGAAATGCTCCTCAGATTTTGTAGGCTATGACATAAAACTGGAAAAAATTATTGTTTGTGATACTAGAATTCATGCCGCCTTCAAAACGGTCTGAGTTTCCGGGAGGTTCGGAGGTTCGGACCTTAAGCTCGGAGGAAAGTTCTTTGAACACTCTGTTAGGTCGGAGATTTCGCTCAGAGTTTCGTGCGGAAGTAAAGCAACCCGAGTACTCCGAGATCACATCACAACAATGGCTGCCCATTTCATTGATAGACTAAAGTGAACTTGCAGCAAGCACTAAAGGCGAACTTAACACCCATTCTGACATTTGCCTCACGATAAATTATAGTTTACAATTATAAACAACACCTGATAAATTCTCGCTCATGTTCAACCATTGCAAGCAGTTCTAATAACTGATTAATCAGATTCAGCAAAGAAGCGCAAAAGGGTCCCTGCGGGCATCCATACTTGTGGTTGTTATGAAGTCTAGTCTCGAGAACAATCATTTTTTCCGGTTTTATGTTCAAACCGTACTTCTGAGGGGCGTTTCCTGAACGCTCTTTTTTTGGAAAAAGGGACGGTTTACGTAAAGACACGTAAGAGTTTCCGAACCTCCGAGCCATTTCGAAGGCAGCATCATAACAACCAGGCACGTGCAGAGGGGGGGCTATGGGTGCCTGAGCACCTGCCCCTTTGCCTCTGAATGTCTAAAGTGCCCTTTTGAGTGGCCATTTAAATGAGCAATGCTTCGTAAAATTACACATGAACATTTAAAAATGAACGTGTGAGTCATTTATTCAAGAATAAAAAATGTCTACAACAAATAATAAGTAAAGTTGGTAGCCTCGTCTATCTGCGCTGCCGGTAGGTGACGACATAGGCTATCAACACGGCCTTTCACATTTGCCTGCCTGCAAGAAGCGCATCGTATTGTTTTTGTTTTATTAGACGGTGAAAAGCAGGGTAACATCACTACAGACAGTCTGTTTCCAAAACCATTTAGCTAATGTTGAAAAAACTAACATTTATCTAGTTTTGTAGCGGGTAAAAGTTAGCAGCAGGTTTGATATTCCCTGAATATTCGGTTTTGACTATGACGTCTTTGGTAGCACTCCTCAAGTAGTCCGGTAACTTTTCAACCCCAGCGTCTTCGGTTGCTAAGCGACGTCAACATCTTTGGCGGGCTATTTCTCTGCTGATCAACACTACGAATGCTGGTAACAAATAAATTGTAAAAGACACACCATGTGAAGTTATTTTTTCGTTTTGGCAAGTAGCCGTGTAATAAGCGGGATAATGTATAGAATGTCGGCGGTCATTATCGAAAATAAGCCCCTTCAGGGCGAAGCAAGACACCTTCGCTGCGCGTCGGTGTCCTGTTCGCCCTGTCGGGGCTTATTTTCCCGATAATGACCGGCGTTCTATACAAGGGCGTAGGAACCGGGGGGGACGGAGGGGACGTGTCCCCTCCAATATCGGAGACAGGCGCATTTGTCCCACCTAAAAATTATACCGGATCTGTCAGGTTTCCGATATGTGTCCCCCCCAATGTTAAACTCATTCCTACGCCCCTGGTTCTATACATTATCCCTTACTTATTACACGGCTCTTCTCAATGCTGTAGACTGCTCAATTCACTTGCATGGGCCTTCCTAACGTTCAGCTGTCAATTATTTTTGTTTATTACACAGCTCTTCTCAATGCAATAGAATGCTCACGTCCAGCATATTGACTATATATGACTGCTGTCAAGGAAAGAGTTTTTTTTTGCCTCTGATTCACATCCGTCATCTGTATCACTCCGCAGTCTGGTAACTTATTAACCCCAGCGTATTCGGTTGCTAAGCGACGTCTACGACTTTGGCGAACTATTTCTCTGCTGATCAACGCTACAAATGATAACAAATACATTGGGAAAAGACACACTGTGTGAAGTTTTTTTTTCGATTTGGCAAGTAGCCATTACTAATAATACCAATACTCTTTTGGCTGGGATGATGAGGCATCAGACAATCAAGTCATTTTAGCCTGAATACATAAAAAAAAGCACCAGAGCAGGTTGCTAGTGTAGCACTTTTACCCCTATAATAAAGAGGGCAGGGCCCTAGGTTCTTCAATCAATCTTAAATTATTAGTTTTGATTTCCTATATTATGCTAACCATATAACACCAGAACCCTTATTAAATATTAACCACTAAACACACACAATATCCACACTACACGTATTTAGTAAGCCAACCAACAAAAGGGTAAGTAGTTAAAACGTTTACTTAATTGAGAACAATATAAGTGCATGTCACAGATCCCATTTCGGACATCTTATTACCATACAGGCGACAAGTAATTAACATTACTAACTAAGCCTGCACATAAAATAAACAAAATAAAACAATCCTTTACAAAAGAAAACCCCCTTGCAGGCCTGTTGATGAAGTCCTCTTCGCTCCTTCAAGCCAAGAGAACTTGGTCGGCTACTCACTAGAGGTGGATTCAATGATTCGTTTACGTGAACCAGTTCGCGTCAGTCAGTTCGCCAAGATGAGTCGTTCGCGAATCGTTTGTTCGTTCGTTCAGCCCAGTTTCCGGTTCAGTCCAGTTTCCGTTTCCGGTAGCGGTGAATCGCATCATGCAATGCACCCATTGCATGGTTCTCAGCTGAGTCAGTCAGACTCAGTGCTACCGGAAACTCGACTGAACTGGTTCAGTCGAGTTTCCGGTGAATCGAATGGCGAATCGAATCACTTTATCCTGAAAGTTGAGTCAATATCGTTAATTTTATATATTAAAAAAATACCCGAGATAAAGGAACAATGTGAAACCCTAACCCTAAAATGTAAACACCAGGCTACTTGACAAGAAAATGTAACGGACCACCTGAGGCTTTACTTCACCTCAGAGATAATGCGTTAGTTAATAATGATATGCCTTGCGGCATATCATGCAGCATCACCTGCGCATAGTGCTGCTGCATAGGCCTACATGGACGTTCCAAGTATGTTTACTTCATGTATCGTTGAAGCTAACTAAGTAAAGCCTAGTTATAACTATAACCTGCTCCTGGTGCAGTGCAAGCAACAGTGTGTGCCGTGAGTCGCCTCGGTCCCTCGTCTTCCTGAACGAACTGTCTGCGAGTTGTGGGTCTGGGAGGAGTCAATTCTGAGTCACGAACGACGCAAACGAGACGACCGACGCGAACGAGACGACCGACGCGATCGACGCGACCGACACGAACGACGCGAACGAGAGAGAAGAACCAGTTCGGATCGTTCGTTCTAACGATTCGTTCGTTCGAACGAATCAGTTCGCGACCGAACCACCTCTACTACTCACACGTCCAGGTAAAACGCGATGGGCATCCTTGAAGGTCAGTGGAAGTCCGTGAGAGTACTGGGAAAGTCCGTGGAAGTCCGTGAAAGTCCTGAGGACGTCCGTGGAAGTCCGTGAAAGTCCGTGGAAGTCCTGAGGAAGTCCGTGGAAAGGACACAGGCGCTCCTCACTGCTTGTCGCGTGATTTCCTATGTCCGAGCCCTGTCAGCCAACCCGCGTGGTCACACCCGCTATCTCGTGCGGCGGTCCCTCGGAAACCCCGCGGCAGTAGCGTCGCTAGCTGCGTTAGTTAGCAGGCCACTGTTCAGCTACTTCTCTCAATTAACTGACCGGGTCATATGTGAACCGGTCCGCTGGAGCTTTCCAGTTTTCAAGTTCGTGTTGAACTTTACTTTCATTTACTAGACACAATCTTGAATCTTATAAGTTGCTGATATGTCATCAGCCTTCAACAAGACTGTACCCCATCACAAGCAGGTGCTCCGTCCACCAACGTCCATTTTCTCCTACCTCCAGCACGTCTTCCCTTTCCTCCCCTTTCCCGCCTTCTCCACATTCACCTGCAAACACCTCATTGCGCCCCCTTCTGGTTGGATGGCCATATAACAGTTCAATTAAGCAAAGGATATCTGCAACATTTACAATACATCAAATAACATTAAAAAAGTTTGCAACCATTACACAAACGTCAATAAAACATTATCAAAAACAATAAACTCTTATATAATATTGTTTATTATTTTAAATAACCAGAACCCGAATTTCAACTGGGTTACACCCTCCCCCTTCTAAAAGCTCTGTATGTCCTCATACAACACTAAAAGACTCAAACTAAGGGAAATGGAGAGTTACAAATGTTGCTTTAAGTATGTCCAATTTTAATGACAATACCTCTGTGTACAATGGTCAAAGGCTGATCTCTGGATCTACCCGGCTCATCATATGTAAGCCTGACTGGTGGCTTTATTGCTCTCTTTGGCCTAGGCTCCGATCTTAGCCTCCCATTATCTTTGGACACATTGAAAGTCTCTTACTCAGGGCCAGACTCTGAATCAGTATCATTGGTGTCACCAGGAGCTAACTCTCGATCAGACTCTTGGTCTCTCAAGCTATGGCCCTCTGGCTCTGCGTCATCATCAGATGAGGATATAGCATCAGCACCACTTCCATCTGCCTGATGGTTCTCTTCTTGAGCAGCAACTGTGTGTCTAACATTGTCTAGAGCTCTGTGAAACAACTCTCTCGGGTAAGTTTTGCAAGGTGCATACAACTCAGGGTCAGATGACGAATCAGACATTTCCTGCAACTCCCTTTGTACTTTTTGCGTTTCAGGTGAGGATATTTCACTCCTCCGGCGAGTCACAGCTCTGGTTTTTGGTCTGACAGGTAAATCAACCACCGGGTCTGTGTTTGGGATTCTCACAAACTGCCCGATGGGAAGGAGATTTTTTCTGTGAATGGTCTTTGTGCCAGTTCCTCCATTCTCACGTTTTATCTTGAACACCGGAAGATTAGGCATCTTCCCCACCAACACATAAGGATCAGGGCTCCATCGGCTTTCTAACTTGTGTTTCCCTCTCAAGCCCCAGTTCTTGAGCAGCACTCTGTCGCCAATCTCCAAAGACTGTATTCCGACTCTTTGGTCGTAAGCCTTCTTGTTTCTCTGGTGCCTTTTATCTGCAGCCGCAGATGCTAGCTTGAAGGCTTCTTTCAGGTCTTCTTTTAGCTTTTCTACATGGCGGGAATGACAACCATCCTCAATGCCATCTGGAGAGGTTCCAAAACACACGTCAGCAGGGAGTCTGGCCTCTCTGCCGAACATCAGCCGATGTGGCAAATATCCGGTGGCGTCAGACTTTGTGCTATTGTATGCGTGGACCAGATGACCAACATGCTGGCTTCAGCTGCGTTTTTTCTCCCGGCCCAGAGTCCCTAGCATGAACAATAGGGTTTGGTTGAACCTCTCTGGCTGAGGGTCTCCCTGAGGATGGTAGGGAGTCGTCCGTGATTTGCGAATCCCCATCAAGGTCAGGAGCTCTTTTATCAGTCGGCTGTCGAAATCTCTTCCTTGATCCGAATGGATCTTCGCTGGTAGTCCATAATGTAGGAAATACTTTTCAACTAGGACCTTTGCTACAACTTGAGCTTTCTGGTTTCTTGTTGGGAAAGCCTGAGCATAGCGTGTGAAATGGTTGGTGACCACCAACACATTGCTGATGCCTTTCGAATCGGGTTCCATCGAGAGAAAGTCGATGCACACCATCGACTTTCGCTCACGATCTGGTGCAAGGGGGAAGCTCGCTGAGGAAGAGATTTGTGGGTGACACACTCTCCACAATTCTTAATGTACTGCTCAACCTCTAGAGACATCTTTGGCCAAAAGAATCTGCTCCTCAGTTGGTCAACGGTTCTCTCAACCCCCAGGTGTCCTAGGTCATCGTGCATTGACCTCAGAACCATCTCTCGATATTCTTTAGGCAGGACTAACTGACTGACATTTTCCCCAGAAGATCGTTAGCTCAAACGATGCAGCATTCCATCCTTCATGCTCAACTTCCCCACCTCTCGCTTTAACTGTGAGAGTTCTGGACTGGCATGTTTCTCTACAGGCCATTTTCCATCTTTGATAGCCTGTATGGAGGGTCCTATAGCGGAGTCCCCTTCCTGTGCCCCCTTAAGTTCCTGCCTTGACATCTGTTTCAAGGTATGAGGCCAAGAAGGTTGAATGAGCATAAACATCTGGGGCCGTATTCACAAAGCATTTTATCTTACCGCTAGGCGTGCTCCTAACTCGCGCTAAAATATTTTACTTAGGAGTTTTTTCTTAAAAGTTATTCACAAAGCCGCTGAGACCTACTCTTACTAAGGATGAACCACTAAGAGTGACGCGCCGTTGCTATGGATAACGTCGATTCTCGTGTACGAGTTTAGAAGGGGTCAGTGCGGTGATTGGTTGTTCAGACGAGCCCACTAAATCACAGATAAACAAGGAAATAGCCTAGGCTAGAAATGAATTCCTATTAAGTAGTTATGGACAGTGCAGTTAGCATGATACACGCATGATGACAAGTTTGTGCAGACCACGATAATGACGTTATAGCCTGCACGTTCAAGAGAGAGAGAGAAAGCAAACAATAAAAATACGTAAATTGCATTAAATCAAGGAGGCAATTAAAAGCACCCTGCAAACTATTATCCAATGAGCATATTTCAGCATATTTCATTTCAAACACTTTAAACAACTGCCCATACCGCCGTTCAAGTCCCCTTATCATCAAGGATGATGAAATCATGAAACGCAAGCGAAAGGCCAATTGGTCCCAGGATCAATTGTTACTACTTGCCCAGTTTGTGCTGGAGCGGAGGGGGGTAATAAAGGGTAGATTCGGGGCTGGAGTGACCAGTAAGAAGAAGCGGGAGGCATGGGAAGAAATATGCGTGAACCTAAATGCTTCCTTCCCTGCTGTTTGTCACTCTACCGACGATTGCGAAAAACGTTGGTATGCCCTGCAGTCACAGTGTAGGTTGGAGATTGCCGACTATAAAAGAGCTGTCGCAGCTACAGGTAAGTCCATTATTAACATTGCTTGCATTCATTTGGGAAACGCATTTGCATGTCTTAAATTTACAATTAACAAAGGCTACAGTGATATGAAACATGAATGAAACTGAAATTTAATTTGTTGGAGGAGGATCTGCACCAAAGCCGTTGTCCCTGGTCGCATCAGTGGTGTACGCCATCCTAGGCTCGGACACAAGCATAACTGGCCTTGAGGGTGCAGCTGATCCTGCAGTCGAGTTGCTAAAGAAGATTGAGGGGTATGCATGCAATGATTGTAATAGGCTACATGAAAAACCTTTCTGTTTAATATTTACAGAAGATTTACAATGTGCAACTGGTCAACCCACTTCCCAAAATTGTGTTACAAATTATATATATATATATATATATATATATATATATTCCCCACAGGAGAAATGAAGATCAAAGTCCAGCTGCAGCTGCAGCATCACATCACACAGCTCTTCCTCTTCTCCCCCTCCTATTCCTTCCTCTGCCAGCTCTTCCTCTTCCAGCTGCACCTCCTCTCACAGCTCTTCCTCTCCCTGCTCTTCCTCTTCCAACTGTCCCTCTTGGTGCACCCACTGCCTCTCCTCTCCCTCCTGCTGCTGGTGCCAGTTCACTGTTGGAGAAGAAATTAAGGATGGAAATGAGGGTTTTAAAAAGGCAAAGAAAGGTCCTCAAAGCGAAAGAGTGGCAAATAAAAATGAAGACAGAATATTAGTCTTAAGGTAGAAAAATTAAAAGAAAATAAATGTTATGAACTACACAAATGTGTGTTGACTGATTTGTGCCAAGGTGTTTACCTAAAATGTGTATTCACAAAGTGATCCCTAAATGCCAGTCCACTCGGTTCCACACGGCCAAATTCATTGTCATGTTGATCGCCATCATCATCATCATCATCGTGGTCATCGTCGTCATCATCATCATCGTCGTCTGGCTGTGGAATGTTCGTCCGCTTGCAGAGGTTGTGTAGAATGGCACATACAGTGATGACTGTGCTTGCCCTCTCTGGGGTGAGGCGTATTTTGCCGTGGAGGACATGAAACCGACGTTTCATCTGCTCAATTCCTCTCTCCACAACATTTCGTGTATGTTTGTGTGTTCTAACATATACAGTGGGGCAAAAAAGTATTTAGTCAGCCACCAATTGTGCAAGTTCTCCCACTTAAAAAGATGAGAGAGGCCTGTAATTTTCATCATAGGTATACCTCAGCTATGAGAGACAAAATGAAAAAAAAAAATCTAGAAAATTACATTGTCTGATTTTTAAAGAATTTATTTGCAAATGATGGTGGAAATAAGTATTTGGTCAATAACAAAAGGTTATCTCAATACTTTGTTACATGCCCTTTGTTGGCAATGACAGAGGTCAAACGTTTTCTGTAAGTCTTTACAAGGTTTTCACACACTACTGCTGGTATTTTGGCCCATTCCTCCATGCAGATCTCCTCTAGAGCAGTGATGTTTTTGGGCCTTCGCTGGGCAACACAGACTTTCAACTCCCTCCAAAGATTTTCTATGGGGTTGAGATCTGGAGACTGGCTAGGCCACTCCAGGACCTTGAAATGCTTCTTACGAAGCCACTCCTTCGTTGCCCGGGCGGTGTGTTTGGGGTCATTGTCATGCTGAAAGACCCAGCCACGTTTCATCTTCAGTGCCCTTGCTGATGGAAGGAGGTTTTCACTCAAAATCTCATGATACATGGCCCCATTCATTCTTTCCGTCACACGGATCAGACGTCCTGGTCCCTTGGCAGAAAAACAGCCCCAAAGCATGATGTTTCCACCCCCATGCTTCACTGTAGGTATGGTGTTCTTTGGATGCAACTCAGCATTCTTTCTCCTCCAAACACGACGAGTTGAGTTTTTACCAAAAAGTTCTATTTTGGTTTCATCTGACCATATGACATTCTTCCAATCCTGTTCTGGATCATCCAAATGCTCTCTAGCAAACTTCAATCGGGCCCGGACATGCACTGGCATTAGCAGGGGGACACGTCTGGCACTGCAGGATTTGAGTCCCTGGCGGCGTAGTGTGTTAGTGATGGTAGCCTTTGTTACTTTGGTCCCAGCTCTCTGGAGGTCATTCACTAGGTCCCCCCGTGTGGTTCTGGGATTTTTGTTCACCGTTCTTGTGATCATTTTGACCCCACAGGGTGAGATCTTGCGTGGAGCCCCAGATCGAGGGAGATTATCAGTGGTCTTGTATGTATTCCATTTCCTAATTGCTCCCACAGTTGATTTCTTCACACCAAGCTGCTTACCTATTGCAGATTCAGACTTCCCAGCCTGGTGCAGGTCTACAATTGTGTTTCTGGTGTCCTTTGACAGCTCTTTGGTCTTGGCCATAGTGGAGTTTGGAGTGTGACTGTTTGAGGTTGTGGACAGGTGGAGTTCAAACAGGTGCCATTAATACAGGTAACGAGTGGAGGACAGAGGAGCCTCTTAAAGAAGAAGTTACTGGTCTGTGACAGCCAGAAATCTTGCTGGTTTGTAGGTGACCAAATACTTATTTTTAACCATAATTTGCAAATAAATTCTTAAAAAATCAGACAATGTGATTTTCTGGATTTTTTTTTCCATTTTGTCTCTCATAGCTGAGGTTTACATATCATGAAAATTACAGGCCTCTCTCGTCTTTTTAAGTGGGAGAACTTGCACAATTGGTGGCTGACTAAATACTTTTTTGCCCCACTGTATGGAGGAAAACAGTTAACAATAATAAATATGGATTCAACAAATAAAAGGCGTCAAAGAGCCAATATGATGTGTTTTACGCATAGGACTAAGCGTAATCTGCGTAATCCCTTACATGTTATACTTAAACTGTGCTCCCGGTTGTGGATTGAGGTAGGGTGTCAAGAGCCACGTCTTGCAGGGATAGCCACTGTCACCCAGCAAGTGACACCCAACTGGTACATGGTGCCTCTCAAAAAGCTGCCTCAGACCGCTCTCCATTAAAATGCGCAAATCATGGGTAGCCCCAGGCCACTTTGCAACAACATCCAGTATGTTAAAATTTGCATCAAAAACAACCTGTGTGTTGATGGAATGCACTTTCTTCCTATTGACGAACACGTCCTCATCTTTTGATGGCGCAATTATTTTTATATGCGTCCCGTCAATAGCACCGACCACACCGGGCACACCTGCAATTAGAGATGGGCGATATGACCTAAAATCCATATTGCGATATACATTGCAGCCTCTTGCGATAACGATATATATCACGATATAAAATCATAAAATAACCGTTTCAGAACAGGTTACATAGACCCTAAGGAAAGCCAAACTGCTAAATGTATTTTAAAAAAAGAGAAATATAGTAGTCATTTCGAGAACATTTATTGTGAAACACTGTAATCATACAACATAATGTTGCAGATAAATAAAATTAGTATTGGGTTTCTTTCCTTTAGTGCAAACCATTCTAAAAGGCACTACACTAAGTTTAAGTCCTTGGTTCTTAAATGCCACCCAAGATGCAGAAAACAGGAACAACGGGTGTCTTTCTAGATAAGGAACAGACACTGTACTGACAATTAGGGATGGGCATGTTTAATTGATGATCGATCATTGATTTTTAAGATTTTTGTCGATTACGTGATATTTTTAACCATCAAAAGGAGGTTGACCCAGCCGGAGAGGTTGTCTCGGAGACGTTGCTCAACATGGAGCAAAGAGGAGAGGGAACATCTTTTGGATATTTGGGTCCGATATCCAAAAGACATTCCGTCTCCTCTTTGCTCCATGTTGAGCCACCACCCGACGGTCCGACAAAAGCAAGTAAAAAGTATGCTGGAAAACATAATTTAAAAATGCCGATGCATTTAACACATTCCGAGTCAGGATGAGGGAGAAGGATTTGGACCAGTCCGCAGATCAATGTATATCACGCTGGATATCCATGATTGTTTACTTTCACCGGTGCTTCCCCGCCCCCCCCTCCCCTTTTTCTTTAACACTTTACAACGCCCCAGACCTTTTTGTCCAATAATTTAACGTTCTTTGCACACATGCAGGTTTGTTGACGAATTCTGGCACTGTTGCGAAAATTGCAATGTGAAAAGGAATTGCACCAAACCAAAAATTAAACATTGTATTTTGCGTCATCAACATGCATTATCGCGATAGAGCGATAGAATTAAAATCTCTATCGTAGGCCATTTTTTATCGTTTACATCGTATATTGTTTATATCACGCATTACTACCTGCAATTGCCATGAAGTTGGCTTTGATCCTGTGTAATTGTTGAATGTCCAAAGGAAACCGGATAAACTGTTGGATGATATGTGGTCTAGAGAGCGCGTTGATAGATGGTTTATGGCACGGCTGACTGATGGTTGCGATGTTCCGAAGTCGTCGGCATTGCAAAGTTGCATTTTCCCTATTGCAAAATAACGTAGTGTTGCCAAACACTTTATTTCGGGACTAATCGGATCATTCCTGTTAGTTGGGGATGTTATTGCATCCCGCACTAACTCTACAACAAGTTTATACCCTCACGATTTAGCCTATATCTCTTCATTAACTCACAGTCTTCCATTGTCTCCAAAACATTTCGTCTCGCAGCCATTTTACGATTCTTTGTGAATAGGTCTTAGTGAGTTAGGAGTCCTCTTGAAGACTTTTAAGCTCTCCTAGACTTAGGTGCTACTTTTAGGCCTAAAATACTTTGTGAATTGCTCTTAGTGAAAAAAGTTAGGAGTCCTAAATTTAAGAGTGACACGCCCATTATTTTTAGGAGTTACTCCTAAATTCGCCAGTTAGGACCTACTTTTAGCCCTAAGATCCTTTGTGAATCGAGCCCCTGGAATGCACCGAGGAGATGCTCCCAACTGATCAACACACCGCAGGGGATGGGTAGGAGTCTCAGGGGTGGAGACACGCTGGCATATGGCCCTCACACCAGTCTGTGATAAAGTCACCCATTCTTCTGAGCGCTCATCGTCTGGTGCCAATCTTGATAATAGATCAGCATCTATGTTGTGAGGGCCAGGACGATACTGTAAATCAAACTCGTACGTCGACAAGGCCGCTAGCCATCTGTGCCCTACTGCGTTGAGCTTTGCAGTGGAGAGCACGTACATAAGAGGGTTGTTATCTGTACGTACTGTTAATTTGGCCCCATACAGATAATCATGAAGTTTGTCAACTACAGCCCATTTTAAAGCTAAAAACTCCAACTGGTGGACAGGGTAGTTTTTCTCTGACGGTTTCAGTTTTCTACTTGCAAAGGCCACTGGTCGCAAACCCTCTGTGTACTCTTGGTAGAGTACTGCACCAAGTCCCTTCAAGCTTGCATCCACGTGCAGGATGTAAGGCTTTTGGGGATTTGCAAATGCCAAGACAGGTGCGTGCGTCAGGCAGTGAATGATCTGTTGGAATGAATTTGTACAAGACTGATCCCATCTGTCCTCGAATGGCTCTGACTCTTTCAGATAGATCTTACTCCTGTCATGAGCAGTTTTCTTGCTCTTTTGGGTTGGAGCGTAACCTTTTGTGAGCTCTGTCAGGGGTCGAACAATGGCTGCATAATTGGCTATGAATCTTCGATAATAGCCGCAGAATCCTAAAAAGGACTGTAAGGTCTTCAAGTTTGTTGGTTGAGGCCAGGTTGTGACCGCTTCGATTTTGTCGGGATCAGGAGCAACACCGTCAGCGGACACTATGTACCCAAGGTATTTCACACTCGGCAAACAGACTTGGCATTTGTCAACAGACAGTTTCAGTCCAACCTCTCCAAGACGATCCAGCACCTTAAGTAGTCTTTCCTCGTGCTCCTCCAGAGTCCTTCCGAAAACTATCAAGTCGTCGAGGTAGACCAACACCTGCAGCAAGTTCATGTCGCCTACTGCCTTCTCCATTAACCTCTGAAAGGTCGCTGGAGTTCCGATTATGCCCTGCGGCATTCGCTCGAACTGGTAGAAACCTAACGGACAGAGGAATGCCGTTTTCTCCTTGTCCTCTTCAGTCATTGCTATCTGGTAATAGCCGCTTCTGAGGTCCAGGACAGAGAACCATTGGCTTCCTGTCAAGGCGTTCAGCGCATCGTCAATACAAGGTGTTGTGTATTGATCTGGGATGGTACGACTGTTCAGAAGCCTGTAATCAATGCACATCCTAATGGTTCCATTTTTCTTCCTAACGACAACTATAGGGGAAGCATAGGGACTTCGGGACTCTGATATGATACCGGCCTGCAGAAGTTCTTGAAGGTGCTTGCGCACATCTTCAATGTCTTCCGGTGCCAACCGACGTGAACGCTCACGGAACGGTCGTGCGTCGGATAGTCGGATATGGTGGTCTACCCCTTTGGCTAGGCCGACATCCCACTCTTCCGTTGAGAAGACATGGGATCTTTGTGACAGCTTCTCACAAAGTCGGGTCTTCCATTCTGTCGAGATTGGTGAGTCTCCGAAGTTGATCATACTTGCATCAAACTCTGATGAAGTTGTTTCTTTGGGAGGGATGGTAGCGTTTGAATCAACCAGGTGCATTTGCCCAATCACTGTTCCTATTGGTATGGCTGTCTCTCTCAAAGCGTCATTATTTATCCATACTCTGAAACTATTGATGTCCATTGCCTGACTACACACAACCATGGGCTGAAATGTCACACCAGCTGGAAGTGGGGTTATCGGGGAGGAATCTACCATCAAGATTTCCTGGTCAACAGCAAGCGTGAGCTCGATTTTGCAAACAGCCTGCATATCACCACCAGTGGGGTATAGTCAAAGGACCGGGTCCTTGCCACCTCACACAGCCAACCTCATCTCCTCCCTCTTCCAGCACTTCTGGAGGAGCCTGGTCGCCTGTTTCATATGCTTTGATGCCCAGGGTCTGAGTTACATCAATTCCACTGTCCCTGCATTGCTTCACTAAGCGTCTAACATGACTGGCATTTGTTCCAACAATGACAGAGGTCTGATCTGCCGTCTTGGGGCTCGGACATATGAGGGCGAGAACCGTCACAGTTTGAGGGATACCCACAATTTCTGCAGGATACTCCAGGTCTACCACTACGTAGCCACGGTAGGGATAGCTGCCGCTGAATTCACTTAAACCCCAAAGGGCCAAACCGGAGACAGGTTGAAGGGGTATATCTGTCAAGTACTTTTGGTAGTAGGGCTCAAATATAATCATCACCTGAGACCCACTGTCTAACAGGGCGGTGCAGGGTTGACCACTAACTTTCAACTTGATGAGACTAGGTGGCCCAACCAAACCGTCAGGGATAGTTGTACTCTGCACAGACACTGCACTCTTCTTCACCCCACAGTTTAAATCATCAGCTGCGACATCTCTTGTCTGTTGCTTGTCTTTTGACACTCTGAGGGCTTAAATCAGTCTCTTGATAACCTTAGCCTGGTTTTCAGAGTTTTGACACTTTCCTGCATAATGCCTACTCTCCCCACAACGGTAACAGAAATTCTCCTCTGCAACTGTTGGTGGTCCACGGGGAGAACGGGAGTCATATTTTGA
The DNA here is from genome assembly GCF_949987615.1 of Pollachius pollachius. Classification (NCBI taxonomy): domain Eukaryota; kingdom Metazoa; phylum Chordata; class Actinopteri; order Gadiformes; family Gadidae; genus Pollachius; species Pollachius pollachius. Next base: position 29,194,131 of record NC_136934.1, on the reverse strand, counting down.
AGCTTCTACTTTTGAGACTGCAGCCGCAGTCTCTTGGTTAGTTGCCTTATGGGTGAACTTTGTTTGTAGCCGCTTCATTTCCTTTCTCAATGCCTCTAGCTCAGAGTCAGGACCAGGCTCACTGTGCAGAGATGCATTGAAAGGCGTTTTCTCAACATGTTCTAGCATGGCCTGATCTGGCCTAGTCACCACAGCAGCTACAAGGGCCTTGAGCTCTTTTAGTTCTGCCTTTAAGCCCTGGATTTCAGCCTGTTTAGTATCAATCTCTGGCTACACATAAACACTTTGTACAGCGGGGTTGAGCCTTTTCCTTGAGGCCTCATACTCCTCTTCTGTCCTCAACTCTTTCAACAGCTGAAGAAAAGTTGGCGGCCTGTCTCTCCTCTCTTAGGCAGAGATTGACCAACATCAAGTCGGATGCCACAGCACCTCTCATCAGCTGCTCTAAGCGTACTTGATCTACTCTGTCCAGCATGACACCACCTTTCTTAATCACTTTATCTAGTGACCGCTCAAGACGCCTCAGGAAGTCTGAGAGCTTTTCACCTGATTGCTGCTGCATTAAGCGAAACGCGAAGTACAGATCATCTCCAGACTCTGCTGTCCCAAACACATGCTCAACTGCCTCAAGGCACTGTTCAGGGCTAACCTCCGGATTGCCAACTTTGGCTGCTTTGAATATTTCCAGCGCAAGTCCTTTTAGACTCTCCATTAGTCTACGCCTTTTCTCCTTAACAGAACAGTCACACTCCTCGACCATAAGCTGTGCTTGCTCTAGCCAGTGTTCAACCTGCTCTTCACCTGCTGGAGTGGGCAGGGTTCCAGAGAAAACACGTAAGCGGCGATAGCTTCCATTATCAAAAGCGGGCTTTGTCTTATCGAGCAAATCACCAAGTGCACGCAGAATGGACTCAGTTTGGCTACTGGGGGAAACTGGAGTAGGGGACATGCTCTGGGGTTTCTCCCCTGTCCTTTCCTCAGCCTGCTGTGCTCCGGCTAACAACTCACTGAAGTTATCTACCGGTGCATGTAGGGCTCCACCTACTATGACAATAGGCCACGCCTCATTACCATCAGTAGGCATCACTTCAGCAGGAACATTTTCCCTCTTTAACTCTTCCCGACACTCACACAGGATCATATACCTGTTGCGCCTCATGTTGTAATTGGGTCATTCCTACTATTCGGTGCCATTTTAGTCTGGTAACTTTCTATGAAAAACTTTAAAATGTTCCATGATTTTATCTTATCATCTGAAGGAGGGCATGTTAAATTATAAGAAAAATATATTGGTCCAGCTCAGGATATTATATTTTAATAATTTTGACCAAATTCTTCACACCTAACATAAGCCAAATGTCCACCCTGTTACGGGACATTCTAATTTCTATTAAAAAATGATTTGAATTCGCAGCTGTTATAAAATTTACATTTTCTTAGAGACATAATGTCCCTTATTTAACCCTGCAAATGTATTTTAACAAAAACTCATAAACAAGCATTATCTTGAGAAAAGACATGTTATTTTAGGACACAATGTAATTTCAACACATTTCTTTTAGTATAAAAAGGAATTTTAATGGGATTTGGCCCATTTTTTTAGTAATTTAATTTAGTCAATTTACTCCCTTTAAGCAACCACAAAGATATACATATTTTTTGATGATTTCATTTAATTATTATCAATAAACACACAGGTAACAGGGTGGACAGAAGAGTAACAGGGTGTACAGGACGTAACAGGGTGGACATCACAATATATATTTCATGAAAGAAAGGCAGTTAATTTACCTTAGAACATTCACATAAACATTGATAATGTAAAAATGATCTTCACTAACAACCCATTAATGAGGATAACTGCCCCAAACCTGTATAGCAAATCAGCAACAGCAAAATAACACGCACACACACACACACACTTCAACCATCAAATGTACTGCACACCCAAAAGAAACATCAGGAACATTTTTCAGTCTTTGACCTCACAGTTGTTTTGGCAACAGCAAACTATTTATCAGACCAGCAACCCAGGTTTTCTAGGAACTTCCACTTCCTTCTCTAGCTGGACAGACCTCTTATTCAAAGGTTGTGGCTCTTTCATCAGGCACACAATCTGGTCATCTCTGTACCAGCTAATGTCCTCTCGTGGACCTGGCCAGTAGAACTTGTTGATCCCATTCTTATGCATGCATTTTACTCTTACGTCTTCTTCAACTTCCAGGATGATTCCTGGGTAGGGTTCACCATCATATTTGACAATGCACCACTGCCCAATGTTTTCTTTCATGATGGCCTCAGGCCGTGAAGGCTCTTCAGTGCACTGCAGGCTTGCCTCTTCTCCCAGGCTCACCTCCTTTATCCCATAGCAGGCACAATCCAGTACACCTTTGTCTGCCTGACAAAGGCAAGTTATGTCCCGGTATTTAATTGTCCCTGGAGAGAAACTGATGACTTGGTGGATTTTCATTGTTCCTTTGACAGGAACAAGTGGGGGCGCTTCCATCATTTCCTGCACTTTCCTCTCAACATCTCCTTCTCCCACAAAAAAAAGTTCCACCGAAGTACCCACGCTCCTCAACTGGTGGAGCATAGCCTCTGCGTTGGGGATATCTCCTCCATGGCGGACGATTTGGTCAGCTGATCTTTTAAGGGTACCCCCGACACCATCTGGAGCTCCCTTTCCATGGCTGGCCTCAAAAAAGTTCCAGCTGATATCTTTAAAGCCTTTCTTGAAAGGCTCTTTTGAGATTAGGTAAAAGTTTCCCTTCTGTTTGTATTGTGTAGCTGGGCCGTCACTGAAGACATGAAGGCGATTAATCAGAGGGTATCTCTCCCTCACCATGTCTAACACAGGGTCGAGGTGGGCCCAGATAGCTGGGGGATCGTGCCGCCTAGAAGGCGAGATGGAGCAGAACGTCACTGGGGACTGCTCAGCTGCAGTGTACAGCACTCCTGTATGTAGGGTTGCTTGCTGATGTGACCCTCCAAAATGGACCGATTGAATTTCTTGAGAATACTTACAGGAGTAGTTCTCACTGAAATCTACATGTAGTAGTCATTCGTTGTTCCTCAAGTTTTCTCTGAGCTGTCTGTAGGCCCCGTACTGCCACCTGATATTAAAGATGTGTCGCCTAAATCTAAACAGCCTGTCATGAAATTCACTTACAAGTTCATCCTCTGTTGTCATCACATTTTTCTTCACAGTGATTGTTGACCTTTTCTGGACTTGTAGGAGGAGTGTTCATTGACTGAAAGGTCGTCCTGGCTCTGTCATTTTTCCTCAGCTTTCTCTTTCTTTCTCGCCATTTCTTTCTTACTGCTCTCTTCTCTCTTTCGCTTATGTCTGACACTTTCTTTTTTCTCCCTTCATCAATGTCCTTTCTCCACCTCTCCTTCTCTTTATTGAGGTATTGCTGCCGTCTTTCATGGTCTACATCCCGACGAGCCCTGTAGCGCCGTTGCTTTTCTGCGGCAGACAACGGCGCCATTCCCTGATAATTACATGCAAACCATTTTTAAAAAATCTTATGGAATCTTATGGAAGTATGGAACAAAAAAGGCATAATAATGTATAAAAAATCCAATACAAACTGGAAACACTTATTCATCTAGCCCTCTTACATCCAGCCTGTTACTATGTGTCCCCCCTGTTACTGTGTAAAACAGTAACAGGGGGGACAGTAACAGGGGGGACATTTTATGCTAAATTTAGCTATTACTACTCATGTGATGCAGAAGAAGCTAGCTAATGTTGACCACTGAGGAGGATTTTTAACATGTTTTTTAACCATATTTTCAAAATTACAAAAAAGGATCAGTTTCCACTATTTATAAGCATAACAGGGTGGACATGTTATGCTTTACCGCATCAGTCAAGCTTTCTAAAACATTGAAAAAAAGGTTGATTAAAGAGTGATACTTACTCTGCTTCTTGTAGATGATTTCTCTCCAAAAAGTAATGTTACTTGTTGAGTCATGTGACTAGAGGGATAGTCGGAGGGGGGTGTTCAGGGGGACTTGCATCAGAGTAACAGGGGGGACAGTCGATTCAGGGACACAACATATTTTAAATACTTAAAGTCTTAAAAATGTTTTAATCACAAAAAATAACATTTGGTAAGGAATATTATAACCAAAGCTATACAACAATAATGACAAATGTAGAATTTCTTTGATTTTTATTACTTATATTTGTAACTGAAGTTGAGCAAACACGATTGGGGACATGGCAGTTTAGTTGTTTGTGCTAAAGTTGGAGGAATTATTTTAAATGCAATTAATCCTGGGGACATACTGTTGTGTTCTACGGTAGAGGGGGGTTAACTATATAAGATGAGCTTTTAAAAATAAGTATTGGCCAATTTTTACAAAAAATATACCATATTAGGCTATGGGGACTCAAATGGCACCGAATACTAGGAATGACCCAATTCCTACCTCGGACACGAACACGGCCCAGACATTTAAATGTGTGCAGGGTCTCTTCAATTTCAGTCACTTCCACATAATCTCGAATGAGAACCATAAGAGCATGAGCCTCATCCAATATTTCTCCACGGCACCAGCCCTTTAGCTCTGACACAAGCTCAGCTTGACTTTCCATTCTCAAATATTTGTCAAAAACAGAACAAAAAAAAAAGTTTATACTGCAGCTTTATTTTCACTAATTAACTGGTACTGGTCATCTTGAAACCCAAACTAATCCCAGCGGGGCCTCCATTTTATGTAGCCCTTTTACCCCTATAATAAAGAGGGCAGGGCCCTAGGTTCTTCAATCAATCTTAAATTATTAGTTTTGATTTCCTATATTATGCTAACCATATAACACCAGCACCCTTATTAAATATTAACCACTAAACACGCACAATATCCACACTACACTTATTTAGTAAGCCAACCAACAAAAGGGTAAGTAGTTAAAACGTTTACTTATTTGAGAACAATATAAGTGCATGTCACAGATCCCATATCGGACATCTTATTACCACACAGGCTACAAGTTATTAGCATTACTAACTAAGCCGGCACATAAAATAAACAAAATAAAACAATCCTTTACAAAAGAAAACCCCGTTGCAGGCCTGTTGATGAAGTCCTCTTCGCACCTCCGAGCCAAGAGAACTCGGTCGGCTACTCACACGTCCAGGTAAAACGCGATGGGCGTCCTTGAAGGTCTGTGGAAGTCCGTGAGAGTACTGGGAAAGTCTGTGGAAGTCCGTGGAAGTCCGTGGAAAGGAAACAGGCGCTCCTCACTGCTTGTCGACTGCGGTCAAGCCAGCCGACCCAGTTTTTTGCTGTACCTGTTTATCCTAGCCATTACGGTAAAAGCGTCTCAGAACTAGATTCAAATTAAAAGCATCCGTCGGGTACATACCAAAAGACAATAAAATAATAATCAGTCAATAAAAGCAAATACTATCAAAGGAAGTGTACGGCAGTTGTGATATTTACTTTCAAAATAAAAGCCCACCTAAGATTCAAATATGAGACATGTCACATAAGATTTGGATTCAATTTAAAAAAAAAAAGCCCTGTTATTCCAGGCTCATTTCACTTCAGGTTTATAGTTCATGATCCCATAGGGTCACCCAAGAAGTTTCAGGACATTCTGATGTGTAGTTTCAAATTAAAAGCCCACTAGATATTGAAATATTACACATATTACGTATGGTTTTGGATCCAATTTAAAAGGAAATGCCCTGTTATTCCAGGGTCATTTCACTTCAGGGTTATATTTCAAGACCCCATAGGGTCACCCAAGAAGTTTCACGATATTCGGATGTGTAGTTTCAAAATAAAAGCCCACCAATTATTCAAATATGACACATATTACATCTGATTTTGGATTAAATTTAAAAGAAAATGCCCTGTTATTCCAGGCTCAATTCATAGCATGATTATAGTTCACAATCCCATAGGGTCACCCAAGAAGTTTCAGGACATTCTGATGTGTAGTTTCAAATGAAAAGCCCACTAGATATTGAAACATTACACATATTACGTTTGATTTTGGATTCAATTTAAAAGAAAATGCCATGTTATTCCAGGCTCATTTCACTTCAATGTTATAGGTCACGACCCCATAGGGTCACCCACGAAGTTTCAGGACATTCTGATGCGTAGTTTCAAAATAAAAGCCCACCAAGAATTCAAAGTACGAAGTTAAAGGGTAATTCCGGTGTAAAATGGATTTTGGATATGTTTTGTATGATAATGAGTTGAAACGTTCGTTTTGAAGCACAAAAACTCTATATAGACGCTTTCTTCAGTTGGCTGTTTTTAGCCGATTCTATCAAAACGCTATAAAATTGGAACGATGGGGGCATTTGTTATGGTAAAAACTTAATCGCTATTTTAAACCACTTAAAAGGCTAAAAGTAGCCCGACACTTCTTTGGTAGTACAATAAGGGTCTTAACATATAAAACGAGGCATTGAGAACTTTGTAAGTGTACAGATTGTTTATTAAAAATGACATTTTATACACACAATACCGTTAGTTACCCGTCAACGCCATTTTGTTTTTAAGACTCGATAAGTAGATTGGCGAACACAGAGCTTGCGTGTTGCTGACGGATGTCACAATCTCTGTGTTCGTCAATCTACCTTTCCTCCCCTTTCCCGCCTTCTCCACATTCACCCGCAAACACCTCATTGCGCCCCCTTCTGGTTGGATGGCCATATAACAGTTCAATTAAGCAAAGGATATCTACAACATTTACAATACAGAGTTTGCAACCAGTACACAAACGTCAACAAAACATTATGAAAAATAATAAACTCTTATATTATATTGTTTATTATTTTAAATAACCAGAACCCGAATTTCAACTGGGTTACACTAGTACCATGGACAGTGTCAGAACGATAACCTGTTGAACTAAATGGATTTGGTAGGCTACATTTCGGGATGCATCTGCAGACCACTGCCACATAAATAAAGGTAAAACGCAATATTTATTGCTTAAGATTTGCTGGTGCTGTGGCGAGGTCTTTTGTGTTTTTTGCACTCAAGTGGTCGGCTGTTTTAACTTGCAATTGATAGTCGGTGGAGTCAGTCTCTTGTTGACATAAAATTACTTTTGGTCATTCTTGCTTTGCTTGAATTCTGGAATAATTGTGTGTGTGTGGGGGGGGGGAGTGCATGAGTTTTGGTCAGAATGCCTGATGTAGGCTAGTTTTGATGGAATGCGTGTTGTGAATTGAGAACAGCCAGCTCATGATGTGATACAGCGTTCAGCTGTGCAACAAATATTTTTTTGTTTTTCAATCTTGACGACTTTTGCAGTGCTGTGTGTAGCCACACGTTTTGCCCTTCTGAACTTAAACAAGCAGTTAATTTCTTTTCCTAGCTCCTCTTGTTTATGTTGTTAGCTTAGCCATGTCATGTCACGTTGTCAACATTTGGCATGGCGTGCAAGCTGAGATGTAAGACTGAGCAAGGGCATCCATTCCAGGGAACCAATACAACTCGCGCAGGCGTTGTTTGGTTCGTACTATGCCCTGGTGGTTCTCATGTGCCAGCACAACTAATGTTTTCCGTAAAGAAATAGGCACCACTAAGCGAGACCCGCGGAACACTAAGTCCTCGTGTGCACTCAGTTCATTCCGCATTTTGAAGTATGGTTGCAGTTCAGTACTCACTGATTTTTGAGAAGCAGGCCATCTTTTTTGAATCTGTGCGCGCAGAGCAGAGATATCTGTGCACGAGGCAGAGGCAGATTTGAACTCAGACGGTGTAATGGCAACTTGTGCTGTGGAAAGCAATGCAACCAACTCAGGCTCAGTCTCTGGTTTGTATGCAGGATCAGTAGGCAATGGTAGTCGAGACTAGCAGTCCGGTTTGGTTCTGTGTGGCAGCACGGTACACTACGTCATAGTTGAACACAGCAGCACAGCAGTCGGGCTGACCATCTTGCGATGCACATTCCAGCTCTGTCAGCACCTTTAGTAGATAGAAGAGTAGTGAGGGCCTGGTGATCGGTACATAGAGTGAACCTGTGTCCCCACAGGTACGTTCTCCACTTCTCGACAGCCCAAACACAGGCCTCTTTTTCAACTGTTGCATATTTTCTTTCGGCCCGTGTAAACATTCTTGAAGCAAATGCGACTGTGCGTTCAATGTTGTTAGGGTGTATCTGCGTGAAGATGGCGCCTACGCCATAGTCAGAGGCGTCTGTAGAAACGATGCTTGGCAGGGCAGGGTCATACAAGGCCAATGCTGAGCTGTCCACCAACAGCTGTTTCAACTCCCTGAAACACAACACTACGCCACAACAGTCCATTTGAAGTCTGAGTCACTGCGAAGGACGGCATGCAGTGGCTCAATCACAGTTGCATAGTTGGGTATGAATTTGTTGTACCATGAAAGCATGCCCAGAAATGAACGCAAGGTGCCTGCATCATGTGGTGGAGGTGCTTGCGCAATTGCTTTAACAAGTTCTGTATCCGGCTCAATGCCTTGCGCGGACACTAAGTGACCCAGAAAGCGCAGACTGGACTGTCCGACTCTGTCTCTGCACTTTTTATCATTGAGACGCAGACCTGCATTTGTGATCCGCTGTAACACTTCTTGAAGTGTATTGTCGTGCAGCGCTTGGGTGCGTCCAAAGCATATGATGTCATCAAGGTAGTTGTTGACATTTGGAACACCTTGCACCTTGCAACACCTGACATCATCTTCTGAAAAGCAGATGGAGCTGACGCTAAACCATAAGGTACCCTGCAGAATCGGAAAAGGCCTTCATGAGTTATAAATGCAGTCAAATCCCTACTATCGGGATGCAGAGGAAGTTGATGATAGGCACTCTCAAGGTCAATTGTGGAAAACATGATTGACCCGGCAAGAGTAGAAAGCAGTTCATCCATATGTGGTAGATGATGACTGTCCGCCACTATGGCTTTATTTGGTTCTCTGAGGTCAACACACATTCTTATGCCACCTGTTTTCTTCGGTGTCACGACAATGGGTGAAACCCAGGGTGATGCGTCAATCCGTTAAATCACCCCAGCAGAGAGCAATCTGTTCAATTAATCAGACACATCAGATCTGACAGCAAAGGGCAGACGTCGTAGCTTTTGTCGAACAGGTATGGCAGACTCAGAGACCTTAACTTTATGCATGAAACCTTTAACACAACCCACTGTTGGAGCTTGCGCTTCGGCTTTGGAGAGCTGCATGACTGGGCTGGAGGCAGGAGGGTTGCAGGCAGGTGAGGCAGAAAGCACCTTGTCACCTTCAATATGCAGCTTAAGTGCAGTTATTAAATCCATGCCCATTAGTGGAGTCCCAGTCTCTGTTACATAAAAGTTCACTTTACAGTACTCACTGTTCCTCACCACTGTAGCAGGCATGCATCCCAGCACTTTGATTGGACTTTGGGAGTATGTCACAAGCCGAGTTGCAGGCGGCTGTAGAGGCACTCCCTCAAAGTATTCCTCCACTGAGGCTCCCGTATCCACTGTAAGTTTAACTGTCTTCTGCAATGTCCCAGGACGAATGTCCAAAGTGCAATGTAGCTTTGCTGGTGACTCTGACTGTTGCAGCAATAGCAGAGTATATTCCGGTATTTCCACTTGACACACGCTATGAGTCTGTGCAGCAGACCTACACACACGCACAGAATGTCCCATCTTGTTGCAGGTTTTACACATGACTTTAATCGCGGGGCATTCCGGTGCATTAGCCAAATGCTCGTCGGATCCACAACGAAAACATGAGCTTGTAGCTGGAGTGTAACTGGCAGTAGAATGGTTTGCAGATGAGCCCGAACGTGCATTCCTGTATGGCTGTCTACTCATCCCTTTTCCTTGAACTTGGACTGCATGTACAGGCAAGCTACTTTTAACACTAGTCATGCACTTCGCTTGTTCTCCAGCTGACGCCATCTGACTAGACAGGGGGACAGGGGTTACAGGGGGAGCTCCGCCTATCCAAACATTTTGGATCTCGCAGGTGTATTTAACACTGTTGCGCAGGCAAAAATGCCACCAATTGGGACGTTCAAACCATAAACATATCCAACCGATTTATTTGATTTTATAGATAGAGGCCGCCATAGTTGTTTACGTTTGTTTGACGTCAACAACTGTAACTGGGAGTATATCGATCCGGTACGAGTTCACGGGTAGTGAGTTACGGGTTTGACTGCCGTTCCAGGGCACTTTCATGGGTAGATTATTTTGAAAACACAAGTTACGGGTTGCCTAGAACACGCCATTAGGGCCGGAGCTCCCGGTAACTCCGAGCGTTTTGAAGGCGGCAAGAGACTGCTGTGGTTGCGCAACGGGTCCGCCCTGTAGCCAATCCCTGCTCGGCTCGCGGCACATGTAATATCGCATCTGTGACGTCATCCTCCTGCGACCCCTACTGACAGATCCATGGTCCATGTGAATGTCGGATTATCGCTCAATTCATCCATTCATGGGGTTATTTATCCGATCGTTGAAGCTGTAAGTCTGAATAAGCCTAAATACGACATGAGGATAACGTGTGTTCTGCACGGTTTCTGTGCTGGTGTTGTTGAGAGGAGGTTTAGCTTTAAAGGGAAGAGGGTGGCTGTCTTAAAATGTGATCCACAAGGTCAGGTGATGGCATTATGATCGTAAAGTTGACAAGTCGTCGGTAGGATTGTTTGATAATAAGGCTGTATGAATCTGTTCTAACATGAAGCGTCCCTGAACCGAAACGGTCTACTTTGCTTGGGATGTGAATCAGTCGATTATGGGCTTCAATGATAAACACGTTATACAATAATACTGTTATAATCCAGTTCAAATGGACTATAATTAAATGTTATAATGCGTTCAAAGCTATCTGCAGTAATGACATAAACATATTTTCTCGTTAACTAGCTGAAAAATTGTTAATTCAATTGTATTTGTATAGCCCTTAATCACCAGTATAGCCTCAAAGGGCTAAACAGTCCATACATTTATGGCACCCACAACTACTTAATTCATGAATCTGGTTTCCTCCTTGTATCCTTCACATAGCTCCATGATGGTAACCTCCACCCCTGCGCTGTGAGCCGCTCCTCCGTAGCTCGCCCTACCCGCTCCAACTCCGACGGATCCGATGGCCAGCCGTCTCCTGGTCAGATGTACGCGTTTCCTCTCCAGGCCCTCACCGCTGGCAACCATTGCAGCTTCCAATCGGACTAACCCCATCTCTGCAACTACTCTGTCTGAGCTGCAATGGGCTCCAGCACGGGTATGGGTTCCTCAGAGGCCACTATGTGATGTTAGAATTGTAGCCAGAGATGAGAACGTGCCTGCCATGCCCAGACGCACTCAGCTTGATAAACTGGTGGAGAAGGCAGAAACACCAGAGGACATCTTGCGGGCCTGGAAAGAACACAGAGGAAATGGTAACCAGGCTGCTATCGCTATGGTGAAACTGTCGCGGATGGTTCAAGGAACACAAGGATGTATTCCTACCATAGATGCAGATATTCTGATGGATCCGAGGCTGCAGGACATCATGGATACAATAAACGGACAGGTGAGAAGGTCAGGACTATTGGAGTGAGATAAACAATGCATGCACCTTTGTGGATGTTTGGTTTCGTCCTTGCAGAGCAAACAATAACATGTTTTTTGTGTTCATTTTTTATTCCAGGTATCTGCAGTGTGGAATAGCACACTGGTGTCCGTTCTGCGGTCTTTCTGGGCCATGAATTTGCCTCCCAGCACTTCAGTGTTGAACTCCGTCCAGACCGAGGTTCTATGGCGAGTTCGCAGGCTAAGCTACCGGCAGCTGGCCTTGCTGGTGGACTGGGGCTGGGAGAGGCCAAGATCATCTGAGGTGGCCATCGTGAACGCTGCCTTGAAACAGCTGGAACTGCGCTGGACTGAGATCTCAGACGCAAGGACTGTCAGTGCACTGATATCCAAAGGCGAACGCATGTCGTCCAGCTTGATGGACCGACTAGAAGACAAGGTAGTCGCAAGGGAGTATGAATGCACTTCACAAACCCCTCGCTTAATGCTGTTACTATTTTCTATTGGTTGAAATCATATGGCTTTAAACCAGGCAGAAAACATTCAGAAATAAGAGGTAATTCTTGAATAGGCCACTATAGATTACAACCTGAATTCTGTGATGCATTATAACCGCCAATGACATCCAATTTATTATAAGTTATAGAGATAAAGATATAATATATCTATAGATATATATCTCTAGATATTTATAAAGGTGTGTGTGTGTGTGTATGTATATATATATATTTTTTTATTTACTTATTTTTTCAGGCGTTGGAGCTGGCGGAGGGCTTTTCGTCACAGGAGATCCGCAGAGTCTGTTTATCCATGGCATCTCGGGGCCGCAGGTGTGTTCCCTTGCTCAGAGCGCTATCATACCACCTGCTCCAGAAGCCCTCCTCCGACCTGACCACTCCACTGCTGCTGGACATGGCCTATGTTTATGGTATGAAAACAGCCAGTCAGATCTCATGCCTGATTCTATGCCAATGGTATCGGAAAAATCCAATTTAAGATTAATAATCAAAGTTCAAATCTGGGGGACTGGGATGCTTTCATTTTTGCTTGACAAAAGCAGCCTCCAAAATAACCTAGAATATGTTTGTGTTTATCCCACTTTCCTTGTAGGAAAGTTGAATTTCAACCATTCCCAGGTGTTCCAGCGGATGGCAGCCGAGCTGCTGCCCAGAGTGCCGGAGCTCAGCCCAATCGACATCACTCGCTGCGCCAAGTCCCTAGGATTCCTCAAGTGGCTCCACCTCCCCCTCTTTGAGGCCTTTGCAGAGGTCAGTCTCACAGTGTCCCTCATTCAAATTCAACTGATATACATTGTTTTGCAGCTCTCTACTCTCTAAAGTAGGCTTCTCCTCATTGCCACTTAATCTCTAATCCATTTGTCTCCAGCACTACACAGCCAACAGCGAGAAGTACGTCACACCACAGGTCTGTAATCTGCTCATGACATTGGCCAGGTTGGGCTTCCAACCCAGCAATGGAGAGCAGTTTTACAGCAAGGTAAACAAACTTGAGGTTATTGTTTTATTATTGCATGTCATTTCCTTACTTTATTGAAATTGTGACCCCAGCCACAGCCCAACCTACCCCCTTCAGTGAGTGGTGTGTTCTGTGTGCAGGTTCACTCTGCCCTGGAGGGCTCTCTGTGTGGCCTGGAGCCCTTCCTGCTGGTGGATGTGGTCTGGTCTCTGTGTGTACTACAGCAGGTCAAGCCTCACTACTGTCTATCCCTCGCCCGGCCTGAGCACAGAGCCAGTCTCTCAGGTTTGTAACACCAAACAGCTCTGTAGTTGAAAGTGACGGAATTCAATAATTTACTTCTTATGTTATTAAGGGTTATCAAGTTGTGCATTTAACATCAGAAAATTATGTTCCATCAAAATCCATTGCAATGTCAAGTGATTTCAGTCTACCGATTTTTACCCTTCAGGCTACTTAGCCAAGGGGATGACCAATTACTGTACACTCACGTAGCCAAGCAGGTGATAACGTACACACACACATTACAGCAATGGTGTAGCTGAATGAACCTGGAGCCTTTTGTGCTTGGAGGAACTACAAACTACACAACACTGTAGGGTGCAGGGATTGAGACCACAACCAGTGTTTCAGCTGACTTTTTGACCTTTTCTTGACCAGATATTTGGAAGGTGTGTAGTGGATACATCCCTCTGATATATGTTTTGGTTAATATACATTTTATGATCCTGTTGTCCAAGTTTTCTTTCAGTTTTCTCGTTTTTAAATCCTCTCATCAATACGTCATCATTTGACTCCACAGTAAGAGGGCCAAAGGTTAAGCCCTCTTTCACCATCCAATGACTGGTGTGTTTATTCGAAAATATTTTCATGATCATTAACTGCCCTAAAGCCTTTTACCTGTTCACATGAAGCCAAAGTTATTTGTTCCATGCCTCTTTTATAGTGCATGACCACTTTATTTTGGTTTGCATAGAGACCAGGTGAGATTATGTGGCCTGAAATAGATGTTGGTTCTAAAAGTTATTATCTCTGAGATGTCTCACACAAATAGTTAGGTTAAGAGATCATATTGGTGAGTTAAGATCCTAAGTGTGCTGGCTAGGTTCAGGTTTTGGATGTGTTAATGTTAATGTTTGGAGACTGGCTCTGGTGTGGTTAACATCATGGACAGGACTTGGGGGGGATTATTGCTCAATGAACCTGAGGGCTAACCAATCAGATCAGCTCTCCAGGAACTCTTGTGGCACTGTCCATCCTGCTTTCTAGTCAATCCCTGACACTCGTAAATGTGGTGCTGCTATTGCAGAATGTTTGAGCGATTCTACATTGTACCCTCTTGTCTCTTTGTACTCACCATGTCAGCCAGCGCCAGCCCGACTCGCGTGGAGAACTGTCGTTTAAAGCTCCTCCACATCGCAGCCACCCTCCAGCTGGAACACCCGGGCTCCACAGAGGCAGACGCTGCTCTCTCTGGCCTAGTGAACTTCACCCCGGCCTCCCCCACCGTCTCCCCACTGCAGAGAAGCCTGAGGGAGTCTCTACAAGGCCTGGTCCTGGGGAGGACCACGGCCCTGCGGACCGCCGTCGACACCGTGTACGGGTGGACCCTCGGTACATGACTCTCTGCATCAGTTGCAACAATCCTACTTTTGCTTTATTGTGGGAAGTGGACTTGAAACACTGATTAAAGCTGTAATGGTTTCACATCACATACACTGTTCTATTCAGGAAGGGCCATGAAGTTAATTGAAGTGTTTTTTCCCCCATCAGATGGCGAGGTGGTGCTTGACAGTGAGAACCAACTGGTGGACCTGCTGATGCTCAGTGGCCTGCACCTACCTGGGGGAGGAGGGGAGCAGGCCCTGCCAGCAGGCATGCGCCGGTACAACCAGGAGGGAATTAGTGAAGCACTAGACAAACAGAAAATGGCTCTATATATCTGCTCCCAAGAACTTTGTGATGAAACGCAAACAGTCGTTTTCATTTGTTTTACAGACTATCATTCCTAGCCTGGGACTTCCCCAACTTTGGCTTGCGCAGTAAAGAACTGCTTGGAAGGTTTGCGATGATGAAGCGACACCTCCAGCTGGCCGACCTGCTCCTGGTGGAGGTGAGATGTAAACATGGTAGTTTCATGTTATCTATTAGCAACATTGTGCTATGCTAATATTGATTGATATGAGATGTTCTTAAAAGCCACTAATAAGCAAGACTAATGAGCACAATACAGTGCAGGATCGTCTTATGGGTATGTCCACATTACATCTGAAAAAGCTATATTCCACATATGGTTTTCCTAAAATGAAATGGCAAAACATTGGGAATCAATGTTCAGGCCACTATCCCCAATGACTCTCAACATATTTATTAATGTTTTGCAATGACTGAGCAATTCTGAATATAATGTCATCACAACCAAGTGAAGATAAAGTTCATCAATGATTGACATTTTTGTGTGTTACCTCTCCACGTTAACTTTCCTCAAAGGGACAACTGCGTTTTCAAAACCCTCTACTTGGGAGTGCACAGCTCCAGCAAGGCTGGCTGGCTGTGGTTCTAATGGTACAGACGAGAGCACAGTGCCATGTGGGGCCCCAGCACTTGCAGTCTCTCATATTTATTAATAGTCTTGCCAGCTCCCAGCAGCTCAGTCTCCTCTGGGCCAATTTCTGCTCTCCCTCTCATCTAGGACAGTCTCCCTAGCCAATGGCAGGGCTTCTGCAGTGTTACTGACATGGAAACTGGGCTAACGAGTCTTGCCGCTTCAACTGTAGTGTCAAGTCAATGTTGGAATAGGCGCAAGGAAGGGCTGTTTTCAAAGAGTGAAGGCACCCTCAGGGCTCCAGACTGTGACCAAATGGTCGCATTTTGTGACCAAAATTTGAGAGTGTGCGACTGAATTTTACATCTGGTCGCGCATGTGAATTTGCGCTACGGTATGGATTTTGACGTTACTGTGAGACCGGTGTGTGGTGGAATGAGATTTCAAATGCCGTCACTGTTTACCTTTGTAAGGACATGTTTCCCTTTCAAAATGTCGATAGAAAGGGCCTTAAAGAGATGGTCAAAACACTCGATCCCAGGTACGCGTTACCTGCCCGCACATACTTCAGCCAAATTGAAATGCTAAAACTATACGGCAAGGTCCGCAAGCAAGTGGAGAAACAAATCCATACTATTAAACATTAGTGTTTTTCAGAGATGGAAGTACCTTGAGAAAAGATTTAAAAAAAAAATGTATGCAGTTTTGCTGTCTTACCAGTATTTTACCCCTTCAGAAGCATTTCTATCGAAAATAGAAGATAAAATGAACATACCGTGATATAATACCGTTACTGTCTATGCCTCAGAACATACCGATATACATTTTAGTCCAGACCGTAGAGCCCTAATTTGAAGGAACTAACTTATGTTAAATTTGAGGTAAGTCAAGCTTTTTGGAGCAAAAACAACAGCTATTTGTTTGCTTGATTCAACTAACGTTAGCTACCGCTTTTTTGATGTGATATAATTTACAATAATATTGTATTTTTAGGACCAAGTCAACGCTGAGTACTGACCGAACGTAGACTTTGCATAAAGTTAGTAAATACTAACAACATAGGGCTATTTAGGTAAATAATTTGGCAAGGGTGTTGTCCTAGGCTAATCCACCAACAGCAAATTTCTGTATAATAAAGGGCTACATTTTGCATCCAAGTCTGTCATTTGAAATCTTTCCATTGTATTGTGTGATACAACCTCCGTAATGAATATTCACGCTAAATCCCGCCAAGGGTAGCTCAGAATTCGAGTAGCCGTATATCTCGAAACACCAATCAGTCCACCAATGATTTCCCCGCCCCCCCTCCCCCTTTTTTTTTATTCTGAGGAGTTTGCAGATCTGTGTGTGGAGGTGAAGGGTCCTAGAGATTATCGAGCGTGCGTAAACGTCTGTTAGAAGGAGAAAGATTTGACAACCTGCTACATGCATTTGAACAATAAGCAAGCAAACTATTTACTCGTACTTCCGACCCACGGCTAGTGGGCCAGTGCTATTCAGAGTCATGCACGGGTCTTTCTTTGCAAACCCGCACCTTCCCATACCCGCAATACTTAAAACCGCATCCGACCCGTGTTCCGACTAGGGTTGGGCATCGTTTGAATTTGAATGATTCCGGTTCCGATTTCGATTCCTCGTTTCGATTCCGGTTCCTAACGATTCTCGATTCCGATTCTCTTAAGAGGCAGGGTCAAAAAAGTTTACATGTTTTAAATGAGCTAGCTGCCTGGCTAACGGTAGCAATTTCAGGTCGTTTGGCTATGAAAAAATACATGGGCTAATGTTAGCTGAGTATTTGCATTTGAGTTGACCAACCGTTTAGGTCGAGTATAACTTGTTAGCTGCCTAAATGTTGGCATAAAACAGATTCGTTACTTACCCGATAGTGCGGTGCTAGGGTGAGAGTCGGATCCGGAGGATGAAGCAACGGAGGAAGGCCGGCGCAGCGAGGCAAAGACGGGGCACGCTGTTATCTTTACACCATGACCCCGGAGATGTTTAATCATGTTGGTTGGTACACCCTCCTTTGCACGATATAATCGTTTTGCAAGTGTTGCACCGAGCCGACTTGTCATTTATTTTATTAAAGTTAAGCCACACTTTCGAGCGCCGCCGCACAGTTTCCATGTTTATGCAAGCATAAACAGTTTCGCGGCTTCTTCTTCCGTTCGGCGGACTGGGCATCGAAACTAGGAATCGAAATTTTAACGATTTCGGGAGAACTGGAATGTTAGTCCCGGTTCCAATCGATGCTCGATGCCCAACCCTAGTTCCGACAGTAGCGCGAATTACATTGTGCACCCGACCAGACATTTACAATTAGGGCATTTAAGCAGACGCTTTTATCCAAAGCGACTTTCAACCATGCAAGGTGACAGCCAGCTCGTCAGGAGCAGTTTGGGTTAAGTGTCTCGCTCAGGGACACATCAACACTCAGCGAGGAGGAGCTGGGGATCGAACTAGCAACCTTTCGGTTACAAGACAACTGCTGTACCTCCTGAGCTAAGCCGACCCCCAGACCCCAGACCCTCATGAATTGATATTGACGCCCGACCCGCACCCGAAGGAAAATTAGACGCATTAGATGAAAAGCCGGGGAATTACACTATCTGGTGTTTGGCGCGGTGCTTTAGATTGCTGTGCAAAAAAAACATCATCCACTGTTGACAGTTTTAGTTGACTCCTCCACTCAGTGACGGCTGGTGATCAAAAGTATTGGTGGGGCGCAGTAATAGATGGGGGGTCTGGTAGTCCACCCCCCCCCCAGAAAAATTTGAATTTGGTCTATTTGATTTCTGTATTCTGGTGCATTTTGGGGATTTCCACTACCTATAACTTTCTATTCATTCAGATTCATAGCCTACATCCTGACTTGCAGGGCCTGGAGAAGCTTACACTGCATAAACAGACCTACTTTATGGCTATTTCAACAGCCATTGCTATTTGACCCATTGTTGTTAATCTGATGTTGAACAAAAAAAGAAAAGTGATACCACTGGCCTGAAGCGCATATTCTTGCGCCACTGAAAAGCTGTCTCTGCTTGATAGACAGCAAAAAGCTTGCAAGCTTTTATTGACTTCAACGTGGCCGGCGCCCCTGACTTGGAGGAGGGCTTTATTTCAAATGACCAATAACTAGCCTAGCCCAAATCATTGAGGTCCAGACGCATTAAATGGTTGCTGGCAGCGGCAAGTACGCTCTATCACACAATTAAACAAGGATAAATGTTATGTAGTTTCGTTGATTTATTTTGTATCTATAAAAGTTGATTGATAGTTGGCAGATACAGTATATTCAAGTGAATATTTCACGGAGGGGCGCCGCCCTAGCGCCCTCTATTGCCCCACCTCCACTGCCTCCGCTACTGAATAACATATCCAGCACCAAATAAGTCTCGCTCGCAATCGCAAAACACTGCGACCGACCTGCGCTGTTCAGGCGTCCGACCAGACCTGCACCCTTGTCTGACAAAGTACATTATTTTTCACCCGTTTCTTCCATATTATGCGGGTACCCGAACCCTTGCAGGACTCTGCTTCAGGTGCCATAAAGGGCTTTTCACACGGGAGGCGTTTGTCGTGCCTGCTGATGCATTCTCAATGGAGAGGCGCGCGCGCAGAGAGGAGGCGCAGCGTCCTGTCAAGCGGCACGACAACAAGCGGACGCACTCGTTCTGTGCTCGTCGAACGCATGCACGCACATGTGGAAACCGTTTGGATAAAATGTGAAACAGAATTTGAAACAGCACATTGTAATTTCTGCATCTATTATCTAAATATTTATTAGTAATGCCGTGAAAATTGGGAGAAATGTGAATATTTGTTTGGCATATTGATTTACGGTGTGTGCCCCAAGAATTTCTGGTTGTGTCCCTAATATTTTCAGTTGGGGGCCACAGTGCTCCTAGTGAAAAATGTTAGTCTGTAGCCCTGACCCTTCTAGCTAATGCTGTAAAATCACTCTAGTGGGCACTACAGCACTACTACTTTACAAAAAGAAACTCCTGAAGGAGTAAAAACAACCCCCTCTGCTCACCTTCTCGCTGTGCTGTCTCCATGGGAGAACACACCCACAGAGGCGCTGCATGCACTTTTCCTGTGTCCCGCCTCCACGTGTGGTCCCACGGGGGGCAAAGACACGCATCACTTCCTGTTGTATACCTTATGTTATTTTCAAGGGAGGGAAGATGATCTGAAGCCAAGTTGCATAAATACATTTATCTAAACTATGTGCAATTTTAGACTAAAGGCATTGTTAATGGCTGTATAAATCATAGGTGTATCCTATTTGTTTGTTGTCTCATCCATGATGATGAAACGATGTGCAAAAGTTTCTCAAAATGTTCCTGTGTCCCCTCCCCTCGCAGGTTCCCTACTATGAGTGGTTAGAGCTGAAGACGGAACGGCAGAGAGTGGCGTACCTGAAGGACAAGATGGGCAAGGCAGTGGCTGAAGATATGGCCAAGTGAACCGGGTCTTCAAGGTGCTCCACAGACGGAGCCAGATAGCCAACCGCCTCAAGCCAGATCACACACACACAATATGATCTGCACTATTGATTACGGAGCCGCTTGTTGATATGATGGAGCATTCTGTTCCTCATACAAAAAAATAATAAACATTTTACCTTCTGGTTACCTTGACAACACATGGGGCTTTCCCTGTTTCCATAGAGATGCAGATCGAGAGGTCTGTGGACAAGAGAGCGAAAGCGAGACATATATATATATATATATAGATGAAACAAGCAATCGAAGAGCGCCCTTCAAATGATTTCAAAGACCTTTTGTTGGTAGAGATGTCCCCTACTGACAATAAGGTCGGGCCCCAACAACAAGGACCAGCTTGTAAGATGTTTTGTGTTAAACATGTACGGATTGGATTAATGTATAATCGCAAAATATAGGAAACCACTTTGTGCGGAAATAAATTATTTTGTTGTCATACAATCCTTTTCATTCTTTCTATGTAAATCGTTTCAATGCTAAGGCTGCTGGCCAGTCGTTAAGTATGTTTATAAGTATGGCCATTCTTTCATTAGACTCTTTAGTGGGTAATGGCTGTGGTTTAGCTTGTAAAAAGTAATGTTATTAAGCGTGCTTCACATGCATTTCATTTGTTTTGAACTTCTTAGTATGTCTTCTCTACTCCTGAATATAGTAGTCTTTGCCATTTTGTCACTGCAACTCAAATAATACCTTCATTTAGAAGAAACCAGTCCCTGCCAACCAGTACGTGAACGCCCCACTGTGCTCCAAACTCAGTTCGGTTCTCTTGGTGATGGCGAAGCCGAGCGGGGATGCTGATTAAGTATGTATGGAGCAAACGCCACTCACTCGAACGCACACTTAATATAATATCTATAAATAAATAGTATCACTGAGTTGCTGTGGGTCATGACCTTGGGGAAAAAACCCTCCTTCCTAGAACTCAACACTTTTTAATTTCATAGTGTTCGCATTTGGGCTGAAACGGGGTATCCCACTTTAAAGCGGTCAGCATTCTTCAAAATAAGTACATTGTTTGGCTGGCTGAGATCCAAGAAGACCTTTGCAGGCAAACAAGTTGCATGCACCATGCGGTTTGAGTTTTGTAAATGGATGCTCCGTTATTTGAGACCACTTGGGTCTCCTTGGACGCTTGGAAATCAGATCAGATTACATGACGTCGGCCTTGCTTTTCTGACTCATAACACACTGTTCATATTGCAACTGCTAAAGTTTCAGCAAGTAACCAAATGTTGGTGGTGCAATAAGTGCTGCTGAGCGCTGAACACTTGTATTGGAACAAAGCGTTTCATTAGGTTGTGTGTGCACCAGCTTAAGAAAGGGAGACGCAAGCAAGGCAATTTGACCCATTAATACTAATGACCAACAATCCCTGCCGGATCTGATACCTAAATTCCTACAAACTTGTATCAGAGGGACTACTAGTGGAAGAAAGCAGGTGAAGCACATCCTCTCGAGGTTAATCATAAACAAATGGCATACTCACCCTAAACCTGATAACGTTTAAGAGGGTTTTCACACCCTGAACTGTGTGCCACTGATGTCAGAGTCGTTTGTTGCTCTATGCCACGTGACTGTATTTAAGTAGCAAACTATCCAATTTCTGCTGAGCTAGCAACGTATCGAGGGAAGTTTTGCGTTGCCATGGAAACTACAACTGCTGAATGAGGCTCGGGCAGCGCTGTCTCTCCTCCTTCTATTTCTATATCTCATGTCCACCCGTTGTCTGTAAAGGTGAGATGAGAAGCAATACAAGCTTGACAAGATGGAGACAAAGATGCTGTTGTTATCTAGGGCCATTCACCTTCCCAGAATCCTTTGGGATACACCACTGAGCAGAAGGCAGGGTCATCATTAGCACCTAGCTATATAGAACCCTCTCTAGCTCTTTACCTTATGGCTCTGCTTCTATTTTTAAATAATTGTGTTTTACTTGCTTGAGGTTAAACACTCATGCTTTGTTTTTGCTCTCGGCTCCATTTTACCATCTCAGATCATCTTTCTCCGTCGTAGTACCGCTGCCCTCTGTTAGGGGCCGGGGGAGCAGCACTGAGCACAGCGCAAATCTGCTGACATCATCCCTCAGGATCCAGTCATAGCCTAGCACTCTGAGAAAGGGTTGGGAGGAGGGAGAGATAGAGATGTGAATGCAGGAGGGGAGGGTGTAGAAGCAGTAATTTGTGATGAGAGGAAATGCTGCTGTTTTCTCAGATTCTATACACAAACATAAAGAGAAGAGTATTGTGCCAATGTTAAACACCCCCCCTCATCATCAACCGCTCACAGAATAAATACAACCAAGGCAGCAACACAGTCACCCCCTCCCTCCCTCTCTCTCTCTCTGTCTCTCTTTCTCTCTCTATCTTTGTCTTCCCCCTCTCTCTCTCTTCTCTTCGTCTCTCTCTCTCGCCATCGTTTTCTGTTCACACAGCCATGAAGTCAGACACGTGCTGCCGGAAAGAGTGAAGTGGCTGAGCATTCAGGTCCCTGCTCGCTTTCTCTCTCTATCACTCTCTCTCTCTCATTTCCTCCATCACTCCCTCCCTCCCTCCCTGTTCACCTTGGCTGTTCTGCCTGTGTGGTTTATTATTGCATCAGAGCCGGAGAGGGAGCATGCCGGGGGAGAGCACTGAGCGATCTCTTCCCGCAGCGAGGCACCAGGAGCAGGGGGACGAGGCCACACGACTCCCTGGACCAGGTAGGACGTGTGTGTGTGTGTGTGTGTGTGTGTGTGTGTGGTGGAAGAGAGGGCAGGAGAGGCAGAGGTTCATGATACGATGTAGGGAGAGCGAGAGAGGAGGAGCGAAGGTTAGAGATGCAGTGTTGATGTAGGAGCAGATTAGCGGGGAGAGAGATAGAGTTCCACTGAGCGCTAGCACTGTGGGATAGGAGGATGGGGATGGTTCGGGCAGAGGGGAGAAGGCAAGGTTATTAAAATGTTTAATCCATGTGGGAGACTGCGCCAGAACAGGGGACATGCTGTCGAAGTAGGTCATGTCGCCCACTGCGCTGACATGGGAGGGGAACCATGATTCAGCTGTATGTTGTCCTCACTAAACTGCATGCTGTGACCACCCCCCCCCCCCCCCCGTACACACACTCTCTCTCTCTCTCTCTGTCTTTCCTTCTCTCACACAGTTCCAAGTAGCCCTTTTAAGCCTCAGCACTCAGCCGCTAGCTGGAAAGCTTTTCTGTTCATGGCTGTCAAACCAAATTATCACTAAAGAAGTGCTCCTCTTCTCTTACGACAAGCCAGAACTCCAAACGACTCAGATTCTCTCTCTCTCTCTCTCTCTCTCTCTCTCTCTCTCTCTCTCTCTCTCTCACCCAGTCCAAGCTCTACAATTCCCCTTCCCCCCTCCTCCACACTCTTTCCCCTTCCCCGACACACCAACCCCCTGACCGGTTCCATCCTTATCCTCCGCCACGGCCCCCACCCCCACTCCTCCTGCTCCTCCCCCCTCCCCATCCGGGCTGGATCCTCCCTCTTCCATCCACCTCATCAGGAACATGACACAGCACAGAGCTGAAACACAGATAAACAAACGCACACACACACACACACACACACACACACTTGTTCCATACACTGAACCACCGTCGTGACTGCTGCTTGTTGAAGGATTGCTGTGCTTCTAGTTGTGGTTTCTGTGAAATGCGATGAGGGTTGATGGGAATGAGAAGATCAGGCAGGTTGCCTGTTAATACTACTACTACTAATAATAAAATAATAATTAATAACAATAATATATGCTGAATTAAGGAGTGTATCTAACATTTGTCTTCCTACAAAACCGGGATAACTTGGAACAATCTATTAGGCACATTAATATTCTTCCTCATTTTCCCCATGGTAGACTGTTTCGTACCAAGTTGTATTGTAATTCTGGCACTGTGTTGATGGGTTTCTGTGGAAAGACTATTATGGGTTGGATTTGTGTGTCCGCTGCCTGCTTCTGGCACCAGCATGGTGTAGTATGTGATGAAAGGAAAGAACATGAGAGGTGGAAAGAGACAAAGAGAATACAGAGTACGTTCACCCGGCTGTCCTCTGTGGGAACGAGGCTGAGATAGAGGCTCTCTGTTGGGGCAGGACAGGCCAGAGCAGCAGCCTCTGTGACGCAGTCCGAGCCTGCACCTAGCAGCTCACTGCGGCCTGTTTCGCTCTATCTAGCTCTCTCTCTCTTTCTCGCTCTCTCTGCTATGGCTGCCCTGACGCTTAATGTCACGTCCCATGTTCTCCCAGAGGAGATATACTAAACTAAAGAGAGAGGGAGAGGAGACCTGCAATATGAATTATGCAGTTATTCCACAACGTAGTAATAGTGTCACTCGAGATGAGATGTGCGTGGTAGCTTGCTTGCAGTGCAACGCGGTAGCAGGGATGAGGGCATTGGGTTGTTTTGATATTGTGTTTGAAAAATGGCACAGTCCTTCCCAAGATATGTACGTTGTATATATTATGTAATTTTGTTATTGATTTGCTGTTAAGAGGCTGTTTTCATTGTCAGTCCCACTAGAGTCTTAGGTTTTATCTATGTATCTATATACAATATGCACTTTAATTTACTGTTTCATTATCTTCTGGAGATGGAGGTCAATGCAATAACTGATAGATTATTTTGTGTGTGTATGTGTTTCCTTAATATTATTTAAGGTATGACTTTGCACACAAACACACACACCCACGCACACATACAGAAACAAACACACAAGCACGCGCACACACACACAAATATGGCTCTGCCAGGAATCAAGTTATCACTTACTAATGGACTAATGTACTGTAACCCGCCTTGATCTCTTCCAGAGAGCCCTCACCGGATCTCTTCTGGTCTTATGTCTTGGTTCCATTAAAGATAATTAGCCTCAACGTCCCTTTCCTCCCTTTCCTCCCTCCTTTCTTTCTGCTTTCCTCTTTCTGACTCCATCCTGGCCTGTAGATGCAAGCATCAGCTAGTACCAAACAATTACTATCGGCTGACCCGGCTGCTTCTCTGTGTGTGTGTGTGTGTGTGTGTGTGTGTGTGTGTGTGTGTGTGTGTGTGTGTGTGTGTGTGTGTGTGTGTGTGTGTGTGTGTGTGTGTGTGTGTGTGTGTGTGTGGTTAAGCTAGCTTTCCAGCTCGGTTTATTGAGATCACTTTAAGGCAATCTGACTATACAGTAACAATGGAGGTCACTAAATTGTTTATAGCCAATGATTAGAAAACAATACCCATATAATTCAAAAATACACTTTTTACCCTTTCTGTTAATAATTTATTATTTGTGTGTCAAACAGCCCGCAACACTAGTATTTAATGGATCTGTTGATCAGTTATACTTTGGGGACTTTTCTTACCAGGTTTTATATATAAAAGAAAAGAAACACTAGGGCACTCTGAAGTAGGTTTAGGGTAATGGTTGAAAACCATCTAACGTTGGCACATGGGTTAGTACAGTATGTGTTAACATGTGATTGTGCAACATGTGTTGTTTTTCAGACATGACGAGACATCCCTCCACTGACTCCATGCCTAGCGACAGTGGCTCCACCCCTAGCGACAGTGGCTCCACCCCTAGCGACAGTGGCTCCACCCCTAGCGACAGTGGCTCCACTCCTAGCGATAGTGTCTCCACCCCTAGCGACAGTGGTTCAAGCCCGTTTCCAAGCACTCCTCAGAAGCCACTCCCAGTGTGCGACTCCCCTTTTGGGCCACGTCTACTTCGTGCCACTCCCAGTCACTCTGTGACCCTACGACCCCAGCCGGAGGGCTCTGACTATCGCCACAGCAACAAAGCCAGACTCTCCGGGAGGCTGGGGGGTCATGGGCCCTGCGGCCGCCACATACCTGGGAAGATGGAAAGAATCAAGGTGTGTGTGTGAGTGTGAGAGGAGGAGAAAGAGGTAGATACATGCATTCTCTTGTGTGTTTGTGTGTTTGGACTTGTCTCTCTTATCATATCTTATCAATAGGCTTTGTGAGATTTATTCTGTTTATATGTCAGAAGGATATTTTACTTCAACATCTTGTTTTTGACCTGCTCCCAGGTTCTGACTGGCTCTGAGGTGGAAAGTGACTACAAGGAGCCAGATACCATGGTCACAAGGGTGGTAATGGGCCAGGAGACCTTGCTCAAGACGTCTGAGATTCAGAAAGGGAAAATTAAGGGGCCGTCTAGTTCACAAGCTATACCCCTGCCTGGAGTCCCAGATGCTGCAGCCCCTCAGATCACCCCAATGACACTGCAAGACACCCAAATGGAGACTGCAAAGAAAGAGAGTCAACGCCAGAGCCCAACGAGAGGGGAGGCTCAGCGAAAAGGGCCAGAGCAACCTCCAAACTCATTCCCTTCCCCTCTCCTCAAAACCCTCATACCTGCTCCCTCCTCATCCGCAGAATTCGTCACAGCCGGTGACATTTTGATAGACAACCCAGGGGAGGGATGCACCCCCTCTCAGAATGAAGTGCCTTCCGCCTCTTTTCCTGAGCTTGCCTATCCAGTGGTGTTGTCCTTTTCTGAGCCAGCTTATATTGTTGACCCACTAAGAGTTGGTGTGCCCACGTTCCTTGACCCTGACCCTTACTACACTGCCCCCTCCACTCCCATCAAGGCAACCGCCCGCCACTCCAACTTGAAGCACCACTCTTACCCCGGCTCTCCTGTCTACCCCCTCTCCCCTGGCTCCCCCTCAGACAGTGAGGAGTTGTGCTCACCTCTCACCTCTCCCTCTGGCTCCTACGTCACAGCAGAAGGAGGTAGCTGGACCTCCTCCTACACCTCCTCCACGTCCCCTTCTCCCAACCTCCTGTTCACCGAGGAGGCCTCGGAGGCCCCCGCCTGCTTTGTGAGCTCCCTGTCAGAGATCGGCGATGAGGCCGGGGAGGAGCGCTCACGAGGACGCGCCGAGCGGGAGCAGGAGCACGAGAGAGGAGAAGCCTTCTGCTTGTACACATCTGAGATTTTTGGTAGGAGTTCTCGGTTATCAGACACGGTTATTCTGGAGGAGGAGGATGTGGGGAGAGGTGAGGAGGTCCATTCAGTGGTTTCTCACAGCCATTGGATGGGGGAGGACATTTCTCCTCGCAGGAGCAGTAGTGGGCGGAGCAGCGACTCCCAAGAGGATGTAGTCAGCTCGGAAGGATTGCTCTGTCTGCTGGAAGATGCTCATGTGAGATGTGCGGAGTACCCAGCTACCCTACCCCAGGAAGGCCTTGAGCTGCAACTAGAGGCCTGTGGGTCAGACGAACATTATTCATACATAGAGCAGTTAACCATGGAGAGGGTCAGGCAACTAGAGCAAGCCTCCGATGTCTTGGGCACTGACACAGATACCGCAACCCCTTCCTCTGCTAGTATCAGCCACAGCGCTCCCCTTCTCGAGGCCTTTGGTGACATTGAATCCAATTCTTCTATGCTCTTCCCAGGAGCCTACACTAATGATGAGTCCGATGAGGACAGGATGATTCCGGCCTCACTGCTGTCTTTCCCTCTTCACACAAGCCTTATCTTCCAGGCTGACTCCATGGAAATCACCCTCTTCCCAACAGTAGAGGAGACTGAAGTAGATGAAGTGAAAAAAGACGATGAAGAAAAGGATGTGGATGCTTATGCTGCTGGCGAGGATGAAGCTGATGTTGAAGATGTGGACGACGATGACGATTATTATGAAGAGGAAGAGGCTGCTGAGGCTAAGGTAGAGGAGAAGTTGGCAGAGGAGGAAGATGACGTGGATGTGGCTGAAGAGGAGTGTGATGGTAAAGCAGTGGAGGATCCAACAGAGGAAGACACATCTGCTTCTTTCCTTCATTCGTTATCGGAGACATCCATCAACGAGGGCCTGGATGAGTCATTTTGTTATCCAGATGACACAGATGACTCATTAGATTCTGCTTCATACAACGGCGAGGAGGATGAGCGCCTGTACAGTACAGAGAGGCATGCACAGTCACCCGAGCCCAGATGTTTAGATGCAGTAAACTGCATTAACTTGCAACCAGAAGCTGGGCAACAGTCTGTCAATGTTCAAGCTGAGCCCTTGGAGGGACAAATTTGCCCCAAACTATCTCATCACATGGAACCACCCCATAGCTCTGAACCTGTCCCTGATCATCCACCATCTTCTCACAGCCCAATTGGAAGTGAGAGTGACATGGAGATCTCGTCTGGGCTGTCAGACTCCCTTAGCCAGCCTAAAGATGTCTGTGGTTCCACCCCTGTTGCCAACCCTCCTGTCGATTGCGCTTTACGTCATGAAGCTGCTTCTAATTCTGCTAATGTTTGTTTTCAAACTATTTCCTGCCCTTCGGTCACAGTTCAAAAGAATACAGCAGAGCAACCCTATCGAATTCTGGCTCTGGAAATCAGACCAGAAGCAACTGTTACAGAGATAAAAGAGCAATCACTGCATGAACACATTAGGGAAGAGAGGGACCAGAAGAGAAGTGGTATGTCCGAGGAGGAGCCCACAGATGAACTCGAGGGAGACTCGTTTAAATTGCTTATCAAGCCTCGACATTCTCAGTGTAAAAGCAAACAATCTGCCGGGATAGCAAGACCTTTGTCATCCAAATCAGAGACTCAGAAAAGTCCTACGTCTGTTAGGGCAGTAATAGCCATAAGTGTACCCATCGTGCAGACGGAGCATGGGGAGCTTGAGCTTGACCAACAAAATGGAAATGCTTTAGCTGAGGGTGTGAGTCTGAAGCTCACACCCTCAGAAAGCTTGGAGGGAACTAGCCTTTCTGTGAAAACAGGGTCGCCGACCGCCGCCACCAATGACTTGAATAAGGGTGTCCCTCTTCTCTCCTATCCCAAGGACCCAATTCCTAACCCCAGTAACATCCCCATATCTGCCTGCTCAGAGGTTGTTTCAGATCCACTGGACAACCTGGTCCTGAACCCCTGCCCCTGTGACTCGGCCCAGGAGAACCTGAGGGAGAACACGCTGAGTGCTGAGGAGGGTGGCACAGGAGCTCATGGTTCTCCACACACACCGCTTGCCATCTCGCCCAAGAGAGAGAACTCAGAGACCACCTCAGCAAGGGTGATGGACTCTGCAGCTGTGGCATGGGGTTCCGACTGCATGGGGCTGAGGTTAGGTCTGGGACTAGGACCCGGGGCGACACTCGGGGCCTTTGGAGTTGTGGGGTCACTCTCTCTTTCTCTGGGGAAGAGCTATGAGCTAGAAGAGGCAGAGAGCCTGCTCATGTGCAACATAGAAGGACAGAGTACACAGATGGCCACGGCACCCGACCTACCCGACATTGACTCTGGAGAAAATGAGAATGATGGTGAAGGAGATAAAGAAAACAACAGTGCTTTGTGGAAGAGAGAGGGGATGGCAGATGTGGAGCTCATAGGTGAGGGAGCCCCTGAATCAAATTTGTCACACTGGAGATCCATCGAAGAGATATCAGAGGCAGGGGGTGGAGAGGATGGCAGCTCCAGATTCCTGGATGATAATGTCAGTAATCTAAACCCAGTCGATGGAGGAAAAAACAAAGATGCACAAGATCAGGGCAACACATCGGCTTTCAATTCCTTAGATATGCCAGTTAGTGGGACTTTGAATGCCTTGTCAGAGGAATTAAGGCCTCTGAACACGAGTGTCAGTGTGACTGAGTCCACTTCAAATATTCCACTCAATGAAATGCCAACACCAAATGAAACGCACATGAACAGAAAGCCAATTGACAGCTTTTTAAACCTATCTGAAACGGAGGATGGTTGTGATAGTCCCTGTAACATTTCTGCACTGGGTTCTGACGTGTCTATTGGGGGCCAACTGCCCAGTTCACCAGAACTGATCAACTCTAGACGCCAAAATAATACAGTGGCCCCCTCAGCCTCTAAGGAGATTGATATCGCCCTTTCTCTTATTGGAGGATCCTTTGGTTCCTTCACTTCCAAACCAAAATTAAATCAATCAAAACCTGCTAAGAGTTGTCAAGAAACTGCTTCAGTTTTGGGAAAGAATGAGGAGGAAAATATAAGGCCTCTGTTGAATCCAGTGATAATGAAACTACAGTTGGAAGGCCAAAGAGAAGTAGATGTCAGTTGTTTGACTTCCAGTGATATCAGCCAACCAAAGACTCAAAATGCCTTTGAAGATGGGGAGACTTGTGTCTGTACATCAGGAGAGAGAGATAAGGTGGAAGCCAAAAATGGAGAGAAAGAAAGGAAGAATGAGCTAGAGGGGGAGAAAGAGGCGATTGAGGAGAAAAGGGAGTGTGAAAATACAAGCAAAGATGTGGAGAAAATGGAGAAAAACAAGACAAAGAATGAAATGGAGAAACAGAAAAGAAAAAGCCAACAGAGGGCAGTGAATAAAGAGAAGGACAATGGGAATGTTTCCCCAGAAGATTTCGAGGCCTCTCCATGTAACACCCATCACGAGCCCTGTGCTGATCCACCTGTCAACACCAAGAAAGGTCAAAAAGGGAGGCAGGGCAAACACAAAGCATCCCAGCCAGCCACACATGCAGACACATGCTCCCAGGCCAGTCTTGTTCCACCGGAGTGTGGTGTTTCAGCAACCTCAGCAGCTGGGGGCCAAACAGGGGGGCTTGCTCATTCTGAATCTAAGAAAGGACGTAAGCAAAACAAGATGTCCATGGCATCGGACAAAAAGCAGACAGTACCTGGAAAAGTTGAAGCTGAAGGGAATCAGAACAGAACAGACCCTTCCAGCTCTAGTCCTGATGAGTGCATTTTTAGCCTTGGAAAGAGCATATCTCCCATGTGTGCCCAAGACCAACTCTATGATTTAGCATCAAGGAACCACTCAATGCAGAAACAGGAAGTGCTTGATAACAGGCCATTACCGAGAGGAAGCCCCAAGGATATTAATGAAAATAACACTAGCGGCTCTCCCACTCGTGCGCTCACATCCTCTTCCAGCCGTCTCTCTTCTTCACCATCACCTCTCTCTTCCTCCCATCGGCCATGCAGCTCCTTGCATCCAGAAGATGAACTCAGCACCCAGGAGTCCCATCACGGCCTCCCCTTATTCACTCAGAACAGAGATCAAATTCCTGTCAGTAACACCGGGGTTAACCCACCCTCTTCTTGCCCTCCTCCAATTATTTACAACAAAAATAACAAGAACAACAACCTTCAAAAGCACAGCCATTCCACACCAACAACATCTAGCAGTCCCAGTGTCTCTGCTGCCCCTTCTTCTGTTGCTCTTTCGCCTCCCAGTCTGTCCAAGCCAACCCAACAGTCTCCGTGTGGATATCAGGATCAGAAGGAGTTCTTTCTGCCTTCTCAAACCGGCCCTCCACCCCATTCTGAGGGGGCTGCTCTGCCCGGTCACCTGGCCAGGCGTGCTGTGCCTTGGAATGAAAGAGACACATACAGAGGTACATTCCACGTACAACGCTAAGAGAAAGGTTGTCTAATTATTGTTGCTGTGTTTTTTTCAATGGGTTCAATATCGGATTCAATAACAGAATTGTATTACACAATGCAGTGATGTGACTTTTCATCAATTCAGTATGATTTTCTTTTTTATTATTATTATTATTATTATTATTATTATTATTATTATTATTATTATTATTATTAACACTGCTCAACACTGCCAAGTGCTTGTATTTTTGCTGTGAAGGCCTGGAGTAGTTTAGATTGTATTTTTAGTAGTGCTTGTTCATTTAAATGGAGAATACATCTCTTCAGATTAACATAATCTGATTTATTGTAGGGGGGTATGAAGATGTACCAGGAGTTATCTCATCCTCGATTTGGAAATATCAGCAGTGTATGTTTGTAGAAGATTTCTATATGCCCATGATAGGCCAAGTAATTCTTTGATGTTATACTGAGCTTTCTTCAACCATTCTGCTAGGTTCCCGTCTTGTTATGGACACAGACAGTGAAGAGGACGTAGCTCTTCCTCAAGATCACAGAATCCAGGCCAGAGGGACTGCCGGAAGCCGGCATAGTTCAATGCATAAAGAGTGTGAATCATCCAACCACATGGAAATTCAGCCCTTTTCTCAACAGTTGATTACAGACAGACAGCCTTGCTGTCCAATCAGCAGCCGACACAAGTTTTCAGAAGAAATCCTCCAGTCCTTCAAAAATAATTGTGAGTAGTTATATTAAGGTGACCTCCTCTGGGACAGAATAGTGTCCTAGTTTCATCTTTCTCCCCCCCCCCCCCCCCCCCCCCCCCTTTAAATAACTCTTACCATGGACAAAGTGTGCATGTCACTGCCTTATTAAACCTTCATGACTTGT
The DNA here is from genome assembly GCF_949987615.1 of Pollachius pollachius. NCBI lineage: Eukaryota > Metazoa > Chordata > Actinopteri > Gadiformes > Gadidae > Pollachius > Pollachius pollachius. Next base: position 29,161,870 of record NC_136934.1, on the reverse strand, counting down.
TTCACATGTTAACTAGACAGTGCTAGTAAACTGCTTGGAAGCTATGCGTCATGTTGCTCAAATGGTCCACAAGACAATAACTCTCATCATCTTAGCCTACAAATTCCTTGTGGGTCCTTGAAGATTGAACATGGACATGGAAATACATGTATTCTATCTGCGCTGTGTGGACTGGCATAAACGTAGACCTGGACATAGTAGATGTTGATGTTCTTACATTGTGTGTCTGGATGTGTGTGTCTGTTTTCATGTGCACATGTGTCTGTGTATGTATGTCTATGTGTTTATGTGTACACGCGTGAACCTGGTGTGTGCGTGTGTGTGTGTGTACACGTGTGAGCCTGCATGTGTGCGTGTTTGTATATTTGTGTGCATGTGTCTGTGTGTGTGCCTGTGTGTGTGTGTGTGGGTGTATGTGCCTGCGCATGTGTGTATATGTGGGTGTGCCTTGGTGTGTGTGTCTGCGTGTCTGTGTGTGTGTGTGTATGCGTGCGCATGTTTATGTATGTGTGTGTGCCCGTATTCGTGTGTGTGTGTGTGTGCACATGTGTGTATGTGTGTGTGCCTGTGTGTGTGTGTGTGTGTGTGTGTGTGTGTGTGTGTGTGTGTGTGTATGTGTGTGTCTTTGTATCTGTGCGTGCCGTGCACTATAGTGGGCTCCTGTAATGACTCAGAGACTGAAGGCTCGGTGCCAGAGCTGGAGGGTCCAGAGACGACACCATGCAGACCCTCACAGCCCCAGGTCAGTCTGACCCACCAGCCTGCTCTACTATGTCCCCCATCACCATCCTAGGCTCAGCTCCGGGCTCTGGGAGCACTGTGTTGGCCTGAAGTGTGTTCTTATCTGTGTGTTTCAGTCCATGTCCCCCATCGACGAAGGGCTAAACAGACCCAAACAGAGTCGCAGTGAGAAGAAGGCCCGCAAGGTTTGTCCACTAGAGGAAGACCCACGAACAAAGTGCATATTCCTGCTCTGATGCTGACAATAGGACCCGCTCACTGTCTCTGTACTTCTCCTTTTCCTGGCTGTCAGGCCATGTCCAAGCTGGGTTTGAAGCCAGTTCACGGTGTGACCAGGATCACCATCAGGAAGTCAAAGAGCATCCTGTTTGTCATCAGCAGACCAGACGTGTTCAAAAGCCCGGCCTCTGACATCTACATCGTATTTGGAGAAGCCAAGGTTTGGCTGTCTGTCTGCATGTCTGTCGGTTCATCTTCCTGTATGTCTGTCTGTTTACCTCAATATCTCTCTCTCTCTGCCTTTCTGTCTGTCTGTCTGTCTGTCTGTCTGTCTGTCTGTCTGTCTCTCTTTCCCTCTCTCTCTCTCTCTCTCTCTCTCTCTTTCTCTCACTCTCTCTGGCTTTCTATCTGTTCATCTTCCTGTATGTCTGTCTGTTTATCTCAATATCTCTCTCTCTCTGCCTGTCTTTCAGTCTGTCTTTCTGCTCTTTCTCCCTGTCTGTCTTTCAGTCTCTTTCTCTCTGTCTTTCTGTCTCTCTCTCTTTCCTTCTCTCTGTCTGTCTGTCTGTCTCTGTCGCTCTCTCTGTCTGTCTGTCTGTCTGTCTGTCTGTCTGTCTAGCGCTTCGTCGGCCTGTCTGTCAGTCTTTCTGCTCTTTCTCTCTGTCTGTCTGTCCATACGTGAATAATCCCGGTGGTCTGTCTGTCCTCTGGTCCAGATTGAGGACCTGTCCCAGCAGGTCCACAAAGCTGCTGCTGAGAAGTTCAAGGTACCTGTGTCCTCCTCCCCGCTAGCCCCCCCCGCCCCACCCAGCGTGACCATCAAGGAGGAGAGTGAGGAGGAAGAGGAGGAGGAAGTAGGGAGCCCCTCATTGGCCCCACAGGGTCTCAGCCTTGCATCCCGTTTGCTCCTATTCTTTTGAGGGTCTGACCGGTGCTCTTCTGTGTTCAGGTGGACGCTGGAGGCCTGGAGCAGCGGGACATCGAGCTAGTCATGGCTCAGGCCAACGTGTCGCGGGCCAAGGCCGTGCGCGCCCTGAAACACAACAACAACGACATTGTCAACGCTATCATGGTGAGGAGGGAGGAGCAGAGGGGGAGGAGAGGAGGAAGAGATGATGTTAGACACCGAAAAACAACAATGATTCAGAGGAGACTCAGAGGAGGGCATTGATAAAGGACATCTGACAAATGATGCATATTCAGTCTGTAGTACTGAGCAAGGTCCACCAGGGGGCAGCAGTGACTCATGGGATTTCTATTTGTGCCCTCATGCTTGGCCCATGATACATCGGGCCATGATCGGGCATCAGGATGCCAGTCATTCTGAAGCAGCATTCTTCTGATGAACTACATTTGCTCACCCCACTTTAAGTATTTTGTATACTACCTTTATTGTTTTTGATGTATATCAATTTACCCTCATTTATGTCTCTTTGTTTCTTCTTTCTGCAGGAATTGACCATGTGAGTGGGTAGGATAGTGGGGGTCCTGAAGCCCCCCTCTCCCCCTACTTAAGCCTAACGCCACTCCCCCTGTATCGCTGCTATGTTGCATCCTTAGTACCTGCTCAATAAAGTCTGTGAGAACCTGTACATCGCCGTTGGGCTGTTATTAATACAACTGCACAAACCCATCCTCTAACCACAATGAACTATGTGTTATTTATCCTCTCATATTAGCACCGTGTGCCTTTTCTTCAACAGGTTTAGAGTCATGTTAGTCTAGGAACCATCCTTTCTATGTGCATCAGTGCATTTGTTCCAAAGTCTGCATTTTTTCAAGACTTGAGGTACCTGGTTTTGCCTCCACGGACCTTGTACTAAATATACTGGCTCGCCCACAAACCCAGTAAAATAATATTTGAAGCTTTTCCCTCATGCACAGAATCCCGAAGACATCAGCGTCTACAATCATGACTGTTAACATCCAATAAGCTATGTTGGAATGAAATGTAGCAGAAACACGTGACACAAGGAGAAACATTTGTCAAAACAACTTCTTTATTGTAAGTTAGAATATTTAAACACGCACCTAGTAAGGTGCTTATTGGACAGGCTCTGCTTCAGAGCAGTGGCTTTCAGCATGGCTTTGATGGAGACAAATAGTCCTTATTCCTCAATGGCCACATTTTTCCTCCACTGGATGAAATCCTCTTTATACTTTTCTTATATTTCTAGCATATATGCATCTGAATGTTAGAAATACACAGTTCACTTAATGGTAAGCTATACAACAGACAAAAAGCTTTGCATCATTAAAGTCAAACATTAGTGCATTTATCTTTCTACATTTTATTTACACATCAACACATTATCCACTGTTTGAAGTGCAGCTCGTTATCACATCCTAGGTGGCTTTTGTTCCCACTAAGGTAAGGTTAAGGGCAGGCAAACCTCCCTGATGCTGCCCTCTCTGTAGACCCGGGTAATCAGCCCGTTAAGGTGAAATATATGTCTTTAAGGTGTAGCTGTGGTAGTTTTGGCTGGCAAGACATTGCTGTCAAAGTGTCCCTTGTTGGTGACATTCCCTGCTGGGAAGTAGCGGGCCACCACAAAAGAAGAGCCGTCTGAGGCGGTGGCCTTGCCAACGCCCAGCTTGGTGGTGCTCTTCCAAACCATGGCTGTGAAGTGGCCTTAATGGAGCGAAGAGAATAAAAAGAGGAAGAGGTTGAAGGAAATCGCAGGCGGGTATTGGACGTGTTAATGCATAGACGGTGGACGTGTTGATACAGACAGAGAGACAGAGGGCTGATGAAATATAACTGACTAAGTGCACCATGGGATCCACTTACTTCCTTAAAATATTTACAGAGAACAAATCTCAATCCAAACATTTAACTCCTTCCTACTTACTTAAATTTCCTTCCTCCTTGCTCACACACTTTTTTGATATATTTACTGTACACACACACACACACACACACACACACACACACACACACACACACACACACACACACAAACTTAATACTTTTATTTATGTTCACATAGGACTATTTATACTTAACATAAACAATTAGAAGATGCACAACTCTGGATGGTGTGTTTGGTCATGTTTGGGATAGAAAGATTCCATGCCATTTCCCTTTGGTACTGCTGCTTTCTGCAGAACCCTGAGACTAAACAGACTGTGTTTAGTCTCAAACATGCAGCTTGGAGTGGCTGATTGACAGATACATGGAAGATAGGAGAGAGTAATGAGAGAGAGAGAGAGAGAGAGAGAGAGAGAGAGAGAGAGAGAGAGAGAGAGAGAGAGAGAGAGAGAGAGAGAGAGAATTTTTACACTGCCAAGCCAGTTCGGTCGCGGCTTGGCACACCCTATATTATACAGGCAATGTCTTGCCTGTATAAAACCGAGGGGGTATATTCCGCCTTTGTCACGGAGCCGGCATTCTTGCTTCATTGGAGTAGGCGGGACTACGCATGGGGAGTAGACCTCTTTAGAATAATTAGCATACTCCGAATTGTTATTTATTTTTTTAAACCCACTCGCATGCAAGATGAAAATGGAACCCCAAAACGACTAGAGGGAGACAGAGACAGCGACAGAGAGAGAGAGCCGAGTGAGGGAGAGAGAGCCATGCAAGAGAGACTTACCAGTACCGGAAGAGAAACCAGGGTTGTTGAAGCTGTACTGTTTCACTTCATCATACCAGCGATCCGCCACATCCTTCCCTGCAGCCCACAGCACAGATAGCCAGAATCAGAGTCATGATGTGTAATGTACAGCAGATAACACACTGTCAATGCTATTTTAAGGTAGCTGGGGAATCAGACCAATCTGCCTTCCCATGAAACATTTCCAGTAGACCCGTCCCGGGTGGGGCCAATCACAACGGTTTATTTAATACGGGCTTTAATAGGTAGCTTTAATAGCATGATGCCCTATGGGAGTGCCGTTGAGGCTTTTTCATAAACAACTAAGATGACTGTCACTGATTACACTTTTGTTGCTTTGATTGGTTGTAGCTCTATCCAATTGCGTTGGATAGAACTATAGATCTGGATAGAATTTCTGGTGCAATGTCATGTTTGTTTAAAGAGGCTGTAGGTAAGATGTAAGACCACATTATTGAGTGAAATTAGTGAGGAATGCCATTGCCATCTGTTAACTATTAGTGAAGGGAATTTTCTTAGAAATATTCTGGTAGCTATGTAGATGTTAGTCCCCTCCCAGTAAATGTCTTTCCTATCAGGTAATCACTTCCCTGGTTGGTTTGGCTGCATATCATATATGTGCGAAAAGCCTTCTAAATGCCAGAGAAAATGGGGGAGGGGAGCATTTTGGTGTGTGAAGTGGTATCACATGTCCATATCTCTGCAGTGAGTCATCAGAGAAGGGGAAACGGGTAACAGATGTTCCTCTCACTCCCAGTGAGGAAGGGAGGAAGGCTGAGATGATTATGTTTTTATATCACCTATTTTAACTTAGCTGCCAGTAATTTCATACCTAAGACTAAGAAATATAGTGTTTGTTTGTGTGTGTACAGCAAATGTGTGTGTGTGTGTGTGTGTGTGTGTGTTTATATCGCAAATGTGTGTGTGTGTGTGTGTGTATATTGCAAATGTGTGTGTGTGGGTGTGTATATATCTCAAATGTGTGTGTATATCACAAATGTATGTGTGTGTGTGTGTATATCGCAAGTGTGTGTGTATATCGCAAGTGTGTGTGTGTGTGTGTGTGTGTGTGTGTGTGTGTGTGTGTGTGTGTGTGTGTGTGTGTGTGTGTTTACCAGGCTGATCATAGGAGGCCCAGGCTAGATTTTCTCCACAGCTCCCCCTGCTGGACTCCACGCTGTGCTTCAGTATGCGCGTGCTGGCCAGACTTTCAGCATAGCTGGAGGAAGAGAAGAAGGCATTGTTTGTTTGTGTCCTTGTCCATGTGTTGTGTTTGTTTGTATTATTGATCATGTGTTGGGTTTGTTTGTGTTCTTGACCATGTGTTGTGTTTGTGTTCTTGACCATGTGTTGGTTTGTTTTTCTTCTTGAACGTGTGTTGCCACTAACACCCACACCAACAATGGCACTGTGCTGCTCACTTCACCTTCTTCTGCTTAAGCCCCAACCTTAACATTCTCAAGCCAAACAATGGAACTCATGACCGAATGCTATGACCTCATGACCCCCACTAACAACCACCATGACTGTGACTCCCGCCCCTGCAGACACACAGATAGACACACTGACAGACACAAAAACCTACAGACATACAGACACACACGCAGAAACAAAAACCAACACACACACACACACACACACACACACACACACAGGATTGTCCTCAAGGATCAGCCTTAACCAGCTCCTCAGCACAGATTTGTGCGGTGCTGTTCTCTATACTCTGGTGACCCCACACGGTTTACCATTTATTGTGATTATATATGAGGCAACAGTGTGTTTAATTTGCCTGACAACCTTGCTTTTCCTGTTCTTTACTTTGGAAATAGCAAGAGACATGGGGGGCGAGGGGAATACAATAATTATCAAATAAAACCTTGCAATGCGCTTGTCACCTTGTGCACATCCTGATCAAACATCTCATTTCAGGGATGGTAACGCTGCTCGTCTGTTCATAGCGGCGCTCTGCGGCTCCCACATGCTAATTAAAGCTGCTCAGCATAGCATGTTAATCAGCCCACTTGGCCGCATTACAGTCCATCAGGTACCCCAGCAACACCTCTCTCTTCCCTTTTCCTTGATTACGTATTCTATGGTGTTGGAGATATTGACAACCCCCACACACTCATCACTTTGATAATTAGTGACAACAAACAAATAGTGAGCGTAGGCTGTCATCATATCATCTGGTTATACATCCCCTCCTCTGAGTCATCCCACAGGACTGGAGGCCTTTGGGCTCTGTCTGTCACTCCCACTCTCATCCCTCATCCCTTTGACAGGCGAAGGAGGAGACGACTGGCTGCTAAAGGTGCAGCGTATTTGGTGTGAGTGTGTGTGTGTGTGTGTGTGTTGGTGTGTGTCAGTGCGTGCGCATTAATTTTTGTGTGTTTGTTTGTGTGTCATTGCGTGGGCGTTTGTGTGTGTGTTGGTGTGTGTTTCAGTGCGTGTGCATGTGCGTGTGTGTCAGTGTGTGCGAGCGTGTGTGTGTGTGTTGGTGTATGCATCAGTGCATGTGTGTGGGTGTCAGTGTGCGTGTGTGTGCTTGTTGGTGTGTGTGTCAGTGCATGTGTGTGCGTGCGTGTGTATCAGTGCGTCCGACATGTGTGTGTGTGTGTTGGTGTATGTGTCAGTGCATGTGCGTGGGTGTCAGTGCGCGTGTTTGTGCGTGTTGGTGTGTGCGTCAGTGCATGTGTGTGCGTGCGTGCGTGCGTGCAGAGGTTGTCCCTACCGGGCAGCCTCTCTGCTCAGCTTGCTGCTCAGCTTCAGTGGGGGGGCCTGGTGGCTCCTCCTGTACTCATTATGGCTCCTCAACACCTCCTCCGCAAACTGCTTTGAGACTGAGAGAGATATGGATAGAGAGACACAGAGAGATGGATAGAGAGACACAGAGAGATAGAGAGAGGGAGACATGGATAAAGAGACACAGAGAGAGGGAGATATGGATAGAGAGACACAGAGAGATAGAGGGAGGGAGATATGGATAGAGACACAGAGAGAGGGAGATATGGATAGAGAGACACAGGGAGATAAAGAAAGGGAGACATGAATAGAGAGACAGAGAGAGAGAGAGAGAGAGAGAGAGGGAGGGAGAGAGAGATGGATATAGAGACACAGAGGGAGGGAGTTATGAATAGAGAGACACAGAGAGAGGGAGATATGGATAGAGAGACACAGAGAGATAGAGAGAGGGAGATATGGATAGACACAGAGAGATATAGATATAGAGTTATGGATAGAAAGACAGAGAGAGGGAGACATGGATAGAGAGACAGAGAGAGATAAAGAGAGAGGGAGACATGGATAGAGACACAGAGATAGAGAGAAAGGGAGATATCGATAAAGAGACAAAGAGAGAGGGAGATATGGATAGAGAGACACAGAGAGATAGAGAGAGAGGATATATGGATAGAGAGACACAGAGAGATAGAGAAAGGGAGACATGGATAGAGACACAGATATATTTATATAGAGTTATGGATAGCGAGACAGAGAGAGGGAAATATGGATAGAGAGACAGAGAGAGATATAGTTTGAGAGAGCTGTATTAACATTACAGTAAGAGAACGAGCACGTTAATCAATGACAAATCCAAAACCATAAACTTGAGTGTCGAGTTGCAACCAGCTGGACAGGCCCTCTCTCAACAATGGTTAAAGGAAACATATTATGGTGTTTTCCCAACAAGTAAACATAGTATTTGAGTTCCAGAAAACATGTTTTTGAAGCTGTTTGCACGAAATAGCTTTTAGGAAAAAAAATCTTGCCTACCGCTATTCCCCTCTGTTTCAGTCCCTTCAGAATGCGCTGTTTCTGGTGTCTGTAGCTTTAATGCAAATGAGCTACTGCCCATTGACCAATGAGCTGTCAGAGTGAACCACAGCATGGAGGAGAAGTGATTGTTGCCGTTTGTGGACTCCTGGGCCTCGTTTCCCGATAACGATTGATCCACGCTCGTACAATCATTCTCACGATGGTTATTGCGAACCATCGTAAATTTCTCTGAGCATTTCCCGAAACTCCTCTTAACATGAATGTGCGTGCACTGCACTAACGACGTACGTAGGATTGTAACTGTCCACTGACACGGTGTTGAAATGGGCCCTGTAGGAGGGGGAGACGCAGGAATGTCGCAGGAAAATGGGGTTAAAAAGGGTTAAAATATCTCCCCATCAAGGCCAAGAGCAGAGTAGCCTATGAAAAGAATAGACTGCAATAATATGAATGCTAAATATATTAAAACACAATTGATTAGGCCTAGGCCGACATATGCTATATCTGTCCTAATCCTGAACGCACTGTGCGTACATTTTTTCACAGCATTCCCCCCTGAAATAATTCCATATAACAAAAATCAAAAATAGCTTGTGTGACAACTACATTTATCTTAATGTGCTGATTTCTGAAACATGCTTTGCGCAGCAAAGAGAGCCGGCTTTATCTGATTCTGCATAAGGTTTCATTGATTTGCGCGCACTCTCTAGTCTAGAATCTTTGGTGTAACCATTAAAAATGCAACATTCCATAAATTCATTATCATTCAAACGCAGAGGCTGGGCGTTGACACACGGCTATTGCTGACCCGATTAGGAGAGCTTGGTCTAGATTCTGCCCATCTTGTTGGGCAGGATGATGTATAGGCCTTTTTACACTGCCAAGCCGGATTGGTTGCAGCTTGGCACGTCCGGCGATTTCACTGTCTTATCTCAAGTTTCTTGTGTAAAACCGAGGGGGTCAAATCCCCTGTTCGTCACCGCGCAGGCTTTCTTGGTTCACTGGAGAAGGCGGGGCTGCGCACGGAGTGTAGACCTCTTTAGAATCATTTGCATAGGCTACTCCCGAATGTTTTAATTTTTTTATGAATGAAGACACCCGCATGCAAGAATGAGTTCCCGTCTGAGTGGGCTATAAAAGCGATTTACTATTTAAGTGCAAAACGCCAACGTATTCTTTATTTTGCTGACCACCTGTTTTTTATCCCGACCAAAGCCTTGTAAGGAAAGTTCCTCTGCGTCTCTCTTGTAGATAGCACCATCTTTCAAGGTCTTTGTTTAAAGGGGACATATTATACCACCAGGTGTGAGTGTGAATAGCCTTACAAGCCGTTTAAAAAATCTGCCCCATATGACATCACTAGTGGGCGTGTCCAACTAGATCTGTGCTGGATAGATCAGACTACCAGCCTACCCAGTGGACTGAAGTAAACGTTGCTCATCTATCCAGCCCAGATCTAGGTGGATACGCCCACTAGTGATGTCATACGGAGCAGATTTTTAAACGGCTTGTAAGGCTATTCACACTCGGTTAGTGCACCACAGAGTATTCGATTTGGAACACTGACATCTGAAAATCAGCGCACTTAGTGAGTGCGGATAGTGTACTACGTTTAAGTGTACTCATGAAAGTATGGATATTGGAACACAGCACGTGTCTCCTCCGGCAGCTACGGCGGAGAAAGGGATTGTACTCCCGGAGCTGAGCTGCCTGGCTGCCGCCAAGCTCCGCCCACCGGAGCTGCCGTACTGCCACCGAGCTCCCCCCGCCAGCGGCATATCCCTGCTTCTGAAATGCGCGAACATCTCTGCCCAGTGCTCGTCCGCTGGTCCACAAAATCTTAGCAATGCTCTGATTGGAGAGGGGTGGGGAAGTGGGAGGTAATATTCAAATGTTTCCCCTTCCTACGTAGGAGGGGCGCCGAAACTGACTCGCTCATTTGGTAACTGTAGGCGGGGTACATTCAGAAATACATATCTCACTCAAAAATCATGTACAGACTTTTTTCAAAGTTTGTATGCGTGTGGGAGCACCAGAGACCCAAAACAACACCCCAAATCCCAGGAAAAGTGTTATTTTCATAATATGTCCCCTTTAATCATCTGCCTGGTGTCCCGCTTTATGCTGGACTACACAGCAGCTTTATCCCTTTATCACATGTCGAGACAATGTCCCACATTTTGATCTCTAGGTTTCAAAAGTCTAACCACCTCAAGACCGACGCCTTTCTAAAACAAGGCTTTTATCTGTGCTGTGAAGAAGCCAGAACATGCTGTTATCTTCGGGCTGTGTTTGAATAAAACTGTGCACATGTGGGTCAAGTCCCATTCTTTGTGACCTGCGATGCTACACCAAACACGAAAAGAGCGCAAGTCACCACAGAGTCTCAGCGATGCAGATTTAGGCGGAAACTACCCCAAAGAAAAGAAAATGCAGCTCAAAAAAGACAAACAACTTATACCTGGGTGGAGGCGGTGCAAGGTGATTATTAGCGGGGTCTTTCAGTGTCACATGGGGGGGTAGGACATGAAGCGACCTTATGTTTTTTTTTTAATTAGAAAGGCAGATAACAATTTCAGCAATACTAACATCTCAGTATCGCTAATGTGTCCAAAACAATCATACACTTTACCACACATTTGGTTTGTTGAGATCTGGTCACCCTGGATAAGCATCCGCAACACACACACACACAAACAAACACACACACACACACACACACACACACACACACACACACACACACACACACACACACACACACACACACGCACACACAAACACGCACACACACACACACTGTGTTGATATTGATACAACTTGATGACAAAGCATGTCATGTACAACCAGTTCCCCCAGTGCCTATCACTCACTGGGCTGTTGGTCATCTGTAGCCATGAGCACTGGGCATAATGGGACCATTCACTGAGACACACAGTCAAGCCATTGGCAACACAGTTGAGCTGGTGTTTGTGTTTTAAACTGTATACAAATGTGACGTTGAGGACTAGGAATCACTGAAACCAAAGTGTATTCACGGATTACTTGGCCAAACTATTAAACATAAAAATATTTAAAAAGTCCACCATAACTTTTACTTTCGTTGTCTGAGAATCTAGAGAGACAGAAATAGCAAATAAACAAACTGTTTGGTGACAGGGCAAAGTTCTGTCTAAAGGCAAAGTTTATGAAGTTGATTAAAAGTTGCAATTGACACTTACCTGACTTTCCCATAGTGCTGACACAGAAAGGCTCCTGGTGGTACAGTAATGAGTTTAGTATTGGATCAAGCAATCCCCCTCCGCCTGGTTATTTACTCGTCTCTTTCGTTTCCTTTGCTTTGCTCTCTATCTTTAAGTCGAGGTTTCTGCCAGCTGGCACCTTTTCCTCAGAAGCTGCCAGTGGCTATCGTCTTGTGTAAGCTGTTTTCTCTGTTGCCTTCCTATCCCCTCAAGCACAAACTTTACTACAGCTCTGCTAACTTCCTGTAGAGCTCTAATTCTACTCCAGGCATAACATTTGTCAATGAGATGCCACCCTTTCTCAAGGCTCTCCCTCTCTACCCCTCACATTGCCTGCAGCCAACCCCAGCATTACAAAACAATCTTCTTGCTTCTCTGTCACAGTCACACACACTAACAGAATCACAAACCGTCTTCAACCCCTACATTCCTACTAATGAAACCTGCACTGCAGTCAGTCGGCCTGATGACATCATGACTATGTGACACGTGCCCTTATATGGTCCTAATAATCTTGGTAACCATGGAAAACAGTCACTTCCCAATAATCTAGTAACCATGGAAAACAGTTACTTCCCAATTAGTAAACCACTTTTAACCACTGAAGCTGGGAAATATGAAACAAATAAGACTTGCCTTTCCATACAATCCACCAGTCAACCAGTCAAGACATCTGAAAAGTTCTTCTTCCTGTTGACTTTTCTAGAAAAGCAAATCAGACACCAAGTGTGCAGGCATGAAAAGTTACTCAATGTTGAACCTATACACTTTGTATGTATTATGAGACGATTGACAACTGATGAGATTACTTCTGCTCTACCTTGTTACTTTTGACTTAAATCGCCTGGTGACCTGCACACCTGAGCTGCTTTTACAGATGAGGTCAAGCTGCCCTAGGTTCCCAGTTCTGAGTCAACACCAGTTGTCTCTTAAAGAAGGAGGAACTATTGGTTGCGTGGTCATTATAATGACTACAGTAGAATATAAGACACGAGACAAATATGTCTGTCAGAGCATAGAAGGACGTTAAAAAGGAAGTAGTCATCCAGCCCTCTGTAATACCTCCATGTACCATCAGGTGGCAGTGCAGCCTCATACGATCATGTTCAATGGGGGAAGCGGTTATAAATCCAACTAAATCAACGCTGTGACATCCTGCCTTATTAACATGAGTGGACAAGATGGGATCCACGTGAAAAGTGGAGCCACTTGATTTCTCATTAGCTGGATAGTGTTATTATAACAGATGAATTGCAGCCCACTCTTGTCATCATCTGCATCATGATGAAGCATGACAACTGGAAGAAGACATTTTCTCAACCGCCCTAGGACATGGGCTCTGTAGCTGTACATCTTAATTCATAATAATGGACAGACATGAGCTGATTGACAGTTCTAGAAAACCAGCCAACTGGTGGGAAAATTTAGGGGGAGATCGAGAGATTATATGCACATAGGATCATGCATGAATGTGTGTGTGTATGTGTGTGTGAATATTCATACTTGGGGATTTGTGTGTGTATGCATGCATGTGGATGAACATGTATGTTTGAATTTGTGCGTGTGTTTGCTTTTGTGTGTTTGTGTTTTTGTGTGTGTGTTTTTGTGTGTGTGAGAGAGTGTTGTCAAGATGTACATGTTTCAGAGGGACAGCACGCAGCCATTGATACATTCAGTTACGGCATCATTTATCTCTGTACATAGGATGTGTCTGCTGCACCTTTAGGCTCCGCTCCTTCTCTCCTCTCCCATGTAATCGGGGACAGCAGCCCCTCTCTAATTTTTTTCCGCTCGCTCTATCACCCACCGCCGTCCTCCCCTGCCCCGCCCTGCCCTGCCCAAACCCCAACCAACACCCCCCTTCACGCCCCTACACTCGCCACTGCTTCCATCTCCTGTGACACATTACTCCACCCCACCCAATCTACACATGTTACATGTACAGAATATAAATATAAAGAAATTCCTCCTCAGCGTGATTGTTCCCAGAGAAAAACGGATTCCCCTGGCTCCCCACATTCTCACTGCTGCCCTGTGGATTTATGGCAAGTGAAATGTGAAATAACTCCAGTCGAGAATGTAAGTGCACTTTGTTGCATATAATTCCTCTTTAGTGCTCCCAGGAGAAGAAGTGAGGACTTTTTAATAACTCCCTTCTCTTCACCTCCATCCTCATTAAGACCTACAGCGGAAAAGCCTGCTGACGGAGGTGTTGAGAGAGGACTGATATAGATGATTCTATCTCTATTTATAAACATATCAGAATATATATTAATATTCACATACATATCTGGACCTGACGACTTATTTCATTCATGAAGTAGTTTAGAGAGAGATCTCCAGGCCTCAATTTGATTGTACCTGCCATTCGAAAGGAAGTAGTTATTCCATGGGTTACGAGGAGTTAATCACCTGTCAATCAAGCCTCATCAAGCAAGCCCACACCGTTGAGGTGGAAGTACCTCCTTTCTTTTTTTTTACAGGGCATCCAATTATGCAGATAAAGGCAAGGAGTAGCCCAGCTGAAGGGGAGGGTGGAGGGGAGGAAGAGGAGGAGGAGATGAGGAAAAAAGAAGAATAAGGGGGAGAAGAGGAAGAATAAGAAGGAGGAGGAGGAAGTGAATAATAAACCAATAGCTAAGATGGTTTAAGACAATGAGAAAATACATTAAGGATAGAGAAGGACAGTATGCAAAGCTGTCTGGCTCCTGTCTGACACTAAGCAGCTGAAATGTAATGTCTTAAAAGGCCATCACAGTCAATAGAGGTCTTAATGTGCTCCAAGCAATTACGATGTCCAGAGGAGAGCAGAGTGCATATAGGATATTAACCCAAGTCACCTGCTCTATCTGCTGCCTTAATTAAATCATCCTCCCATGCCCATTTTTATGCAGGCACAGATACACACACACACACACACACACACACACACACACACACACACACACACACACACACACACACACACACACACACACACACACACACACATAAACACACACACACACACACACACACACGCACACACATACACGTACACAGGCCACTGTCACGTCAATTAGTATTAATTAGGTTTGCATGCAGAGAAGTCATGGTTTGAGTGCATTATGTATGCACACGCAGAGACACACTCGCTCTCACACACACACACACGCACACACACACACACACACACACACACACACACACACACACACACACGCACACACACACGCACTCTCGTAAAATGGATGCAGTGCAGCCACGAGCCCGGTAAAACAGTGGCCGAGCCGAAGTGGGATGTGTCTGTCAGTTGGACATATATTATATATATATGTGTGTTGGAGAGAGAAGGAGATTGAAAAACAGCAGGAGGTGGTAAGAAGGTGACAGACTGATGGTGGCATGAGATCTAAAGTGGAGTAACAGTGGCGCCTCGATCTGACCTCACTGCTGTATCGAGTGGATTGATGTCCTGCGTTCTGATGGGTGCTCAGAACACAGCCTCAGCCCCTCCCAACAACCCGCCCGCCCTCTTCGTTTCAAATCAATGGAGGCCATCAATGCTCTCTCCATCAAACACACTGTTCTCAATCTGTCTTCTGGTTTGATCAGTAAAACTGAGACAAATGTTGAGATGTAACAGTTAATTAATTAATGGTCTGAAACCCCAATGAGTCTTCTTCAACATATCTAATTATACTAACCGTGCCTGTGTGTGTGTGCCTGTGGGTATGTGCATGCTTGTGGGTGTGTGTATGTGTTTGGGTGTGTGTTTGTGTGTGTGCTTGTGTCTCATGGTGTGAGCTTTCGTGTACGGTCATTTTTCAGAAAGGGGTAGAAGATGGACTGTCTGGGAAAAAGATGTTAGCCCATCAGTAGCCTGTCAAGCCTTTCCAAAAGACACACACGCAACCCTCCCCCCACACACACAAAAACACACACACACACACGCTGTCAAAATCACATGCCACATCTTTACAGATGTGGCATGGGATTTTTGAGTTAGTGTTGCCTGCATTTAGGTAAAACTCCTAAGCATGCACCCTTGCATACTACAGAATGCAAAAACATTTATCCATCTGCTTGTTTAAACTCAAACCTTCATGACAGCTGTACACAAAATTGAAATAAATATGAATAACCAGGTTATGAAAAAATTAAAATAAAATATAAAAAATCTGAATTTCATTGTGCTAACGTTATTTCTTTGTCATGGTTTGCAAGCGTCTTGTTTCTGCAATACAGAATCAGCTTGATCAGAGTTGATCTTTTTTTGCCATTTCTACTTGCTGGCCCCTGTTAACAGCTCCTGGCCTTTGACCTCTGCTGACTGATTTATACTGTTGACTTTGCCTGAAGCACACAGTAGAAACATAAACTTAACCGTGTTCTATTTGACTGCATGGTACAATATTTTTTTGAGAATACCACTCAAATGTAATCCAGTAGACGAAGAATCTGAAAGGAGAGAATGCTGTTAATGGGAGAGATTCCAGAGACTTCCTTAGAGAGAAAGAAAGAAATCGATTGCAAACCTGCTTTTGCCGACAACCAAGGGCGTAGGAACCGGGGGGGACGGAGGGGACATGTCCCCTCCAATATTGGAGACAGGCGCATTTGTCCCACCTAAAAATTATACCGGGGGGAGAAAAATATTTTCTTTTATTTTGAAAGCGCAACACAGCGTCTTGTCACCGCTTCTTATTCTAAAAAACTGAATGATTGAGCGTGCAATTAAATAATTGATTTGATATTTATCAGTTCATTACTGCCATTCAAAATGTGTTTTCCTTTACATTTACAAATGTATCTTTTTAGTAGAATAAAATATATTTGCGAATTTTTTCAGTGTAGTTAATTTATGACATATTTCTGTTCAAACCATCAACGGATCTGTCAGGTTTCCGATATGTGTCCCCCCCAATGTTAAACTCATTCCTACACCCCTGCCGACAACGATATGTCAATATGCAACATGTTTGTGTTCAATGTGAGGTTATTGGAGTGTGTGTCAACAGCTCCCCGCTGGACGCCTGGGCTCCAAAATCGTCACTTTCTCTTCTGTCTCTGTACCTGCCTGCTTTATTTTCCTCCGTTACGGATCATAGAAAACCTGGGAGACTGAACTTTCCAAATCTAATATAGAGAAAATGCATGACCACATGGCCCTGGGTGGTAAAGCGAAAGACAAGAGACAAAGACCATTTGTGTCGTTGTAAACCTGCATTTTCTCTCCAACCGATGTGTGTGTGTGTGTGTGTGTGTGTGTGTGTGTGTGTGTGTGTGTGTGTGTGTGTGTGTGTGTGTGTGTGTGCGTGCGGATTCCCCTCCCTAGAAAAAAAAGAAAAGATAGCAGCCACTTCTCTCGGAGAAGAAATGAGTTTGGAGAATTGGATGGTGCGCTGTTTGTTTCCCCAAATGAAAGTGTCGCCCTCCTCTTTGGAAGCGGATATAGCTGTTGTGGGGCTGTGTAGAGGTGTGTGGTGAGAAGCCATCAGACACACGTAGCGCACCGGCTAGGGTATGGGTGGGGGTGGGGGCGACGAGAGCGAGACAGGATACAAATTATTTGTGGGCCTGAAATAGATATAAAATAGAATAGAATAAAGAAAAAGGTGTAAGGGTGTTGGAGGGGGCATTCAGATCAAGCATGGGATTGCGAGAAAGGCCGACGTCACTGGAAGGCCTCATGAAGCGCCGTCTAGTGTGGTTCATAGTGGTTCCCCTGATGGGCCACGCTTGGTCTGACCAGGCCGTGTTGTCTCACTGTGTCTTAACAACACAGGGAGAGAGGGGGGAATGCTGATGGCCTGCATGGTGATTAACACACCCAGTCTCACAAATACCCTCACACACCCCAACAACCACAGCCACACTTTTCTGTGTGTGTGTGTGTGTGTGTGTGTGTGTGTGTGTGTGTGTGGGTGTGGTTGTGGGGGTGTGTGAGTGAAGACGGGAGAGATAGGAGACAGTCAGAGGAGAGATAGATGGGCCAGGTAAATAGGGGTGTCAAGGCAGCGTGATGGAATGAGGAGGAGGAGAATTCATCCTGTGTTTCCCTTCGCCTCTTTTCCTCTGCTGACAGCATCCTGAAATAGGACGCACAGCCTTATGTGTGTGTGTGTCTGTGCCTGTGTATTTGTTTCTGTGTTTGTAGGTGTGATGTCTGTGTGTGTGTGTTTCTTGTGTATTTCTACTACTTTTGCATCCCTCTCATTGTATGTGTGTGTGTGTGTATGTGTTTTCATAAAAGCATGTATGTATGTGTGTGTACGTGTAAGGTCATTTGCATGCATATTTTCATATGAGTGTGTGTGTGTGTGTGTGTGTGTGTGTTTGTGTGTGTGTGTGTGTGTGTGCGTGTGTGTGTGTGTGTGTGTGTGTGTGTGTGTGTGTGTGTGTGATAATGTGCTGCTAAATTCTACATTGTATTTGCATCGCACTATAATTTGTGTGTGTGCTTGTTTGTGGTGTAGTGTACCCCTCAAACCCTGAATCCTGGGTGTTGAGGCGTAGGCGTCCAATTGGGAGCTCCGATTTGGGGAGAGAGATAACAGCGGGGCAGAGAGGAGGCCGCCCTGCGGGGATCATGAAACTCCTATCGCCTTTTATGTTCACAACTGGAATTCCATCACGTCACTGCCAGTACAACCTTATGCAACCCTTCTGGGGCTGCTCTGATTCCTCTGTGAGTTGCCACACACCTTGGGGGGGTCCCTGCTTAAGTGTGGTGGAAACAATGTGATTAATGAACGGCTTTTTGTTGCCAAACCAAGTATGAGCATTAGTTGTTCCCCTGGTTGTTGTTCCCGTTGATGGAGAATACATCCGAGGAGCCTCTCGATAACAATGTGTTCTGTAGGCAGA
This sequence comes from Pollachius pollachius, assembly GCF_949987615.1. Lineage (NCBI taxonomy): Eukaryota > Metazoa > Chordata > Actinopteri > Gadiformes > Gadidae > Pollachius > Pollachius pollachius. The sequence goes on along the minus strand of NC_136934.1, from coordinate 29,143,428 downwards.
AGTAACGGCCTGTACTTATAACCCAAACACCCTCATTCAGACCAATTTAGTGGAACAAAACACACATCATTACAGTGACAGATATGCTTTCCTTTAAACGTGAACAATGGAAACACCAGGACGTCGTCATGATGGATTTGGTTATTTTCTTTGATGGTCCCCAGAATGACAAAAGGCTCGAGTATGCACTATTTGTATTTTTTGCGTTGCAACATAGATAGCTGAATGCAGGGGCTCTGTTTCCAATGTGCTGTATTTGTGTGGATGTAATTCTAATAATTAAGCTCCGCAAACATTAATACCAAGCCACAAATTAATTTGTCTTGATGAAATGACACATCGATAAGGATATCTGCTTCTCTCTTTCTCTTTAACCCCTCATCCCTTTTTACTTGAAGTCCCCTTTTTAAACTTTTTTCTTAAGCAATTTTTTTCAACTTGCCATCCTTCTCTTTCCCTCTTATTTCCTATCTCCTCTCTTTCTTCTCTCTAGCCATCCCAGGGAGTAGAGACCAGTCGTCAGCTCACTGAAGCTTGTGTTTAGTAATTAGAATTAGTGTATTAGATTTAAAAAGGAGGATTTGAGGCTGATTATGAGGAAGGAAAACTGTAATCCAACACACACCCCCATGGGGTTTTCTATAATTCCACTGCAATCCATTATTTTCCAAACACACTGTGGAACAGACCACATGCCTTCCACTGATGAGACTGTTCATAGCAATTAGTTTAAGTGTTGAGAATGTCTGCATGCACACACTTTGTGTTTGTGTGTGGTTTTGTGTGTGTATGCATGTTGTCTCTTTTCTCTCTCTCTCTCTCTCTCTCTCTCTCTCTCTCTCTCTCTCTCTCTCTATCGGTATCTGTCTGTCTCTCTGTCTGTCTCTCTCTATATATATTTCTCTCTTTGTTTGTGTTGGGGTTGGCAGAAGTGGTGGTTGTGTGTGTTAGTGTGTGTGTGTGTGTGTTTATGTTTGTGTGTGTGTATGTGTGTGTGTGTGTGTGTGTCTGTGTGTGTGTGTATGTGTGTGTGTATTGGGTACAGAGTTCATGGTAGATCTGTGTAACCATCTTATCTCCAGTATCTGCTCTCCTCTTTGCAGTGAACAGGACTTTTCCTCTCGATTAAAAATGTATGTCCTCCCTTATGCTCCCTGTCACTGCTCACTACTCTAGCTTTCCTATCTAGCTTTTCCCTCTCTCTCTCTCTTTCTCTCTCTCTCTCTCTCTTTCTCTCTCTCTCTCTTCTCCAGTTACTTTCCCTCTCTCTCTCCCTTGCTGTCTCTCACTCTCTTTCTCTCTCTTTCCCACTCCTTCTTTCCACCTGTTTCTTTCCCTTTCTTTCTCACTCTCCTTCTCTCTTTCTCCCTTGCCCTCTTTCACTCTCTCGCTTTCTCTCCCTTTCTCTCTCTTGCTTTCCTTCTCTCTCTCTTCTTCTGTCACCGTTTCCTCAATTTTATTTTTTCCAGGCAATCTCTATACATCAACTTGAGACCTCTTCACCCACCCCTGAATAACCTTAACTTCTATCCTCATGCTTACACAACTCCTCCCTGCACACACACACACACACACACACACACACACACACACACACACACACACACACACACAGACACACACACACACACACACACACACACGCACAAACGCAACAGGATCTTTTCTCTTTCTGCACATATTTCATCAAAGACCTCCTCCCAGGTAACACCAACTCAGATCTCATTAAGGGCTTCTAAGCTCTACTTCTGGAAGTGTGCAGTCACACACACACACACACACACACACACACACACACACACACACACACACACACACACATACACATATACTCACACACACAAGCCAAACCCACTCTTGCAGGTGCGTGTATGTGTGTGTGTGTGGGGTGTGTGTGTGTGTGTGTGTGTGTGTGTGTGTGTGTGTGTGTGTATGTGTGTGTCAGTGTGTGTGTCCATCTCTGTCCTGTCCGATCGTACATTAACCCACGGTGTCCTTACGTCTTCCCGTCCCTGCCACCCCATTAACACCCATTACATCTTATTATTACCATCCCATAGCTCGTTATCGCGGCTGCCGGATCACACTTCCTAAACTGACTGAGCATTTAGCTGCCGTCTGTCAAGCCCCAAACCCTCCGCCCCCTCACTCTCAAAACAACCAATGTGTGTGTCCCCACAACGCCAGCCACCGCAGCACTTCTGTAGCAGCTGCTACAAGACCCCAGACTCAGCTGACACAACTTCGATCCGAGTCAACATCGATTGATCCGATCCAAAGAAGGGCTCAGGGGTCAGACTGATCCCCCCCGAGGCACCTCCGTGGGGCGGGAGGAGGGCAGGGAGGGGAGGACAGGGAGGGGAGGAAGGGGAGGGAAGGGAGGGGAGGGGAGGGAGAGAAAGGAGGGGAGAGAGGAGAGGGGAGGGAGATAGCTCTTATTAAACATGTCAGAGGGAAAGATTCAGCAGCGTGTGGTAACACATGGATGAATTATGGATTCACCACCGCCAGGACTTCTGTACAACAGTGTGATTTGATGTCAGCGGGGATTAGAGAGAGTGCCATCCGATAGAGAGACACCGTGAGAGAGATAGATAGGGGGAGATTGGCGTGGAGAGGAAGATGAAAAATCTGAGAATGGAAATTTCTGGAAGAAAGAGAAGCCATTTGACAGGATTTGTGAAGTCCTGTTTTTTCCATCTACATTTCATACACTTGGATACGAAAAAAAATGTACTTTAGATGCTGAGGCAGACTACAATGTAGAACTAGGCTGCTCAATGTAGAACACACCACATGGTAATGTTGATGCCATGCATTGCTGTTAAGCACTTGACAACCATCAATAATAAAGTAATGAAAAAAGAACTCCACTTGTTCTGGGATCCCGATAGCTGTCCTGTAATCAGTCAAGGTACTTTAGAGATACTTGCCTGCGCAGCACTTGTGCTGTTACTCCAATATTGATTGAATTCTTTGATTGTTCTCACTTAGTTAGTCGCTTGGATAAAGTGGTCCACTCAAGTACTGAATGTAAATGTAAATGCATGAATACTTATTACCAATGTGAGTACTGTGATTATATCTTTAAAGTGTAAATTCATTCAATGCATTGCAGACTGCAGTTACATGCTCCAGACTGCAACATCCTTTTAAGGGTTCTTACCAAAGATTATTGCTCTACTTATTCTAATTAGGATCTCTAATAAGCTTAATGTTCTACTGTGCTCTGCTCTGTATAGATGTGTGTGCTGTGTGGCTGCTTATAGGGGTGTATATTTGGGAGAGGAAGACAGCCTGACAGGGGCAGAGAAATAAGATAGAAGGGAATGAGAAAGTGTGTGTGTGTGTGTGTGTGTGTGTGTGTGTGTGTGTGTGTGTGTGTGTGTGTGTGTGTGTGTGTGTGTGTGAGCAAGTAATGTTTGTTACAAGAAAAGATTGGATCAGACCCATTAACTTTACAGGCCCTTCATTGGCACCAGCAGAGCAAGGGTCATGACGGAGACGCCACTGTAAATCTAAAAAAAGACCAGCACATGATGGAGAAGGGGGGAGCTAGAGAGATAGAGAGAGAGAGGGAGGAGGGAAAGTGAGAGAGTGGGCAAGATTGACATAGAGAGAGAGACAGCGACAGAGAGAGACAGAGAGAGAGAGAGAGAGAGAGAGAGAGAGAGAGAGAGAGAGAGAGAGAGAGAGAGAGAGAGAGAGAGAGGGAAAGTGAGAGAGCGGGCAAGATTGACATAGAGAGAGAGACAGGGAGAGAGAGAGAGAGAGAGAGAGACTGCCCAAATCACAGGGAAGTGCACAACTTGCAGTCTTGTGTTTGAGTCAGAGAGACGCCTGGACAAGTTTCCGTAGCGCAATAGCTATGGCTGCCAGCCGTCCAGCTGGACTTTACAATCCTGCGCAACTAATTTAACAACTCAACCATAGAGGGGGGCTTGACAGCCTGGCTGTTCTCTAAGCACTGGTGGTGTTCTCTTATGTCCACGCTAAAGCCCTCCCTGCTGATGGTGACCCGCCCCTCTCATAGTTTCTACATTTATACCTTTAGAAGAGAACCATCCTCACGCTCTGGTCCTGAAGGCTCAGCGTAGGAGAAAGAGAACCTGGGCGAGAAAAGGGCTCTGGCAGGGGTTGGGGGAGGAGGGGGGTTCAGGGGGTGTGTTGGTGTGGGGGGGAGGGGTAGGAAGAGGCTCTGCCGGGGGGGGGGGGGGGGGGGGGGGCGGTAGGGATTCTCCCTGCTCTGTAAACAGTGTGGAGTGGGTGCAGCAAGAGGTCGCTTTCACATGTACCCTCAGAAACTCTGACTCTATTTGTTCTGCCCCCACTATTTGTTTTTGCTTAGCTAGTGGTTGATAATGGCATTGCATGAGTGAGATGTGTTTTGGCCCTCCTGTGTTACCATAGTTACCGTGTTACCTAGTTTAATGCAAGACTAGAGAGCACAGCCTGTCAGTTCCTTTTTCTTTTTGGTTGTCCTGAGAAAGTCTTAGTCCGTGAGTATTGATGTCTTAAGCATTCGAATCATTTATGTGGCTTAACAATTATGTTTGTTTAATTTCGGAATGATTAGGTTTACTTATAAATCGCCAATGCTAATCGCGGTAGCATTTCCCATTGAATTACAGTGTAAAATTATCATTGAAGCTAGCGGGATTACAAAGTCAGATGTTAATGGATACTCTTTTGTTTAATGCTATTGCTTAGTTTATCGTAGCTTTGTATATTGTATATTCATTTACATGAGCAGATTGTAAATTCATGTTTTGTATGTTTTTAGAGTTTTACAAGTTTGGAAGTAAACAAGGAACTTTATCAAAGGCCTAAACCGCTCCACGTTTCCTGGGCTTTTATTTCAAGGGACCAACTTCATGTTAGCTATCTGCTAAGCTAACCTAATTGAGAGTGTGGTAGAAAATAACCGAGTTCTATCACTTCAACTAACTAAGAGAGCAAAAGAAATCGAGGGGTCCGGAGCAAGTATGGCAAAAATACTTTATCATTAAAAAGGCAACAACAAAGCCGACTAGTTTGCAAAACACTGCCGGTTAACAGGTCCCGGCCTCTTTTTTATCCTCATGTACAAATCTGTTTCTTGTTTGAGGTGTCCGCCCACGGCCACCCATGGCCGATCAGTCATAAATTCCTTTAAGCGAGTGGCTGGCAACACTAATCTAAACACCAGGCTGAGGTCAGCACGCATTGACCCCATAGCCTCTGGTGTCGCGTTTGCTTCTAACTCACGCTCTGACCCCAGACTCCCTGGCGGCGTGCCAAGTCTTAGATAAGAATCCAGAGGCGTATTTAGATGTTTTTTACCATTAGATATGTAGGCCTTATAATAATCATGGCTTACCATAGATTATAATCATTAATTTCTTCCATAAGAGCAACAGCAGAATACTATTACTATGCCCCCGACACACACACATCTGACTCCCCTCACACAAAAATACAACTATTAACCACATCCTTGGTCAAATCATTATCCCTGGCCTCCATTCCTCTCTTCTTTGTGACATAAAACAGCGCATGGGACCATATTCTTCAACGGTAGCATTAATAATTCATCTCTTACCTTGCTCTGGAGCTGCTGCTCTGATGAACCCATTACCACACACAAAAATGTCCTCCTAGTTCTTTTTCCTCCCACATTTCTATCTTTAAAATATATTTTAGTTTTTCTGTCATAACAGCACATATACACAAGTATGTTATTAAAGATACCAGGTTGAGCCCTGGGATGTTCCAATTATAGTAAAATCATGTGATTATCTGGTGAGAATGCCCCATGATGCTTATTAATGGAGGATGATCACGCTTACCCTGTGGAGAAAAATAGGAAGGTCTTTCCGATGCAGTGCACCTCATTTGGCGCCCCTCATTACCATCCACTAGCGTGCTGCCGTCTAATACAGCCATGTCTTTTTGCTGAGACCATTGGATATTTGCCTTGTGTATAACGCCAATCGCAATACTAGCTGGGGCCTGGGAATAACGGAGGCATCAGTCATCAGGTCCTCCTCTAGGAACAGTTCAGTGTTGACATGTGTTACTGGATTACCGATGCCCTAAACTGCTTCACCCACTCACTTGTTGTTTATTCATTGTCTTACATTTTTTTTCGAAAAATTTGAAAATCAAACCAGCGGCTGTGTTTTGGCGTGTGAGCCTTGAGGAAACCATCTGGTACTTTGTGTTTCTATTAGTGGTCTCTGAGGAGCCACCGGAGGTCTTTTAGTATATTAAAATGCATTATGTTGTTTTTAAGTTTGGTCGTTTTGGGTAATAAGTGGCAACATGGGGATTGGGAATACTTAACTGGTTTGAGAAGAATGAGAAATTATTGTAATGATACAAACTTAATATTTGGAAAATAAATGTTTGCGATAAAACAATGATACTAGACATTAAATATGTATGTATGTATGTATGTATGTATGTATGTATGTATGTATGTATGTATGTATGTATGTATGTATGTATGTATGTATACATACTGTGGCATCCCGTCTTCTGAACCTCGGACCGGGTGGGTCCGGGGATACGTAGAAGACGGGGTATACCGTCGCCACCCTCCAGCCGGCGACAGAGAGCACCACGTCTCTCCCCCCATGCCTTTTGCCGGCATGCAGAACCCGGATGGGACCGCGGAGGTACGCCCAGCGACAGCAGCGGGAGACCGCGGAGAGTCTGGCCCTGCTCCGCGTGGCCGTACTACGGCTCACTCAGCTCGCTGTCCACGCCGCCCCGACCGCCGCCCCGACCAGCCGGCTCACCAAGCTGGGGCCTGACGACGACGTGGAGGCGTACCTCGAGGCATTCGAGCGGACCGCCCAGAGGGAAAGCTGGCCAGAGGAGCAGTGGGCCCATATTGTGGCCCCGTTCCTCACCGGGCCCGCCCAGCAGGCGAGCCGGGACCTACCGGCGGGGACCGCCCGGCAGGACCCGGCCCTCAAACAGGCGATCCTGGCCTACTACGGCTATTTTTTTGCGAGTGAACGCCAACCAGCAGCGGCGACACGAGGCAACGCGATCCCTTGGGGAACCCCAAACCAGACCATGTTGCAGCCGGAGACGACGCAGCCAGAGACGACGCAGCCAGAGACGACGCCGCCAGAGACGACGCGGGCCGAGACGAGGCCGCGGGAGACAGGGCCGCAAAACGGGCCACGCCGGCAGCAGACGCAGCCATGCATGCTAGCGACCTGCTGGGCACAGGGGAAATCAGGAAGCCCGACCATACCGGCGCGGGTAATGAACCGGGACACGCAGGCCCACGTGGATACCGGCAGCGTGGTCACTCTCCTCCGCCCCGACTTGGCGGGCGGGGTGGAGGGGGTACCCATGGCGGTGGCCTGCGTACACGGGGATACCCGGACGTTCGAGACCTGCCACGTCGTCATCCGGACCCCGCACGGGGTATTCACAACGCGGACAGGGATCGTACCCCACCTCCCAGTGCCGCTGCTAATTGGGAGGGACTGCCCGATCTTCCACCGGCTATGGGACCCGGCGCGTGAACTCCGGAGCCGGAGAGAACCACCCCGCAGAGGGGTGAGGAGAGCTCGACAGGCCTACGGGGCCACCAGGCCCACCAGGCCTCCGTCGTCCCCCGGAGGGCGAACAGAGGAAGGTGCTCCCGAAAAATCTAAGCCAGCGCCGTGCGAGGCCAGCCCGGCCGCGCCTGAGGCCGCGCCTGAGGCCGGGCAGGAGGCCTCCGGCGAGGCCCGGCCCCCGACCAAGGATGGCGTTGACACCGAGCCCACGACAGAGGGCTCAATCCAGGCCGATGAGACGTCGGTCGAGCCCCAGCCTGTGGTGGAGACGGAGCCCGAGGCAGAGACGGAGCCTGAGGCGGAGGCTGAGCCCGCGGCTTCACCGGAGCCAGAGGCTGTGGTGCTGCTCGAGGCCGACTCGGAGCCAGAGCTCGAGGCCGATCCAGAGGCCGACGTCGACACCGAGCCGGAGGCAAAGGTAGAGACGGAAGCGGCAGAGACGTCGGCCGAAGCAATGGACTCCTCTAAAGAAGCTGAGGACGATCACCTGTCCGTGTCGATCCCCAACGAAGACGCCATCACGCTGGACGTCGATGATGACGACGACGACGACGACCTGATGGAGGAGGTGACCAAGGACCCCGGCTCTAAGAAGGCGTCGACCGCCAAGCCGCTTCAGCGAATCATATTGGACCACGAGTGTGCCTATCAAGCCCAGAGCCGGTGGAGGGGGGAGGGAGTTCATCCTGGTCACCGACCACGCCCCCCTGAAGTGGATGGCCGGAGCCAAGGACACCAACGCACGAGTGACGCGGTGGTTCCCGGCCCTCCGAAACTTCAGGTACTATCTCCTAGGGAGGGAGTTCATCCGGGTCACCGACCACGCCCCCCTGAAGTGGATGGCCGGAGCCAAGAACGCCAACGCCGACGCCCTGTCACGCCGGGATGCCTGCCTGAGTGGGTTCACCGACGACCAGAGGCCTGAGCAAGCGGTGGAGGAGTGTGGCATCCCGACCGCTGAACCTCGGGGTGCGAGTGACACGGGGGGAAGCGACACGGAGGGATTCCGCACCACGTCGGCGATCTAGAGGCTCACGGAGGCCCTAGCACGAGGATACAGACTATTGATTCTTGTGAAATAAACGCCGACTGCGGCTTTAACCCTTGCTTACCGTGTGATTCCTACCGGGTACCTGACACTCGGGGAGACGGGCTACCACAATACGTACATTATATGTATGTATGCATGTATTTATGGATGGATGGATGGATGGATGGATGGACATGCATAGATCCATACAATATATTTATGTATGGATGCATTAATGTATTTACTGTATGTACTTTACAAGAAAATAAAGGATTGCTGTTGCCCTTTCTCCACAAAAATAATGTTTCACAGCGTTTCTCTTGTGTCCATCCGTCATGCTTTCGTCTGCTTCCACTCTTCCTCTGCGATTAATAGGGTGTTTAATTTGTTGTGCTTGTTTTTTCTTTTAGTCTCATTTTGTCATGAACAAAATGGAGCAGTGGTTGGTTTCTGTCAAGGACTCCAGCCAATGTGTATATGTGTGTGTTTGTCTGTGTCTGTAGGTGTGTTAACAGGAGAAAAGAGTGCATAAGGAACATTGTGTGTTTGAGATATCAATACACACACACACACACACACACACACACACACACACACACACACACAGTGGCCTCAGCTCTGACAGTGTTGTCTCATGGTATAGCAGGACTCATAGCAGGACACTAGAACACATTGCTTGGGAAATAGATAGAGTGTCGGCCAACACTATTTCTGTATGTTTTGTGTTCATAGGAAATGATAAAAAATGTAATTGTCTTGGACTCAAAAGTTTAGCAAGATGCCACAGTATGATAACACTGTATATTCTTCATTAATAAATGGATGTCATGTTTTTTTCAAGGTGGAGACCAATGAAGGTGAAGTCCCCTAATTACTAGGTATTTTACCGGGTAAATACCTAGTAGTTAGGGGACTGTAAAAGGAAGGGTTACCATTACTGGTAGATGTACTTATATAGGTACTAATTTGACTCAGTAGGCTAAGCACTCACAATGTGTGAATTGCAACTAAAACAATGTAACATTCTAGAGGCTGCAGAGTGCCACACTGTGACACCAAGACAATCAGTCAAAGACACAGAGGTCGAAAGTAGAGACAGAAGTCTCCTAACTAACTAACACTGACTATTTATGTGTCAATATAGGTGTTGTTGAGATCTTAAAATATTTACTGTTAGTAATTTTCCATTTATTATCCCATCCAATACATTCAATGACTCACATAAAATGTTAAGGATTGTACCAAATTGGTGTTAATGTCACTCAGGCTATTCTATCAAACTCTATCAAGTTCTGTGTTTTCCTTGCAGCCCATCGAGCCCAGGGCTCAGGGTATTTCATGCCCTTGAACCTGGCTGCAATGAGCCCTGGTTAGCCTCCTCAGCCACCAACCAGCGCCCTGACGGCACATCAAATCGTGTATAAGTCCTCCCTGAAAATTGACAGTGCAACTCAGTTGAACCTGCAACGCAATGGCCTTGGTCATGCCACTTCAACATCCGTCAGGGACCTGACACAGGATCACAGTACTAAATAAAGCCTGCTCAGGAATATAAAAGGACAGCGCAGGATAAGCTGCCTGCCAGGCCTGCTAGGAGCCCGGGCAGCCTGCTCTCCAAAACTGGAGTCACCACAGGCTTTAACCCATTGGTGTTTGGAGAAACAAAGAGGTGATACGGGGTCATGGGATGGACATGAATGGGAGCTACAACAGCAAGGCTTCAGGTCCTCCAGGCTTCCACCCATCTGGCTGCTCCAAGGCCAACCCTGGATCTTTGGTCTTCACAGTCAAATGTTACGATGCCGCCGTCCCCCAGGCAACCGCCCAGAAACCATCCACTAAGAGGTCCCTAGAGGAAATCATTATGATGATGATGAGCACTTTGGTTTCAAACCTGCAGTCAAGAGGAAAAGGGCTAAGGATCTCTGTTCTTGCATGACAATGCCTCTGTCAACCAGACAACCACCCATCCAGAGAACATCCACAAGGAGGTCCTTGGAGAGCATCATGGGCAAGGGCCAGCCCTTTGGTACTGAGCCTGCAGCAAATAGGTAAAGGGCTGTGGCATCCATTGCTGGAGGCAGTGTGTTATTCCATGGACCGTTGACAGAAGCTTGGACTCACTTGCCAACATGAGATCATCTGAAATCGATGAATTGCATTTCTCCATCTGCAAAAACACATTATCACAGTGTTATTTCCAAAGATTAACAATTTATAACAAGGGACACCACCAATAAAGCGAAAATTATTATTTTATGTAAGGTTGGTTTTAGTCTAAGATTATGTATCCATTTGGTAAACTTAAAAGTTATACTGTCCAATAGCATAGGTTACTTTACCTAAGCAGCACATGCTATCAATTCAACATTCAATCATACAAGGTATCACACATCCTTGTTATATTACTGAATTGTAAACGTACGTAGCCATTCGTCAATGATTTGAGGCCAGCATCAGCCTTGTGTGAAAGTCAAGTTGGCTGTCAATCCAGCTGAATAAGCCATCTGGGCGGCCCTTCTGTTGTCAAAAAAAACTGCAGCAAATGAGATTAAATAACCAAGTGATGCTCTTGCTGTCACGGATGGCGGGTGGCAGACAGGCAGGTAGGACCCAATTGCAGACAGTTCAGGTAAAAGGTAATTTATTAATGCAAAAAGGCAAGGAACACCTAGAACACAGATGACGCAGGTAACACACAGGACACAGCTCACCGCAAACCACAATGATCCGACGAGGAACAAAAGGAAAGACAAGGGCTTAAATACCAAACACAGGGCACGCAACGAGGAACAGCTGAAACACATTAAGGGAGGGAGCAGTAATCACACAGGAGGGACTTGACAGGAAAGGGGGAGAATCAAGACAGAGATACCAAAGTAAAACAGTAAACACAGGGAAACACACCAAAGCAAGACAAGGAAACAGACAGACCATGACACACTCTCTTCGCTCTTTCTGAATCCGGTTGGTAGAAAGTCAAAAACATATTGTCTTCTGAGAAAATGCATCCTTCCATGCATATTTCTTTGATTCCTTTAACATTTTCTTTTTCAGAGAAAACTGTTTTGATTGCGCTGTAGATTGCTCCGACTTTCCTTAGGCAATGCTTTAATTGGGCAGACTATGGCCTTACATCGATCACTGCGGCGTTCCTCCCCTAAGGGCTGCTTGGACCTGTCTTTTTGTGACTTTTGGAAAAGGGTTTCAATGGGCGGCCAGACTGACCAGCAGAGAGAAACATAATGTGAACTCACGAGATTGTCTGACGATGCTGAGAAATACATAGGTCAGTGACTTGACTAGCCATGAAATGCTGTGGTCATCTTGAGCAATGCAGCTGTGCTTTGTAGAATCCATGATGGATGTTTTCATTTTCACAGGCATTAGAAAACCTTTTGGAAGTGGTGAGTGCATTATTACCCTATTGTTTATCACACAACAGACTATCTATGTGTCACACACACACACACACACACACACACACACACACACACACACACACACACACACACACACAAACACCCCCCCACCACAAGCAATTATAGTGTTGGACAGATAGAAGGTGTGTGGTTGACCTCAACTCCTCACACAGGAGCTATTCTGGATCTCTGGGAAAACAGAAAGGGCTGAGCCAGGGGTCAGAGCCAGCTACCCAGACCTCAGATTAGTCTGTAATTGCTGGGTTTGTCTGCACACTCCATGAATGCACCTGGCGGGCCCCTATGTCGGTGACACACTGCAGTCAATAGAACACTTTTATTCACAGATGCAGGCAGTGTAATTTATGCTTGGGGTCCCTCTGCTTCCCCTGTGTCGCCCACTGTGGCACCCCATCAAAAATGGAAAGGACACTTCTGGGCTAGGGGTGGTCCTGTGGCTTTGATAGGCCCCCTATGTTTCCTTCTATCTTTTACGGTTTACTGGTTCATAATTCTGTCAACACTGAAAAACAACATGAAGCAGTTTGGAAATTATTCAAATATATTTGATTATATGACACGTCATCTTCATCCTATAACGGCCACCAGAGTTCACTGAATTTGTGGCAAGAAATCTTGTTGTGCTGGTTCTAACCTCAAACCCAGCGACCCAGAACCACATGCACTCCATGGTCAACCTCCAGCATCTACCCAGGCAGGGGGATATCTGCCTGTGTGTAAAGAACCTCCTCCCCTCACCCCTTGGACCGTAACAACCTCAACGAGGTCAACAGAGAGTTGCCGGTGACCGAAGGGAACGCACATATTTGCAGCCCCACTGTGCGGGGCTCCACCTACCACTCAGGAGAACGTCTGAGAGGGTGCATGGTATCAGAGGATTGGGAAGGAAGGGCTCTTGGAAGTCTCTCCCCACAAAGTAGGGTCTGATGGAAAGTAGGGAAAGTCTGTTTAACTATCTTAACATGTGCACTCTGTTTATGTAAATTTGGTATGTGTTGCTGTGTGTGTGTGTGTTGATGTGTAAAGATGGGAATAGGGGGTGAGCGAGGGAGAGAGAAAGAAAAGGAGAGAAGGACACAGTGTCCTGGCAGTGCATGGCAGATATTCCCTTATTACATAATACTAAACTCATGCTGGACTTTCCAGAACAAAAACAAACAAAACACACATGTTTTTATCGTCCTCCCCCCTCCCTGCCGGCCCCCCCCCCCCCCCCCCCCCCCCCCCCCCCCCCCCCGTTTCCTTCTTCCATTTGCCTTGGAGTTTCCCAGGGAGGTTTTGCCTCGGAAGACCGCCCCATGTCCTACATGGTGTGGGGGCAGAACGTCGGCTATAAAACAAACTTCAGTCAGTCAGTCAGTCAGTCAGGGCAACGGAGAGGTAAGGATGACTGCTGCTTGTCTGCTGAAGACCTTATGATTACATGAACTATTTGCTCTGAACTGTTGGATCCAAAGCTATTGTGACGCAGTGACAGATTGCTGTTTTTTTTTTATTGTATTTGCTTTTTGCACCACAAGATATCTCTCCAGCATGTGACACTGTGTGTGATGTGGGTTTGTGTTTGTGTCTGGGCATGCAGCCGCACACACATGTCATAGCGCCATGTCAACTGAGGTGAAACCAGGCGTGTCTCTGCGTCCTCTGGGCATGGAGCCGCCCTCGGATCGAGAGGTGTTGTGTATCTTTGGGACGGGGGACCTGGGTCGCTCTCTGGGCCAGCGGCTGCTCCAGACGGGCTACAGGGTGGTGTACGGCAGCCGCAGCCCCTACAGCTGTGGCCCCCTGCCCCCGGGGGCTCAGGTACGCAGTGGGTCAGAGCAACACAACGCTTTGGTGGTCCTTGAGAAACGTCCTCTCTCTCTCTCTCTCTCTCTCTCTCTCTCTCTCTCTCTCTCTCTCTCTCTCTGTTGGGCTTTGTTTTGACTCACAGCTCTACGGATTCTAGGAAAAGTCTGGCACGTACTCAACATGAAGTTAATTAAAAACATGGTCAAATAGCAAAGTTCACTTTTGCCAGTAGAGAAAAAAACCTGCCTTTTTGCTGAAAATATGTCACAGTATGTGTAACAACTCCGTACAAAGTCCTAATGATAGAGCTGTATGAATATATATTTGTGCAAATATATTCCTTGGAGTAAATAGTGATACAGAACTGTGTTTGAAGAGTAGCGTCCTTGACAAATCATTGAGTTAAGTTGTCATACATAAAATTTCTTATGCAATCACTGTGTGTGTTTGTTTATGTGTGTGTGTATGTATATTTATGTGTGTATGTGTGTATGCGTGTGTTAGTGTGTGTGTGTGTGCCTGTGTGTGTGTGTGTGTGTGTGTGTGTGTGTGTGTGTGTGTGTGTGGATGGAGGGTGCTCATGCCTGTCTGTTTGTCTGCTGGTCTTTCTTCAGGTTATGAGCCACACAGAAGCCGCCCAGCTAGCCGCTGTAGTTATCGTCTGCGTTCATAGAGAACACTACGATTTCATGGAAGAAGTAGCGCCTCAACTGCAGGGAAAGGTACTTCCATTCACAATCTACTACACCTCACTAATGACTATTGACTGATTTATGCATCACCTGCACACCCATTCCCATTGATCATTAGGTATTGGTGGACGTCAGTAACAACAGCAAGAAGGGCCTCTACCCAGAATCCAACGCTGAGTTTCTGCAGAGGTGGGAAACTAATTAACTCAACTGCTTCACACTTCTCGGATGCAAAGAATGCAAATAAAAATGGTGATTGCTTTGTGCGTGAGTGTGTGTGTTGCTTTATTTTCAGCCTGATCCCTGCAGCGTCTGTTGTTAAAGCCTTCAATACAGTCTCAGCCTGGTCTTTACAGAACGGACCTTCAGATGCTCACAGACAGGTACTGTGTTTGTCTGTCTGTATGTCTTGTCTGTGTTTTTTTTTGTATTTTGAAGTTTGTGTGGTGGGGTGTAGTTGTAAAAATATATGTGTTTATATGTGATAAATAAGTAAAAATGCGACAAGTGAATGAATCAATGTTTCTTGTATCATTATCAGTAGCAGAACAATTTTATTAATGTATCTTTTTTCGACTTTATGTCACCAAAATAATCAGGACAAGAAACTGGATTTGAAATGCAACTGCTCACAAGACTTTAGTTTAGTCTTAAACTGTAGACACCATCACATTAAGGCCCGCTGATTTGTACAACGATCACTACTCAAGTGTATCAGCCATGGGTCTTTGACTGATTAGCCCTCAGTCCCTATGAGCTCCAACCCAAGCTTTCCTCTCCCGCTAACCAGATCTGCCTGTGTGGAATTTTCTGTTTGAGTTTGACCTGGTAGGGAAGACCACCTTAACCACACAATCTGTATGTTCGTGTCTGTGTGTGTGTATAAGTGTGTATGTGTACATGTACCAAATATTGTGTGTCTGGGTGTGACATGGAATGTGTGTGTTTCTGTGTGACGGAGGATGCATGTGAATATACAAGATTTTTCATCTGCTATTACCTCTTTCTCCAAAGTCTAAAATTAGGTGTAATTTCTGTAGAAAGCCATGGCACTGCAGGTGGTAACGTGTGCTATATCCTCTGGAGTCAAATTCGTCCTTTAGTCTTCATCCGTGTAATTATAATAATGAGTATGTATGCATATGTGAGGAAGCCATATATAAGTCACACCTTGAGTCTTGCAGGCTGAAAGTGCAGTCTGTAGGTGTCCTCCCATCTCCAGGTGTTCCTGTGTGGGGACAGTGATGAGGCCAAGCAGGCTGTCAGAGAGCTGGCTACCAGGCTGGGCCTCAGCGTCCTGGACAGAGGCAGTCTGTCAGCCGCCAGAGAGGTGGAGGAATTCCCCCTGCAGCTGTTCCCTGAGTGGAGGCTACCTCTCTGCATCGCCACCGGCCTCACCGCCTTCTTCTTCTTCTACGTGCTCATCAGAGACGTTATCTATGCCTATGTAGAGCAGGACAAGGATATCTCCTTTAGGATCATGGTGTCCCTGGCCAACAAGGTAGAAACATCCCATTGCCATCTGGACCAGAAGGTCCTCCATAGTAGCGAATGTGTTGCTTCTACTCCAGCTCCATGTGTTATAATTCTATAACCTGTGTGTTCATGCAGGTGTTCCCCATCGTATCTCTGATAATGTTGTCTCTGTGCTACCTGCCAGGCATAATGGCTGCCATCCTTCAGCTGTATAGAGGAACCAAGTACAGGTCAGAGAGCACAAACTGAAGATAACCTTCAATAGCTGAGCCACAGTGAGCTTAGTTTAGACCTGTCATTCACATTCTCCTGGTGTTCAGGAGATAAATATCTAGACCCTACAACCACTTTAAAACTAATCTGTTTAAACAAAGGCACAATGGGCTCACACTCACAAAGTCACAGAAAACGTGTTTGAACGCAGCCATCAAGGTGTACAAGTTTACTTTGCTTTGGCTAATGCTGGCTACTGCATCTTCTACGACTTACAGATTTGTTAGAAAATGTGATACAGCCCGAGTCCCAATAGCTTTATTCTTGTTGATGACCATGGACGTCTGAGCTCACCACGTTATAACGCTTAACGCCTCTGTGAGAGATCAAAATACCTCTCATAAATCTAGACGTGATTGTAACAGGTTCAATGAGGACACCGGGTTTGTGTTGATAATCCCCCCCCCCCCCCCCCCCCACAGTTATAAAGTGTTTACACCTCCAGAGTTGGTTTGGGAAACGGCTGCCTTTATAACCCTCATAACAACCTTCTGTTGAGGGGGAAGAAACCTCTCTCATTGACCATTTCACATCCATTCTCAATTTGCAATTTGATTACAGAATCTAAATGCTAAATTTTTCAACGAAGCTATTGTGTTTCGGGCAATGCACATTTCTTATTAATAATTGATCATGATCAACTATTGACTGGCAGGCGCTTCCCTGATTGGCTGGACCACTGGATGCTGTGCAGGAAGCAGCTGGGCCTGTTGGCGCTGGGCTTTGCCTTCCTGCATGTGCTCTATACTCTGGTCATCCCCATAAGGTATGCTGTACAGCTTCCCTCTATAGCCTCCAAACACCTGCCAGAGAAAATGCATAACCATGTTCACTGTTGACATATCAAGCAAACGTAAACTTCACATATACCTATCCCTGGGTAAGACCAATGTTTACCTTTAGTTTAGGTGAGGCCATTATAAAGCTATGAATGTTTAGGAATATCATGGTAAATAATATATGATATTCTTGTTTACATATGGCCTCCAGATACTACGTGAGATACAAAATTACAGAACACACAGTGCTGCAGGTGAGGCAAGAGCATCAATGAAGCATTTCTAAACAGGTGCCGATAAGCCACCTGATATATATTTTTACCACCTCTTTTTCTCTGTCAGATCCGGGAGAACAGGACAGAGGTGTTCAATACGACCTCCGCCTGGTATACTGATTCCTACTTTTCCATTGGGATTCTGGGATTCGCACTGTACATTCTGCTGGGAATTACCTCCCTTCCCTCTGTCAGCAATGCACTCAGCTGGAGGGAGTTCAGCTTCGTACAGGTAAAGCTTTTTTTTTTTTTTGTGTATGGATATTGGTGTGCGTGTGTGTGTGTGTACATGTGAGCGTGCATGTTTGTGTGCCTGTGCGTTTGTGTTTTTTTTTTTTCTTGAGGTGAACCTCAGGCTTCTGGGGGACAACTTCTCCCTCATTTTCTTGTGTGTTTCTGTGTAGGCCCGTGTGTAATCCAGGGGAAAACTTTTGGAGAGAAAATGTCGTGTGGAATAGGTTGACTTTTAATAGAAAGTTGGTATCCTAGAAAATGTCATGTGTCTTTAAAGTCTTTATTTTTCTCTATATTATCGTACAGCATCTGCTTCAAGCCCACGATTTCGGTAAAGATATTATCTTACTACTATAATAGAAGGCCTGTCGCACCAATTACTCAAGTGCGCATGTGCCAAGCACGAACGCATATATACACAGCAAGCATGCACATGCGCACAAACATACACGGAAACGCACACACACACACACACACACAGGTAAGATGTTTAATGGCTCCGCCATCGGCACAAGCGCAGTTAAGAAAACACACAAGCACGCACATGCGCACGAACATACACGGAAACGCACACACATGGGCACACACACACACACACACACAAGCACGGGCACACACTGCAGGTCAACACAAAGGCAGCGACATATTCACGGAAGCGCGCATACACACACACACACACACACACAGGTAAGACGTTTAACGGCTCCGCCATCGGCACACGCGTAGGTGAGAACACACACGCAAGCACGCACATGCGCACGAACATACACGGAAACGCACACACATGCGCACACACTACACACACACGTGCGCGCGCGCACGCGCGCACACCGCACGTCAACACAAAGGCAGCGACACATACACGGAAGCGCACATACACGGAAGCGCACACACACGCGCGCGCACACACACACACACACACACACACACACACACACACACACACACACACACACACACAGGTAAGACGTTTAACGGCTCCGCCATCGGCACACACGCAGGTAAGAACACACATGCAAGCACGCACATGCGCACGAACATACACGGAACGCACACACATGCGCACACACTACACGCACGCACACACACACAAGCACACGCACACACCACACGTCAACACAAAGGCAGCGACACATGCACGGAAGCACACACATGCGCGCACACACACACACACACACAGGTAAGACGTTTAACGGCTCCGCCATCGGCACAAGCGTAGGTAAGAACACACACACAAACCGCAGCGACACTCGCCAAAGAAGTTTGTCAACGGCGGAGTAGTTTGTCGACGGCGGAGCCGTTATGTTTAAAAACATAACAGCTCCGCCGTCGACAAACTCTCCCAGGTAAGACGTTCTGTCTATAGACTATATAAATTGCGATAAAATAAGGAAAGAGACAATTTCTCACCTCGACAAGCAACGGCAGGTCGTTCATTTTGTCATATAAAAACCATTCAATTCAAACATCGCACCGACCGGCATATCAACACACAAGTGACGTGATCTTACAGAGACAGTGTCCCTATAGGACAATGAAAACATGTCAATAACACAGTAGGCTATGGGGAATTATGTCTATAGAGTCCACCACAAGACTATACTTTACTTTCCTCCTTGAGCCTCCCAAAATGTCTTTACACTTTGTTGCTCAATCTTAATATTACTCTTCTCCTTGAGCCTCCCGAAATGTCTTGTGATGTTGATGTCCCCCTTCCCCCCTGCGGACTGTTTTGGTTGTTTTATTTTTCTTATATTTTGTGTGTGTGCTATGTGTGACTGTAGGCTACTACTGCCTGTCTTGGCCAGGACACTGGAAGAGATGTTTAATCTCAATGATGATTATTATTTGTTGCCTTGCATTTTAAAATGTCAATGCACTTATCAGCCCTCAATAACAGTAAAAGCTAATTGATAATTAATTTGCATGCATAGTATACTACACTTTCCATTGAACAATTACTCCTGTTAATTACAACTAGAGGTTGAGACAAAAACTCTAGTCTCATTTAAACAAGGGCCAAAACCCATGAATTGCCTTTAACTTCAAACAAGTACTCACTTAAATTCACATGATATTATGTGTGCCTAAGTTTAGTCCTGAATGCAGCCCATTGAGTGAAGGGTTAGCCAGTTCTCTATCATCCTTGAGAATGAAGTCATGTTGAAATATGAATATAACTACAGGGTTTCAATTTGTAAAGGTTGCCACTGTGCACATGTTGTTAGAAACCAAAAAACAAAAAACAAAATATTAGGACGAAGATACATGCATTAGCCTAGTTTTGGACAAAAATAGATTGCTAACAAACAGTAATTAAGTAATTAATATTGCCATATCTTGCTGAATAGGTGACCTCAATTAATGAAAAGGCAATTTCCATTTCACAGTGCCCTCCAACTATAAAGGTCGTTTTCTAGATTTGTTTTATAAAAATGTTTCTGTTTGGGCCAATTGAATATGAAATCAGCTTCTCCTGAGAGGACGCACTCATTCATAAATGTAACTGGGTCATGTCAAGCTCGTTCTCTAATTCCATCAGCCCTCCTCCCCTTTACTCCAGCCCAAATTAGAGCAGTACTTTAAATGTTAAGTTATTCATCACATTTAATACAGAGGGCATACATTATCCTTGGCCATAAAATGTTGTGTGTGTGTGTGTGTGTGTGTGTGTGTGGGGGGGGGGGGGGGGGGGGGGGGGGGGGGGAGCAACGGCGTGCGTGCATGTGTGTGCGTGTGTGCATTCACATATTTGCACATATGCTTACGGTTACGGTTATTATCGAGTGTGTGTAAGACTGACGTGCCTGCAAGGAGGTTGCTGGCTCCTCTCCCTTTAAAGGTCAGACTCTAACACATCCACACCTTAGCCCCACTACAGAGACATTAGCTCTGTGCTATCTGTAGGGACAGGAGTGTGTGTCCGTGATGCCGCATGTCTCCCATCACACTTCTCCTTTCTTGTCTCCTAGTCCAAGCTGGGCCACCTCACGTTGTTGCTCTGCACCCTCCACACCTACCTGTATGGCTGGAACAAGTTCCTGAAGCCCTCCACCTACAAGTGGTGGACCCCACCAGGCTACATGCTGTGTCTGGTGGTGCCCTCCGTGGTCCTGGTCCTCAAGCTGCTGATGATGCTGCCCTGCGTGGACCGGAGCCTGGGCCGCATACGGCAGGGCTGGGAGAGGACGGGGCCGGAGGGCGAGGGCGCAAAGCCACTAATGGCATAGGAGGAGCACAGATACAGCCCTCCCTACAACGCGACACACGCCAGCGCACACACATGGATTGCCACACATTCTGAAACACGCACACAGGGTTGTGTGCAATTCCTCCAGCATCAGTGCCAGTTGCGTAACCCACAGATCACGATCAGAGGAGGTCATAGTCAACAACTGGCCATCCCTCTCTGTGCATTGTGGTTGTTCTTAACTTCAGTTAACTGCAACCACATTGTACTACTTCCTGCCTACATACTCACAACTCTATCATCAGATTGTTAACTCTTTATGTTGGCACTGGCAGACATTTGCTTGAGCACCTTATTGTCAGTGCCATGTAATTTCACTTTTAATTTCTGAAAATGGTCTGAACTCTACAGTGATTGGAGATTGAGCGATTGTTTTGCCTTCTACATATGTAAAATATCCATCAATGAGGTCCAAATAATGTGGACATCATGTGCATGGTTATACTTAACTTCCTACTGTGAATACATGCTTCTATGACATTAATTTCCTTCCTTTGGTTGTCCACATAATGTATTATTGTATTCTTATTTTTTTTACTGCTGTTTTAATAAACCTTACTCTACATTATCCCAAATAATTGTTTTTGTTTCCATTCCTCGCTGCTGTGTACTGCCCTTTCAGTAAACATTATTGCATTTAACAATATTGTATGTTTGTGTCTTATAGTACTATTCAACAATCTTTATTTTCTTACTTTAAGGCACTCTACTTTTTGCTGTCTCTGTCATTCATTGTCTGTGTCTCTCTCTCTATCTCTCTTGTGGTATCTATCTCTTTCTTTATCCCTCGTGATCTCTCTGTCCTGCTGGAGAACTATAACTAGCCCTCAGCCTGTCTAGAGCTCAGCTCAATCCGTGGAGCGTTCCTTGCTATGCAGAGGGAGCTCCGCACTCTGCTGTGATCCAGCCTCCAGAGCACATACTCCTGGCTGAGGTGGGGCCAGTCTTGTGGAGATGTTCCCTCTGAGTTACTGGGCTTCTGGGCTTCTCCTTCATCACAGCTTGCTCTCAACACATCAGTCAGGAGACTCCAGCACACTGGCTAAGCACAGCTCATGTCTGCAGAATTGATAATGCTGTGCTGTTAAGGCTACTGTCAAGAAAACTAGTATTGTTTTTAAAATATTAAAACTTTTCTTGATAAAAATGCTTCCTAAATGCTTGACACCAAATTATGGCAAAAAATTTAATACGGTAACACAAAAGCATTATAAGTGATAAGGAAAGGACAAAAGAGTTAAGAGTATTGGAAAGATCAAACATATTTTTTTCATAAAGAAGTTCCTCAATAAATGAGGTTGAAAGGGAACTGAGTCAGCACTGAATGAGCCAAGGCTGTTTCGACACCCAGGCCCTGATCCAGGGCGGAAGACTGCTGCTAACTAACTATTCTAGTTTGGTTGATGTTTTGATGTTGCCCTAACATCAATGGTTATGGGCAGCAGTGATCAACTTTTGTTTCTGTGTTTATTTATTTTTTTTACTAAAAAGAAGGGATAAAGCAAAAATCGATCAGTCATTAAATACAAATAACGTTTTTTGGAGATTTAAAACTATAATTGTAAAAAAAATCCCAATAGAAAGAATTCCTGCAAAAGTGCTGACAAATGTGATTGAACAAAAAAAATCAGCAGTTGCAGGAAGTGAAAATAAAAGCTTCAACTTTTCCTCTGCCGTCTTACACAACGTCCGAAACCCTGGCAGAGAACACAAGGTACGTTCAAACAATATCCAACACATTCAACCAAGGGACTTGAACGCCTGTTAGGCTCCTGAGATTAATGTTTTAACTACTTGCAAAGTGTTGACTTGGACATAATAGTATTAAATATACCATTTTCAATTTCCAAAAAGTTTAATTAGTGTGTTTAATTTGTACCAGATGAAGCGTCTACTCACAGTGGTGCTGCTGACCGTGTGTGCTGCAGCACCTGAAGGTAGGCTCATCGTTTTACCTTACTGCTTCCTTATTCCAACATGCAGACATTCTTCAACACTTAGTCATCGGATGGCCCTCGGGTGTGTGAATTTGCGGTGTACAATAACAAAATGCTAATTGAAGTGAGGGTTAAATCTTGTGCATTAACTCCAAACTAACTTGCTACTCTGTTGCTCAAGAAGTGTATCAAAAATAAATTTGAGTATGGAACGAGATTTTATGCTTTTCTTTTCAGATCTCACCGGCAAAATGTTCACCTTTCCACAGGAGACTAAAACGGACCATGTAAAGCTGATCACACCAAGAGAAGAATTCAAAGCCATTACTGTCTGTCTCAGGTAGAATAATAATAATAATTATAATAATAGCAATTACAATTGGGTGCCTTGCACTTTGCTTGGCCCCCTAATAATAATAATAATAAGAAGAAGAATGAGAAGAAGAATGATGAGATAATGATAAGAATTTTATGGAATATATATTTTTTATGTTTCATTTTATTTCCATTATTATATCCATCATATTTGATGCCATTGTCGTGCTCCTCTTAAGGTCCTTCACAGACCTCAGCAGAAACCACGGCCTGTTCTCTCTGGCAACTCCCACCTTCGCCAATGCCTTCCTGATCTTTAAGAAGAGTGCCTCAGATCAGATAGAGATAAACATCAGGAATAAAGGCATAAGCTTGTTCGGACAGGAATACAAGCTGAACACCTGGCAGTCTGTCTGTGCGTCCTGGGATGGAGCTAATGGCCTGGTACAGATTTGGATCGATGGAAAGCCTAGTGCCAGAAGATACTGTTCTGACGGAACCATAACGGGACACGCTTTGATCATGTTAGGACAGGTAATTGCAATCAATTACCTGTCCAAACATTTTTTTTATGTTTTAGATGTTACATACATTAGAGAGTGAATCCATGTTGATATTGACTTTCTTTTTCTGTATTCATCTTTCCCTACAGGAGCAGGATTCCCACGGCGGCGGATTTGACCCTCAACAGACCTTTGTCGGCATGACAACGGATGTCCATATGTGGGACTTTGTCCTCTCTCCCTGTGAGATCCAGCGGTTTGTGGATGACCTTAACTTCTCCCCAGGCAATGTGATTAACTGGAGAGCCCTTGAGTACCAGATTGTAGGGAAAATAATTGTGGAAAACAAACAGGGCGCGTGTTCATGTCTAATTAAAAAGAAGGTGTCTAATATGTTTGGTCAGTCCTGTCAGGCTTGAGGGATATTAACCAAACGTGTCGGCAATCAATGTAAAATGATTGTTCATGACATGATATTGATATAAATAAAGGTGTGAATGCCTCTGCTAAATGTGCTCTGTTGGCTGTTTCTTGCTGCTTCCTCATTTGTTAAACATGACATTAAACTGTTCAGCCACCAAGGCTGCAGAGTTCGGAATGGAAATACGAAATGTTAACAAACTGACACTGATTAGGAAAAACTAAAAATACAGACCTCATAAACTATACAATTGATTGGTTTTGAGACTGTTATGGTGGAATTAAAACAATGCCTTTTTAGAAAACAGCATTTACTTGCTTTTAGGCCATGTTCTGAGGGTGATTTTCCCAAAACAGTGTTTTTTTTATCCAGTAAAAATATATTAGATATCTAGGCAAGGACTGTCAGAAAAGCAGGTAAGCTGGACAAGCCAAAAGGCTGATGGATTTAAAAGGTGTGTACACCCATGGGTGTGATAAAAGTGTTATATTCTGCATTTTGAAGACTTGTCAAGGACTTTGTGATCTTTTATAAAACACAGTATTTCAGGATCTGAGCAAGGCGTAATAATGTGAACAGCCAACATACCTTAGGGCTTTTCCTTGCCACATCTTGTTTCTGTAAAAGTTTTTACACCGCCAAATATTCCCGTCTTATGCAAGCCTTTGTCCTGGCATGGTCCGCGCGTTTACACTGACTAAGGTAGATTACCGGCTTGAGTTGGCACACCAATTTACCCTCCTGGACCCCTCACATATTGGCGGTTTCTTTTTTTATGTAAATGCGATTAGAGGTGTTGGTGGGTTGCCTCTACAACAGAGACAACGCAGCAATATCAACATAAGTAGTTCTAACTGGAGAGACAGTGAAATCGGTGAGATGCTGATCATCATGGGAGAGAAGATGATGCAGTCGCATTTAAGGAAGACGGGGAAAGATGGTGCCATCTACGAGAAAGACGCAGGAAATTTCCTTACAAGACTTTTGTCGGGATAAAAAACAAGTGTTCAGCAAAATAAAGAATATTTTGAGGTTTTTGCACTTGTAAATAGTTAGTCGCGTTTGTAGCCTACACTCAGATGTACTCATTCTTGCATGCAAAATAAAAAAAATCGTAGTTCTAATAAAAAGAGGTCTACTCTCCGTGCGTAGCCCCGCCTTCTCCAGTGAACCAAGAAAGACGGCTCCATGACGACGGGGGATTTAACCCCCTCGGTTTTACACAGGCAAGGCAGTGTAAATACCGGGCGTGCCAATCCAGCTTGGCAGTGTAAAAATGCCTTGTAGGTAGCTTTCACACATGCAATTACACGTGCTCCCAAGCATTGGTGTTGCCATAGTCCTTATCATGTGATGCAAACAATATGCTGGTTATCTCTTTCTGCTTTAAAAGCCCAGCCAGAAAGCTACTGGCGACTTCCAACAGCACACTTAGCTAAAATATTTGAACTTTTTTTTAATATAGATTTGACCCTCCGTCCATAATACACTGAAGAGAAACAGTTCCAAGCACAATGTTTTCTTGACAAATTAAGTCCACATTCTGTGATTGAGGCCCAACATTATTTGGACTATACCCAGTGTCTGTGCTGCCACAGTGGTGTACTAGTTCAAAGATGCAGACCTACGGGGCCAACTGTATGCACAGAAGCAGGCCATGTGTCCTGGCTGAGCGCAGATATTTCCGATAGTGTTACATTAAACATCATAGTGGTTTGTGAAAGCCCATCTCCAGGTGTAGCAGTGGCTGCCTTACGCCTGGTTCCAGTCTTTCCCTGTGAAACTGTCAAGCGAGAGACAGCTCTTCAACTTGCTGTGAATTTGGTTATTCGTTCATTTTCATAGTTCCAATGTTATCTATTGTAAATTGTTTGTCCATGACAATTATTGTGCCCCCTAGTGGTATGAAATTGGCCATCACCTGTTTTTCTAAATTTTCATTTACATAAAGTGTAGGATCTGAACTCCCTTCCCTTAGCCTCTCAATCAAATGGTCTCAGCAAGATGTACACATCATGTATGTCCTTGCATTCAATCCCCTCTTCTAGTTTTTATATTTTACCCTATATATATTGAATTGATTAATTGTACTACTGTAATAATCTGCTTCATTCTAAAACTAAGTTAAAATAAATAATTCAGATCAGTCCCTGCATTAAAGAATTCAGCTTAAAAAAGTGTCAAAATACACCTATTCATTCACCAGTCCCAAAATAAAAACATGTATTCATTCCAGTCCATTAAATGTTCAAACTGTCCAAGTCCAAACATATATAACTTTAAAAACATCTTAGGAAATGCCCAAAAACGATTTTTCTGTAGCTCCACAGGGAGCCACTGCACTCATGTGGCATGTTACATGACCGCCAGAGTTAGAGGACTCCTTCAGGTATCCCATCAGGTTTACCCTAGAAGGAATTGTTAATATTAAAACATTATATTTAGATGTGCTACATTTTGCAGGGTTAAACTACATTCAGTCAAACCACATTTTCATCTATCGCAGCGTTAAACTAGCTGTTCAGAACGACCCTTGAGGGCTATTAAACTGACATTGTGTCCACCAGATCTGACCATAATTTATATCAGTATTGGGCAAAAGCAGCAGGGACCAAAATGGTTAAACAGCGCGTAACGAGATTCAATTAGAATTGGTCAGAATTTGTAACAGATTTTACACTTTTTCGCAAGAAGCAAAAGTGACATTCAATACCAAAACGTACGTTTGTACAAACCCAGCCATAATCCAAGCTCGGTAAAATCCACCTGGTCTCGCAATGCTTCTGGCAATCTCTTCCTTACACTGCAAGACTTAACTTTTTGTTGTTTATTTCCTTAACGCAGTGTTGATCACCTGAAGTAGGGTTGCCTGTAAATGGCAGTTAATTTCGTTGTTCAGTTAAAGTTATGCGACTTTACTTTTTGTACTTTTATTTGACGAGCACCACTCTCACCTCACTTATTTTGTTACTTCCTGTTATCGAAGACGCTAGACTTCCTGCTCCCATCTCGGCAAAAACCACATGCTCACGATGCTACAGAGTTGGTAAAACATGCAAACAAACTATTTACATGTCGTATCCTGTGTTAAAACTTGTCAAAGGTTATTTAATTGTGGTTTGCTCCGTGTTTGTGTGTCATTGTATTTCTCGTGTAAGGACTGTTACCGCGAGGTGTGTGTGTGAGGAAGACGCGCTGCTATTAGGCTGAGCTCAAACTTAGCGCCCTTGGAAGCAGAAGGAGGTAGTAGGAGACTAATGGTGTGTTCATTGTATAAAGAGTGGTTCATTTATTTAAAACTGAGAGAAACTGTCATTATTTTACTTGAATAAGAGCTGCAACTCATAGCGGTTTAAAAACGGTAGTTTCATGTAAAATTCATTGCATAAGTTTACTAAAAATGTATTTGTTTAAGTTTAAAATGTGAACATTATTTCTATGTATTATTTACTGAAATCTGGTACTATGGCATTTGTATTTCACACAGGCGCAAGCTTTGAGTCACGTGATTATTGTCAGTGTTCTGTCGCGCATTCGTTTTGAAACTCCCTGACAGTCAAAGGTCTGAAATCGTTGATCTGCAAAAAGGAAAAGAAACGCGTTCCTGGGGGCGGGACCATTTGGCTCTAAACCTATTGGTTGCTCTCTGCTGACGTACATTCCAATCACGTGTGCCGTTGACCGGGCTGTGCGTGATTGACAGTGCTCTGCCGATGACAAGAATAACAAGCGACCTGCGCGGTTGATTTTGTTTTCCATTTTCTGGAACCATGGTTGGGTACGGAAACCGTAAAGGGACACCGGGGAAAATAAATAAAAAATGAATGTTTCTCGTGAGCACGAGAAAGTAACTAGTGAGCACGAGAAAGTATCTCATGAGCACGGGGAACTATCGTGCGCATATCACTGGCAGTGTGTGACATTTTTGAAACTTGTGTTGTGTTGGTGCTAATGATGAAGATAAAATAGAACACAAAATCATGTTTGCAGATGTTTTAATTTTTTTTTCAGGCTATAATCTCTTTTTTCAGTGTTTCAAAACCGGGGTTTTTGGGTTTGAATTATGGCAGGATACTGGCTCCATAGGGGGGTGGCCCTGAGCAGCTCAGGGCCATGGTATCATGTGCTAGTGTTTATAGTGGATGTATGCAATGGCTCGGATTCATAATATCCGGAGGCGCACACACAGCTAATATCAGCCTCCGGATGATATTAGGAATCTCAAATGACTGCGTCGGGTTCTCCGATGTCTCTGGTTCTTCCACTTCCACGTCAATCTGAAGTGCAGACTGTGAGTGGCGACATGGAGGAGAAAGGGATTGTTGCCGTTTGCGGACTTCAGGTACTTCCACAATGAGACTCGTAGTGGGGGTTATCTTGGCCATGGTTCAGAAGGAATTGGGGGAAAGGAACTTTGGCTTTTACTCCCTGAAGTCCAGATTGAACCGCGACATGGAGGAGAAAGGGATTGTTGCCTGGGATTGGCTCCTGCCTCCTGCTCAAGTAATATAAACAAATAAATAAATATGTCTGCCTGAACCCGAAAATGGCATAGAGGATAACATAGGACGCATTGCACAACTTGTTTCCTTTGACAACTTATTTTGTTAATTTTCCAAGTTTTTCAAAAATGCTTGAGAGTTCAGAAGGTTGTCGTCAGGTTGCAAGGTTGTAAACCTTTCAATAAAACAAATAGGAAGAAAAAATAAAGTAAATATACAGTATTAACATAGTCAAAATAATGAGCAACTATTATTCCATCACATTTGACACCTTTTATCTCCCAACAATTCAAAATAATCGAACATACCAAAATAAGATGTAATCATGTACAACCCAATACCGTCACATGTGGTCATCTTTACATTGATGCGCATCCTGTTTAGTTTGTTTGGTCCTTTTTCTCTCCCATTCAACATACCTCAAACAAATTCTGCGCACCCGGAAGCGTGAATCAATTAAAAAGCCGTCACTTCACGTGACCTCCACTGCTCAGTGCTGCCCTCTGGTGGAATATTTCAAAATTACTTGAATGTATTAAATTAGTTTTGATTCCTAGCTTTTGACGTCTGTTCTTACACCTCCCACTTGAGCTCCTGGTTACTGAACCCAAGAAGGTCAAATCAGTCTTCAACTTCCTGGCTGTTCTTCAACAGGAAGTAGGATGACTAGATGTCTGATATCCCTATGAACAATTGTGGCAGGGATCTTACTGGAGAGTTTCTGGGTACATTTACTGTCTGGCCCCTTCTTTGAATGAGCATCATGACTGGGAAAGGGTAGCTGGGAAAGGTTCTTACATTTACATCTCTCACAATGCCTTTCCCGTCAGCATTGACACTGACTACTCTGGCCAACTTGTGATGACCTCTCAGGGCATTTTGGTCAGCCAGCCAGACCAACTCTCTCTACTGCAACATTTCGCTCCCTGGTGTGGCACTTGCTTCTCAAAAACAGATTAGGACCAACCAACTGGCACCACTTCTTCCAGAATCTGCTGACCTTTGTTTGAATACTTTTGAGTTTCTTGTAAGGGTAGCCTTCAAAGTGGTAATCCCCCGGCTCCCCTCTTGCACTGGCCCGCCCAAGTAAGAGAGAGTTTGGACTGATGTACTCAACACAGTCTTCCAACAAATGTCTGGAATTCCCCCGATGTGAAACTCTCCATCAAGGTTGTGGTGGGCCTGCTTCACTATTCAGACAGCTGCCTCTGCTGCTCCATTCCTGGTGGTAGAGTCTGCAGGGTGGATCTTCCAAGAACATTCTGTTCCATGCTTGGCTGCTTCCTTTTCAAGATCAGGCTTGTTCAGTTCTTTCAAAAATCTGTAAAGCTTCTCGAGAGCAGGTTTGACCCCCGCAAAAAGTTTGTGCCCGGATCTGATCACAGTTTCCTGGGGTGGCCCCTCAGTAAAGTGAATCTCTGATAGGCCAGTAGGAATCCTTCGGACGTGTGTATGGCTCTTGAAGCCATGCAGCAGAAGACAATCCCCAGTACTATGAGTTTGACTGTTGACTCTTCTTTACTTCATCTCTCACCTCGCAAGGGCCGAACAGGTCCACGGTTGTAAACTCAAATGGCGCAGCTGGGCCTGTTCACTCAGGTGGAAGCTCACTCATGATCTCTTGACACTTTCATGCTCTGCTTTTTTCTGCAGCCCACACAGCTGTCTACTACTTTCCTGTCAGGCCTTCTGTCTTTTATCATCCAGGCCTTTCTCATCACCTTGAGAAGGGTTCGTCCTACCCCCTCGTGGTTTACATTGTGGGCCTCTTGTGCCAGCAATGCAGACACCCATGCATCATATGGCAAAACTGGCACTGCAGTCTTGTATTCATTGAACATCTGAATCCTGCCGCCACAAACTTAAGAGTCCAGAGTCCACATCTCTGTATACTGCTAATCTGCTTAGAGTAGTGACTGGGAAAGGGACACCTTCCTAAGCGGCGAGAAAGACCCCTGAGCGCATCTTCACGCTCTCTCACTGTCAGCACAACTTCCTTGGCCTTCTCCTTGAGTAACCTCGCCTCCCACTTTGCTTGTCTTCTGGCCTGGCTCCTCATTTGTTGGCAGCTTGCCCCACCCAGGCAATTATCCTGACCAGTCTGGACAGGCTACTGAACTTTCTCACATCCAAAAGATTATTTATTACCCAGTTAGCGGGTCTCCTCCTTTCGACGAGAGTTGGGTTAGCTATGGTTTCTTCACCTTCTTTCTCTCTTTTCCATTCAGCCTTCAGGCTGCGCTGTGATGTCTGTAAGGTTTCTCCACGGCTTCTCCTTGCTTGAGCTCTGGTCAATGGTGTGGAGAATGCTTTTCTCTCAAGGTTGTTTACACTCTGCCTGGCAAGTGCTGCAACCTCTTTGGCCCTTCCCCCACTGGCAACTTCAAGAACCCCCGTCCATTCTGCCATGTGGAATCCTCCCTCAGATTTTCAGGAGTGCCCCCTTTTTGGATGATATCAGCAATGTTTAGATCTCCAGGTATCGACCACCAGTCTTCCACTTGCCCAGCCTTCTGGATCTCGCCGACTCTATTTGCGAAGAAGCTCTGATACCCATAGCTTTCTCTTTGAATGGCCCCCAGGACTGTTTGACTGTCACCTAGATGAAACCATCGCAACAGCTGAATGGCTTCTTCTCTGAGGCCCTCCGAGAGTGGTTTATCCCAGGTTTCTCGGGTCAGTTTCCCACCCCATCTCCTGGAATGCTTTCCTGACAATGATGCCTCCTTTCTGTTTGGCAGATGTTACTAAGCCAACTTGGTAGTAAAATCCAGCTACTTGGCTCTAGTCAGCGGGTTAGGCGTCTCAGGTCTCACTTCCTCTTACAAAAACTTGTACATGCCTTTATCACTAGTAAGCTTGATTACTGCAATGGTCTCCTTACAGGTCTCCCAAAAAAACCTCAAAGGAAACTTCAGCTTGTTAAGAATGCTGCTGCTAGAGTTCTAACAAAGACCAACAAGTTTGAACATATTACACCAATTCTTAAATTGTTACATTGGCTTCCTGTAGGTCAGAGAATTGATTTTAAAATCATGTTGCTAACCTATAAACCCCTACATGGTTTAGGGCCAAAATATTTAACTGATATGATTCCACTACATAAGCCTTCTAGACAACTAAGATCTTCTAAGACCAATCTCTTAATTATCCCCAGAGTAAACACGAAACAAGGGAAAGCAGGATTTAGTTACTGTGCAACAAATTGCTGGAATGAACTCCCTGAGAGACTTGCCCCAACTCTGACCACTTTTAAAACAAGACTGAAGACTTTTGTTTGCTTTAGCTTTCTGCTTAATCTTAAATACATTGGTTTTATAAAAAAATAAATAAAAAAATGTACCTTTATTTTCTAACTTTGCCTTTATTTTCTATTATATATTTTTTGCATATGTTTTCTTTTCCATTAATTCATTTTGAATTCATTTTATTGTATGACAATGTTTATATGTGAAGCACTTTGAGTCTGCCTTGTGTATGAAAAGTGCTATATAAATAAAGTTGCCTTGCCTTGCCTTTGAGAAGATCCTTGCCTACCCTTATCATACTTTTCCTTTTTGAAAAGTTGATTGAGGCCAACATATACAGCTTGTCTTCCTCCCACTGGTATCCCATGCCCAGGGCTTTGTTATCTTCATCCTTCATTTGGTTTTGAAGGATTTAGGTCTGACCTTTCTCCACTGCTTCTCCTGAACTCAGAATATAATTACTAAACTAACTACTAAGAATATAATTACTTTTCCCATAAAAGGAACTGTATACATTCTCCCTGTATTTTAAGATACATCCCTTCCTCTCTCTAACTGAGAAAGGTTAAGAAAGTTCACATTTGCATTCCCACTGGAGCCACTATGTCTGACACCAAGGCCAGGCCAATCAACTGACTTTTTGTTATGTAGATTCCTTTAACCATGCTTGCAGACTTGCAGACATGTCCACTTCTCCCATAGTGTATTGCAGTTAACTTGGCATTTCCCGCCAATGCTAAACTCTCCACTATGGTCACTCCCACTTACCTGTGTATTCCCTACCCAGAATGCAAACGTTTCTCTATAAGAATCTTAATCACCCATTGGGCCCTATTTTAACAGTCTGAAACGCAAGTGCCAAGCGCAAAAGACAAGCGCAAGTAGCTTTGTGGGTGGTTCTATGGCGATGTCGCTAGTTTACCGGTGCAAAAAATGACTCTTGCGCCCGGCGCAAATCTAAAAAGGGTTGATCTGAAGTAGCCTAATTACCCATAGGTGTGGTTCGGGCGTAACGTGCAACAAACCAATGAGACTGCCAGCTCCCATCCCCTTTAAGAGCGCATTTGAATCTGACGAGTTGATATTTTGAGTCAAGTTGATATTTGTTCCTAATATGCGTATGCACATAATATATGTGTCCCCCCGTTAATATACATTGCCATGGACTGTATTATGCGTTACGTGTTTAGTTTGCGTGTGTTCAAACAGATGGACGCACACACGCGCCCACATTCATTAATTATTTTATACATACACACACGTGCGCCCGCATTCATTCATTCTTTTTAACATTCACTCGCGGTAAAACAATGTTTTCTCACGATCAAATACTCATCAATCCTAAAAGTTATGGGCATGTACACAATGTCTGTGTCAAGAAAATATGTTTGCTGTACGGTGTTTGCAGATGCATTGATTTAAAAGTACAACTTATTACCGCTGTATCAGCTGTTCTTTCCCAAATAATTTACAGAGAATGTGTGGCTAGGTAGATTAGAGAAGCAAAGTGTATGCGCGAGGTGCACAAGCAACATTATGCATGCGCCCTTAAAATAGCACCTGATCAACACGCCACTGACTTTAAACCAGGTATTTCCTGGTTTGTGGCTTCTGTGGTTTCTGAAACTGCAAAATAGCACCAGGAAACAATTGCGCCAGAACACACCTCCTCCTTTCGCCGAACTGCCCCTTGGGGCGCAAGATCATTCCCTAATTTACCGACGCGTGGCGCAGGAGGGAAAAGAACGCTCTGCGCCAGTTGCAAACTAGCAACGACACATGTGCCAGTGATTAAGTCAATTGCGCCGGATGCAAGATAGGGCCCATTGCCTCACTGAATGTATCCTTGCTAACTTTTCTGCTTGTACTTTCCCATGATCATGCTCTTATATTAAATCAAATATTTTGCTGGCAAACGTGTTCTAAAATATAAATAAGTTTCCCTTCATCAAATGGCGTTGACGGCAGGATCCCAATATGAGATCATCAGATTGGTAAGTTATGTTTTTTTCAAAATTTCTATCTTGCCATTCTGACCCTCTGACGGGATCCGGAATTTGGAATATAGATGAACACATGCGAATAGTAACTGACCCGTACCTTTGAACGTAGTTAGTACAAAAACAAATACTCAGCTCTCTTCTTAATGTGACGTATGCACGGGTGTTGGCAGAGGTTAATGACACCCTTGGACTGCAACGTTTTGAGTTTCCTATGAGTAGATGTCCTGTACCATTGGAGATTCTTTTGTATTGACTCTACTCGCTAAAATAGGACTCTCATTAAGGGTCATAATCCCTCCAGAGAACTTTGTACATTAAAAGGAGGGGGGTAGTGTCATAATTGCACTAGTCACTAGGTATGATGAATGTAAACAAGTGGTTTATTTAATATAAGGGTGATGATGGCGCCCTCGGGAAGAGCGATCTAAAAGCATGAGGTTTCATTTAAATTCTTATTTAGGCAGAGGCTCCGTCTGATATTTTATGCTGAAATATCCAAGAATCATCTCTACGAATCAATGATCTGTACTACGTATGCATCAATGATTGGCCGGTAGTAGACTGCTTATTACTGTGAATGGAAAGCTTGTGCCTTGTGGATCATTAGCAGGATTATGCACTGGCAGACTCAGCTCTCTCCTTTATGTGACGTATCCACAGGTGTTGGCAGAGTTTTATCACGACCTTGGACGGCGACGTTTTGAGTTTCCTATGAGTAGATGTCCTGTACCATCAGAGACTCCTTTGTATTGCCTCTACTCGCTAAAGTACAACTCTCATTAAGGGTAATAATCCCTCCAGAGAACTGGGTACATTGAAAAGAGGGGGGTTGGGCAATTGGCTCTCAAGTAAAATCTATTCACTTAGTAGTAATAAACCAGTTTGGGACCCCACATACAGGCAACCAGTTTTGGACCCCAAATACGGGTAGTGTATGTCCCTTGGAAAGATAAGCAATTCTGACCCGCACCTTTGACCGTAGTTAGCACTAAAACAAATACTCAGCTCTCTTCTTAATGTGACCTATGCACGGGTGTTGGCAGGGTTATCACAACCTTGGACTGCAACGCTTTGAGTTTCCTATGAGTAGATGTCCTGTACCATCGGAGATTCCTTTGTTTTGACTCTACTCTCTAAAATACGACTCTCATTGAGGGTAATAATCCCTCCAGAGAACTTTACGGATGCAAACAGTGCCAGCAGGTAAGTATGGCACTGAAATACCTGAGGAAATAGGCCCCCCTCATTTGTGGAAAAAACAATTATAAAGAAAGGGTGATAAACTAATAACTAGAACCACTAACACTAGCACGACTAACTTCCTAACATCGTTGTGTCTCATCCCAGTTGTTATGTTTTGTATTTTCCGCGCTGCGTTTCTATCTTAAACTTGCTTTCCATGCATTGCTTTCATGTTGTCTACATCCTCTTGTAGACCCTTCTTCTCTCCACAGCGCTGGAGAAGCAGTTTACGTCATCCAGAAATTCAAAATGTATTTGGATGCAATTATTGTTATAGATTTACTGCTGAGTTGTATTAATATGGTCTGAGAGATCGTACAGAATTTTTTTTTTCAGATAATAGCAATGTCCAAGTAATGCATGTCCGAAAAACACAGCAGTGCAGGACACTGGTCCAGAGCCAGAGAACAACTCTACTCTACAGAAGTTTTTTTCTTCAAACAGGTTTGATTGACAAACCCTGAGTGAGTACCCTGAAACTAACACAGATAAATAAATCAGGCTCCCTTCAAACATTGACTTTACTCTGATTTACTGATTTTGTACAAAATGTATTAATATGATTCAATTAGGTAACATTTATTTGTTTCTTTATCAAACAGATCTGTGGTCCCCATTTCCGTTGAGTTCCACATGTTTTAAAATTATTAAATTGCATACTTTTAGTATTAAAGAATTCATGAAGTAAGAATATAACCCAAATGATTGTGTTTTGTTTCGTGTATCCCTATCTGTTGTATCAGCTGTGTGCGTATTCATTTGTTTGTTTGTTTTCCTTCCAAAAAAAACATCGGCCTCCTGCAGCCTTGCAGGAAGGTTGCTGCTGCTCTCTCTCACAATGAATGGGTTCCTCACCCAATCCAGTCTGACTTTTGTTCAATGTCCTGAAAATAATGGCTGAAATCAGTGCAGAGTTTGGACATATTGTCCAAACTCAGAAGTCCAGTTTGACCACTGGACTCCTGGCAACATCAGTGGTGGTAAGATGGGCATCGAGTAGTGGGAAACAGCTCACGTCTCCCTCCCTCTTCCATAGTTTGAGCTTTTTTGTGAATCCTTAACTTTGTCATACATTTTCAGGTTATGTGACTCCTTCCCCTGAAGTGATAGGTTGAACTCATTAAGTTTGGTAAACACATCAGGTAGATATGCCAGGCGCGCCACCCACTTGGCATCCTTAAACTCCACAGCAAGAGGATGCAGATGCTCCTTCAAAAACACAAAAACTTCGTACTAGTGATGGGTAGTTTGCGACCGAATCAGTTCGAAGGAACGACTCTTTAACAAGGACAAACTTACTTGATTCCACGTTTCACTTCTCTCTCGTTCGTCTCTCGTTCGTTCATGGTGAGTGGTGAAGAGGGACAGAGACGAATTTTAGCCAATGAGAGACAGGAATGCATAGAAAGTTGTAAGGGTCGCAGCTGACTTCTCGTTCACTTCTCGGTCAGTCACTCTTTCTTGGCTTGTTGTCTGTTGCTCAGAGTGATTATGGCTCTGCTCAAGGTGAATATCCACATTAGCCACTGTTGTGTTGTCTAAAAGTACACATAACTACTGTGTTGTGTGGACCGTTTGCACGATCACTTGAGAACGAGGAGCTGAGAACCGGCATTCCATAATTCACCGCTATAAACCATCCATCACTAGTTCGTGCTCTGCGCCATTCTCATGACAAAGAGTTTAGAACAGTCTGTGATGCAATGGCCGGGATTGGATGAAATTGATCATCTTCACAGCATCATCCATAACATCACTTAAATCAGGGCTCATTCTCTTGCTAGCCAGTGCTCCATGATGAATAATACAATGCATCCATTTAATGTCGGAATTTACCTTTTACGTGTCCAAACAGTCCCTTCACGCGTCTCATCGCAGCCGCGCCGTCAGTAAAGATGTGGCTGCAGGTTTGCAAACCTGCAGGGCCTGGTTTCCCGAAACCTTCTTAGAGCCTTCTTAATGCTACATCATTCGTAACCTTTACTTTAAGTTCTACCTTAACATCTCGCGTGTTTCCTGAAACATTCTTTGCTACGAATCTCTTACGCACGTCGTTCATTGACAAGATTGGTCTTAAGCACTCGTAGAACCTTCTTAGCTCTACCATAGTGATGGTTCAGCTCCTGACGTTAGTCGCCGCCACTGTAACCTTTAGAAATCCACGTTGCACATGGAACTGCCACATTGGCAGTGTTGTGTTTCACCAATGGGTTTAAGTCATTCATGAAGAAAATAGTTGCTGGAAACACACAAGCACAAAATAAAAAGATAGACATGTAGGATAGCAGTGTTACGAGAGTAGCGTAGGTGTGTGCGCGAGAATGGCAGAGCGTGTGTGAGTGACGTCAGCGAGTGAGTGTATGAGCGAGGAGAGTGAGCAAGTAGCGTGTCTAGTGTCAAGAATCGGTGGCCGCTTCATTCCGACCATATTCCGACCTATAAACAGCAGAGCCACTGCCAGTCAAAGTGAAGGGTTTTACCCCCGAGAGAACATCGGCCCTGGAGGGAACGTCCAGTGCTCCTCGACTACGGTCTGGGAGCCGACAGCAGGATAGACCTGCCCGGTTTCCCGATTAGGCCTACATCCAACCTGGTCTAACAGGATCTGTGCAAATTTGAAAACTGACAGCTTTAATTTCAGGTTGTACTTTTTTCTCAGTGGTGCCATGTCATTTGAACGTTCACTCGCACTTCTTAATAGTTTATAATTTATTGATGCGTTATAGCCAACTTCTAGAAAAAACAGATCCGGCGTCTAATTGAGACCGGCTGAACGAATTGAGATTCTTCTGAACGTGTAGCTACACCCTCAGCTTATAATTGGGACTCTGCTTTAAATTTAAGTATTACGGTATTAGGCTATTCTTCTCATGTCTCATTTTGGCTGCTGGTGTATGTGGTGCACTTTCCTATCCTTATCGTAAAAATGTACCTACTCAGTAGGAATGCCCTGACGTGAGTCAGACATCACGATTAGTATTTCCTTTACTTCTCAAACTACTTTACAATTGAATGTTCATTAGCCCGATTTTGTAATTTTCTCGGGGGAAATGTGTCTCCAAATTTTTTCAATGGCTAGCGACGCCCCTGGTTATGGGGGTAAAACACAGAGTCAAGGCGGCTGTTAGTCCGAGCCTTATGCATCCCCTGATTTTAGAGTAAGAATGGGCAGACTGGGGTTCAACAGGGTTGTGACTACGAGGGTACGTACACGACAGATAGGGACATGTAAGTCGTGTGCTGTGTTCTGTGCCGATGCGGGGGTGTCTGACGCTGCTCGAGGGCCGGGGGTGGCGATGGATCCTAAACCCGAGGTCCCAGCGCCGAGGTTCCCATCGGTGGGGGATTTCCCACCGAGCAGTCTCGGGACGCTACCCTACGTTCAGCCTACAACCAAGGGATGGCGATTGATGGTACCCAGGTGCAGCCAGACGCAGTGCTCGCTTACCCACACCTTGTGATGGTTAGGGATAGGCTTTATCGTGTGTGTTGTGACACTCAGAGTGAGGAGGATGTCACCCAATTGCTGGTGCCCAGGAGCCGCCGGGAAATGATTTTCCAGGCGGCGCATTATAACCTTGTGCATTTGGAGTACGATAAAACACTTGACCGGATAATGGCTCAGCTCTATTGGCCGGGGATTTGGGCGGAGATGCGTAGGTGGTGCGCCTCCTGTCCTGAATGTCAGTTGGTAAATCCCCAGGCCGTCCCCAGGGCTCCCTTGGGGCCCCTCCCCCTGGTAGAAGCACTCTTTGACCGCATTGGCATGGACATTATCGGGCCATTCGAACGTTCCACACAGGCATATTGATTTGTGTTAGCCCTGATTGACTACGCAACCCGATAGCCGGAAGCAATTCATTCACGCAACATCTCCCAGAGGGTGTTGCGCAGGCATTGTTTCATGTCATATCGGAGTTGGGAATCCCAAAAGAGATTCTCACTGACCAGGGCACCAATTTCATGTCGCGCACGCTTAGGGAACTTCATGGGTTGTTGAACATCAAGGCCATCCGCACGAGCGTCTATCAACCAGCCACAGACGGCTTGTGTGAGCGTTTCAACCGGACCTTGAAGTCAATGATCCGTAAATTCATACACGAGGATGCTCGAAATTGGCATCAATGGCTAGACCATCTGCTGTTTGCAGTGCAGGAAGTGCCCCAGACTTCCACTGGGTTTTTCCCTATTTTAGTTGCTATATTGGCGCAAGCCCAGAGGCGTCCTGGACCTCATTAAAGAAAACTAGGAGGAGGGGTCCAGCGACAGCAAAAATGATATACAGTACATCATGGGCTTGCATGCAAAGATACACTCACTAGGGGTATTGTCACGTGAGCATTTGCACCGAGCCCATGAGATTCGGGGTTTGACAGAGGAACTAGATTACGCGATCTCTCTCCAGGGGACAAGGTCCTTGTGCTTTTGCCAGGACCAAGAAGGAGGTGAGGCGGTTCCTGGGGCTGGCGGGGTACTACCGGCATTTGTGCCGCGCTTCTCGGAGCTAGCCAGCCCCTCGACCGACCTCACCCGTAACAGTTCCCGAGATCCAGTCCAGTGGTTGGGGCCATGTGAAATTTGAGGATATTAAAACAGTCCTCTGCGGGGAAGCGTTCCTGTGTGCTCCTAAATTTGATCTCCCTTTCTCCCCGCAGACATACCTGTCAGACAGGGTGTTGGGCGTGGTCCTGACCCAGCAGTTTGTAGGGGGCCAACCGGCCAGTAATATACCTGAGCTGCAATTTGTCAGATCCTGAGTGCCGGTACAGCATGGTTGAGAAGCAGTGTCTCGCCATCAGGCGGGTGGTCGGCGCCCTCCGCTACTACCTACTTGTTCACTTGTTCACCCTCTACTCCGACCACTCCACCCTCCAGTGGCTCCACCGCATGAAAGATGTCAATGCAACGCCACACCTCACATTGACTTCCTTCATGGACTGTGGTGCGGCGCGTTGCAGCCCTTCAACTTTTGGGTCGTGCACAGACCGGGGGCGCATATGACCGTGGCGGACTTCCTCTCCCGTCTAAGGGAGTATGCTGGTGGCCGGATGTGTCCCCGACCTGTGTCGGGCGATGGGGGTATGTGGGGGGACGTACGGTTTACTGTCATGTTTGGAGCACTATGGATCTGCTGGGTTGATTGGGTCTGATTTCAGGCACCTGCTTGCAATCAGCCCTGTCCATGGAGTGTGTATTCATGTGTCTGCTTTGTGTTGCAGTAGGAAGGAGAGGCCAGCATGAGCGAGAGCTGTTGCATACAGCCTGTAAACGTAATTTTCTTCTCACACACAATTTTTGTGCAAGGAACTCATCTGCCATCCATCCCAGAGGAAGGCTCCTCTCTGGTGATCCTTGGACAACCTCACGATCCTGCTTGATGCTGCACTGCAGGGGTTTACTGGCCATCGGCCATACCAGGGCAAGTTCTGATGGGCCACCGCATCGTTTGGCCGGGAAGCATCAAAAACGGTCGGCCGGGGGACCATCAAAAATATATCCTGCTCTACGGAAAAATATCATCATCAAAGCTATTCGGTTCCTTGATGCCTCTACTGTGCAAACCATTTAGAGAGGTAGGGGCCCCCAAAAAAAGAGGCCCCCTATATATTTTCTGTATTTACACAGCTTGACTAGTCCTTTTATAAAATGTGAGTATAAAATGTAAACTTTTTTCTTCAAATGAATGTTTACTTTTAATGAAATACATGGCTGATCCGGCCACCTTTTCTGGTTGGTAGAATCTTGGAGAGGCCATTTGGAGAAAGCTGCATTCAAACCATCAAGGCCTCCCTCTGAAGCCACTCCCCCAAAATGCTTGACCTAGATCGGTAGCTTTAGCAGTAGGTTGGCTTTGTAGAAGGCTCCGGTCATGTGCAATCAGTGCACGTGCATTGTGCCTGCCTAGATGTGTGACGGATAGATGAGCAGTGTTTGCTAGTCTACTGGGTAGGCTGGTAGACTGATCTATCCAGCACACATCTAGATGGACACGCCCACCTGTGATGTCACAATGCTGCACATTTTCAAACCTGCTTGTAATGGCTAATCACACTCACACCTGGTGGTATGATATGTCCCCTTTAAGGGTTTTGTTGAACCTTTCAACAAGCCCGTCCATCTGGGGTTGATATACCGAAGTCCTCAGCTGCTTCACCTGTAGGAGACTAAGAAGTTCCTTTAACACTCGTGACATAAAACATGACCCCTGGTCTGTTAAAATCTCCTGTGCTATCCCAACCCGACTAAAAGGGCTCCCGGGCTACTGCCTTAGTGGTTGCGGCGCGGAGGGGCAGGGCTTCCTGGTAGCGGGTGGCATAGTCCACCATGACTAATATATATCGATGGCCCCGGCTGGTCTTGGGGAGAGGCCCAACAATGTCTAGTGCCAGCCGGTCAAAGGGTACCTCTAGAATGGGATCAACGGACTTCGGGTCGAGGGTCGAGGGGCAGTGCGCTGACACTCCGGACACGCCTGGCAGTAACATCCTTTTTTATCCCGGGCCAGTAGAATCTGTCAGGATCCGATCCCTAGTTTTGTCTATGCCTAGGTGGGCCCCTAGGACGTGCGTGCGGGCCATGAAGAGGACCTTACTGATATACGGCCGAGGCACCACCAACTGTTCTGTTATAACTCCCCCCCCCTCTCTGCTACCCTATAAAGAAGGCCTGTCCTGGTGCAGAAATGTGGGTGAGGTAGGGTACTGACGGAGTCCCTGGCCTGACTGTCATGGGAGAGGACGTGGCTCCAGGCATTTTTCAGGGTGTCGTCCTGCAGTTGGGCAGTGGCGAACTGTCCGGGCTGGTCTGACCCCCTCCCGGTTGGGGGAAAGTCTGAGAGCTCCGTGAGGGGGGAACTCTCCGCCTCCCCTAGAATGGCAGACTGTTCCGACGCTGTCATGGTGTCGGGGGTCCATGATGGGTCCAGGCGGGGAGTCTTGCCGGTCGGGCGGGCTGGTGTGCCTGGTGGTATGGGGCCGTCTCTCCCGGTGAAATCTCCCTCTCCAGATGTCACTGCTGGGGAGAAGTGGGGCACC
This sequence comes from Pollachius pollachius, assembly GCF_949987615.1. Lineage (NCBI taxonomy): Eukaryota > Metazoa > Chordata > Actinopteri > Gadiformes > Gadidae > Pollachius > Pollachius pollachius. The sequence continues at coordinate 29,101,418 of NC_136934.1, read as the reverse complement.
CGGGCTCTGAAGGCGTGTTGGACCGGTTGTCTGCATCACCTCGGCTGCGGTCGGGGCGGTCTGGGTCCTGGTTCTGTGTTCCACAGCCAGTGGAAGATGGGGCAGTCTCTCCCAATCAGTAGAAGGCACTGGGAGATTTGGTACGATCCCGGCCCTTACTGTGAAGGCCCCTCGGGAGGTCCGCACGACCACATGGCACGTGGCATAAGTGCGGGTGTCCCCATGTATGCAGTCGACCTCCATGGGCTCCCCCGACCTTCCGAAGGCTAGGTCAGGCCGCAGGAGGGTGACGACACTCCCCGTGTAAATGAGGGCCTGAGTGTCCTGGTCGCCAACCCGAGCCGGGAGGTTCGGGGCTCCAGCCTCCTGATGCGCACAACAGGTGGTGAGGAGGCATGGTCCTGGTCGTCCTTCACCTTTGAAGGCCAAGGGCATAGACACGTCCCTGTTCTCCGGGCACTGGCGAGCGAGGTGTCCTGTCTGGCCACAGTTAAAAAATCGCCATTCCTCTCTCGCTTCCGGTGGATGGGTCTGTGGTCTTGGTCGAGGTGGTTCCAGTCCCCGTTGGTCTCCAGCTCATGTCTGTGCTGTCTTTTGATTTCTGATCTCATTCAGCTGTAAAGAAATATGTTGTGAACAGATTGACAACAAGCTGCATTGTGCAGTGGTGGACAGTAACGAAGTACAAGTAATTTGTTATTGTACTTAAGTAACTTTTTAGCGTATCTGTACTTGCCGATACAACGGTGCGTTGACAGAGCTGCTAACCAGCGGTTACCTGCTGCATCGAGTTTTGCAGAGGTCAACATATAGGTGAGAGGATTGTTGTCAGTAAGGACTGTGAATTCTGTACCATACAGATAATCATGGAACTTCTCACACACAGCCCACTTCAGTGCTAAGTATTCAAGCTTGTGCGTCGGGTAGTTGCATTCACTTTTCGATAGCCCTCGGCTAGCATAGGCTATGGCCCTAAGTGTCCCTTCATGCTCTTGGTAAATGGCTGCACCAAGGCCTTCTCCACAGGCGTCTGTGTGGAGAACGTAATGGAGGTTAGGGTTGGCGAAAGCCAGTACAGGTGCTGAGGTCAACCTGTCTATGAGTGTTCTGAAAGCGATTTCACAGTCCTGTGTCCATTCACTTCCGAAAGGCTGGCTAGGGCTCACCGAAGTGTGAGGTTTTTGCGTCTTATAGTCCTTTCCCCTTTTCCTTGTAGCCACATAGCCGGCAGTGAGGCCATTCAACTGCTATGCTATTTCCGAATAGCCTTGTACGAAGCGCCTGTAGTACCTTGCAAAGCCTAAGAAGCACTTGAGCTCTTTACGATTGGTGGGCCTGGGCCAGTCTTTTAAGGCTGATATCTTCTGAGGGTCAGTGTGGACGTCACAAGCATCTACAATGTGGCCCAGATACCTCACGGAGGACTGGAAGAAACGACATTTGTCTGGGGACAACTTCAGCCCGTTGTCCTTGTGTCTGTTCAGCACCTTCATCAACCTGTTTTCTTGCTCCTCCAAGGTGTCTGAGAAGACAATCAGATCGTCTAGGAAGACCAAGACTTCGTTCAGGTGCAGGTCTCCCACACATCTCTCCATTAACCGCTGGAATGTGGAGGGTGCATTGGTAACGCCCTGTGGCATGCGGTTAAATTCCCAAAAACCCAGCGGGCATGTGAATGCGGTCTTGTGTTTGTCTTCTTCAGCAAGTTCAACTTGATAATAACCTGACTTGAGATCCATAACGGAGAACCATTTAGCTCCACTAAGGGCCGGGAAGGTTTCTTCGATATTGGGAAGAGCGTACGCGTCCTTGATGGTACGCATGTTCAGTGTCCGATAGTCCACACACAGTCTGATCTTCCCGTTTTTCTTCTTCACCACTACTATAGGGGAAGCAAACGGGCTCTCTGATTCCCTTATGATCCCTGCCTCCAATAGCTCTCAAAGATGCTGGCTAACTATCACATGGGTGAATCGGCCGGGGCCTCTCCTTGAAGGGGGTTTCATCCTGAAGTCTTATCCTGTGTTTGACTGCAGAGGTGCGACCATGGGTTAAGTCATCAACTGCGAATACCTCAGGTATGGTATTCAACTTGTCTGTGATGCATTTCTTCCACTCTGCTGGAATGGGAGAATCTTCCAGGCTGCACATTTTGTTACTTGGGGGGGCTTCTGTATCCACTGTCTGGAGGCCACAGGATATAGGAGTGTCATGGGGTTTCACGGGCATCACACACTGAGCCATCATCATCTCTGCTATGACACGGTTTGGATGCAATGTGATGTTGTGTGAATTCATATTGCGAATAAGGACAGGGACTTTGCTGAAGGACTGATAGGGAACGTCCAGTAGTGTTAGTACCAGGAAGATGCCACCTGGCAGAGGAGGGTTTGCAGGAGGCACCATTGCATATGACATGAGAGGTGGGGATGTCCTTATCTTGACACCTCCTAGTACACACACTCTTTGTCCAGCTGGAATGACGACTGGGTAACGTCCAAGCAACTTCACTGGCCTTGCTTCCTCCTCTTCACTGTGAGTCTGAGCAATGTACTGGAATAGCATGAGACATTCGTCACTGAGTTCACGCCCCTGTAGGAATTTCAGCCCTTCTCGTTTAACTCCGTTCTGGTACAATCTGTCAAGTACATTGGTCCCAACCAGTAAGGGAATCTCACCGTTAAAGTCACAGTCAGGTACAATGAGAACCAGGGACCAGAGTGTTACTGGCATCTTCTATGCCAGTAACACTCTTTGGGAGTGATATAAGGACTTGGGTGTAACCTATGTAAGAGACACGCTGGCCCCCAGCACCCAAAATCTCAAGCAGTGCGTTAATAGGTTCAACAGGGAAGGATGAGAGATGGTCTGAATAAAGGGTCTCTGAGATCGTAGTAACCTGCGACCCGGTGTCAAAAATTCATTTACACTGGTTGCCTTCAACAAGGGCTGTCGTGCTGCAACGTGGCCCTACAAGTCCATGGGGTAAGGGTCTATAGTCGAGGGGTGAGCCATTCTGGGCATATTGTTCAGCCCTCACTACATTTGCTTACAGGTTGGTTGAAATGGGACTAGATAAAGGGGGGTACACGGCTTCCGAACGTCCCACAGCAGAAGCCCTTACAGGTTTAACGAGAACTCGGGCTGGCCCTGATGCTGCATCCTCCATTGGTCGCGTCTTTCCCTGAGCTCAAGGTTCTTCTGGTGTATAGCAGCAGGGTATGGCTCGTTTAAACATAGGACGGCAATGTGGCCATCTTCTCCACATTTAAAACAGAACCAGGCTCGGGGCATGTTGGAAGTGTTCATGCCAATCCTGCGGTTTGTCACATTTGAGACCATACAGTTCCCCCTAACAGCATTTTCATCGAGGTTCTCTACATGTTGTGGTTCGTTGGGCTTCGATGCTGGCATAGACATAGCTTTGGTGCTTCTTCATTCTGTTCAGTTTTGTCAACCGTCTGTCTTCCTGCTTTCTGAGGAGTAGCAACAGCTCAGGGAAGGATGGGGGGTTAGTCTTCTTGTGCTCAAGCTGGAGCTCGATGAGCATTGTCTGATCCCAGCAACCCCTACAGAATTGTCTGATGAGTTGCTTGTGTGAACTTTCAATGGACAGTCCTCCCCCGGTAATAGCTTTGTCAAGCATCAGGTGTAGGCGATTTAAATAGTCAGAGGATTTCTCCCCAGCGTTCTGATTTGCGCCCAGGAATGCTGCATACAGCTCTTCTCCATCTGCTACTACCCCAAAAGCTGCGTCAAGCTGGGTGAGGTACAGTGCAGGCGGGGAGTCGATGCCAAGGCTTTTGACTAGGTCACTAGCTGGGCTCAATAAGCTCTCTAAAATCTTTCTGACCTTCTGGGTATCTGGGCTGGAAGGGTCACTTAATAACAGTTCTACTTGAGTGTGCCATGTCTCATAATCAACTTCTCCATTGGGCTTTGGCGTTCTTCCCGAGAAGGTACGGATTTTGCTGACATACGAGGACCCAGATTCCGTTTTTATTACATGCTCGACAACTACTCTCTGGACACTGGGGGGATTGATGAGGCTCTCATCAAGAGATGACGGCCTCTGAGGCATCTCAGGCACATTGTTATTTGTGTCCTCATCACTTGCTGTATCACCACCCTGGATCAGACGGGTCTTGCTTAGGCCTGCAACCGCCGCAGCAAACTTTAGTTTGTCTAGGTTACTTTGTTCCTCAGGTTTCTGAGCCATCTCTTCTTGTATGGCGGTGACGTGCCATGATGCATTAGAATCATCAGGACTAAACGTTGTGCCTACGAAGTCTGGATCCATACAAGCTACTGATCTTTCATCTCTGTACTGTACCAGAACCCTCCCATTAGGTTTACCTACTTCATCAGGGACTCTTATGCATTTCACTATGTCACCATGTACCTACAATATTCAATTTTGATCTTAGGTTCTCTATCATGCAAAATATTGTAGCGGTGAATATATAAGAATAATATGAATTCCTCTGATCAGAGTATATAACCAGTCTCCTGGCTAGCTCGCCACTTTATGCAACCAACTGTATTGTTAAAGGTAATATAACACAATGCAGTGGTGCATCAATTCCAGGTTGTAAGGAGACTGGCTTGTATGCTTTAAAGAACTCTGATAAAAGGAATAACACATAGACACAGTGAGGTACGTTTGACCTTTTATCTAACGATCAATCAGAATCAATCAAAGATTATTCACACAATAATAATAACAACACTGAACCTAAAACACTGAACTCAAAACGCTGAATCGAAAAGAGGTCCACAAGAAAAATAACAAACTAAATAAAATGGGTACCCAGCAAGTCTTTGAGTGCACTCAATTCAATGAAAGGGGGCGTACTGTTCCTACCGCTATGGCCAAACGTTCTTGAGCAGGGCCAGTCGATGACAGGCTGCTTCAGCGTGGATCCGGGCTCTCTCAGAACACGGGGTGTACAAAAAACAGTAAGGACTCTTCCTCTCTCATGCACGTAGTGAGTGGTCCTCTTTCCAGTGTTTACCTCCAATGCGAAGTCCTCTTGTTCTAAGTATCGTCAAATCTTTCAAGTCTCTATGTTCACTTTTCCAGTCTATGTTCAATCTTCAAGTCTATGTTCGCTCTTCAAGTCTATGTTCAATCTTTCAAGTCTATGTTCAATCTTCCAAGTCTATTTTCTCCTCTCTTATCTCTCGGTCTCTCTCTTACACGTCCAGCAGAGAACCACTTCTCCCGCGTTCGCCGATTCTGTTGCGCTGCGATGACGCGACCACCTGTCGCATGTTTTTGCCTCTTTTAGGGAGCGTCAACAAAACACGATCTCCAGTGAACCGTTTCAATTAGGGGCCGTCGGGAATATATACTGGGAAAGATATATATACACTATAGATATACACCATACACACTATTATATATATTATTATAATCTATATATTCATATATACACATAATATATATACATTCATATATTACCAGATACTGTGAAATAGCATGGGCTACATTTACTTGAGTATCATTATTTTGTGAGACTTTATACTTTTACTCAACTACATTTCGTAGGGGAAAATCCTTTCACGTGTGTCTCTCTGCGCGAGTTTGGGCAGGTTCCTCCCATCTTCCTCGTCTCTGTTTAGGCTTCGAATTTGCCATGTAACACACAATAATGGAAGCGCCGGATGAAATTGAGCACCCATATTTAAGCAAATTATTTGAAATCGTGGAAAAGAAGAATGACTCTTTCATTTTTAAGTGCCTTCTGTGTCTGCCTCAGAAGCATACAATTTCCTCATTCAAGAATTCACCATCGAATCTAAGGAAACACATAGAGGTAAGTAATTTTCAGTTTGACTGTGAAACCAACTAAAGGCTAATACACCTGTCGTTTGAAGCAAACTGGATATACGCTCATACTTGTGTTAACAATAAACAGTGGCGTTTCTACATTAGGGGCAGGTGGGGCAGTGCCCCACCAGACCCACGAGATGGCGCTGTTGAGCAGAAGGCTCAATCCATTCCTACTTCGTGGCAAACTATATATATATTTTTATATGCAAAGTAGCGTACATATTTGTGTGAATAAACTTGACTCACAAGCATTATTGCCTTGTTTTGGAGTAATTTGATTCGTGTGTTCTACTGCCTGTGTGCTTGCTTGAATGAACGTTATGTCTATATTTCCGTTTCCTGTTTCCGGAGGGGCAAAGACCCACGCTGCCCCACCGTTACCATAGAAACACCAATGAGCGCGAACCACACCGGCCAAAGTTAACATTGAGGCTAGGGGCAATTTCAAATTTGCCCCTAGACGTTAACTGCGTAATCTACGTATTCTACGTAATGTAGACTGGGATAATGCGAAACCCGCGAGAACTCTCTACCCCGAGACTAAGCAAAAAAAACATACAGTGAGAGTGAGATCAGGAGTTACAGGAGACTTACAGAAGAGTTCGCTATCGATAGGTTTTACACAATTTTGAAAGAGTTTTTTAATTAATGAATAACAATGAATAACGTAGATTATTTGCTGAGGGTGCAATTCAGCACATTGCCGCAGGAAGAAAATTTAGAAATAAAACGTTTGGGACCACACAGACCAGACGACTTCATTCTGAACCAGCCTGGTGAGAAAACGAACCGAAATGTCAAGATGGAGTGGTTTGAAAGAAAGACATGGCTAACTGCGAGCACAACAAAAGAGCACTGTTTTGCTTTCCATGCCTTCTCTTTGGAAATACCACTAACGCAGACTCAGTTTGGACCACTGATGGCTTTAAAGACCTGAAGCATCTGGCGGAAAGAACGGTAAAGCATGAAAGTAGCAAAGCTCATATCAATTACGCCATGAAATTGGGACTATTGGGACGGGTCAACATCATGGCACAGCTGGACAGTGCTTATCAGCGGAGCATTTTAGAGCACAACAAGCAGGCGGAGGAAAACAGATATGTACTGGGGAGACTGATAACGTGCCTAAAGCTGTGTGGGAAGTGTGAACTGGGTCTGCGTGGTCACGATGAGTCAGCCGACTCTGTAAACCCAGGCATTTTTAGGTGCATTTTTGAAACGATGTGCGAGGGCGACACCAGGCTGAGACGTCACTATGATTCGGAGCCTACGTTCAAGGGGACATCAAGCACCATTCAGAACGAACTCCTGGATTGCATGTTTGAGGTCTACAGGTGTGAGGTGGCCAAGCAATTGCGGGACACCCAGTTTGTAGCTGTCCAGGCGGATGAGACCACTGATGCCTCATGCAAATCGCAAATGGTCATAGTCCTGAGATACATGGTGGACAGCAGCATCACAGAGCGGTTTCTTGAGTTCATTGAAGTGAAGGACAAAACTGCCATTGGCCTTTCTACTGCTATGAAACATGTCCTCGACCCACTGGGACTGACTGACAAGCTCATAGCCCAAACCTATGACGGGGCAGCGGTTATGCGTGGCAGTGTAGGCGGCGTGCAAGTACTTATTAAGGAAAGCTACAAAAACGCAATATTTGTACATTGCTACGCACACCAGCTGAACCTAACTCTGCAGCAAGTATGTGCATCCAGGATCAGTGAGCTGAAGGTGTTCTTTGCTGATCTGTCTGGATTTGCCACGTTCTTCTCCACCTCACCGAAAAGAACGGCTGCTCTGGCAGAGACATCGGACAGGCGGATCCCGCGGCCACCCGGCACCCGATGGAATTTTAAAAGCAGGACCGTGAATGTGGTATGGGAAACTCGCGAAGATATACTGGAGTGTCTGGATAACATTCGCACTAAACCAGGATGGGACAAGGTGTCCATCAGCGAGGCATTCGGCCTCTCCATTCACCTGCGGGACTGTACGTTTCTCCAGCTGCTGGAGTTCTTTGCCAGAGTTATGCCAGAAGTGGATGTTTTGTATGGCATACTACAGAAAAGAGAGATTGACGCATCTGGGGTGAATCGTGCAGTGGAGAATTTCAAAGTGCACGTGAAAGAAATCAGAGAGACAGCAGATGAGATTGGTAACCAAGCCAGTGAGGAGCCGGGCACATCAAAGCGCAGGAAAACAAATACGCCTGCCGTGATGAAGGAGGCCTGTGATACGATGATTGCGCAAGTGGAGGACCGGTTCTCACAGAGTGACCATCTTATTGCCGCACAACTGGTGGACTGCACACTGTTCCCAAAGTTTGTTAAGTCATTCCCGGAGGCCCAACTCGCCTGTGCTATCAAGCTCTGGCCCACAGCTCTGATGAACGAGGGGAAGCTGCAAACTGAGCTGACTCTTTTTTACGGACACACTGAGCTGCACACAGGGAAATCTGCACTGTTGCTGTTCAAGGCCATTCACGACGACAACAACCTGCAAGAGGCCTTTTCTGAAACCTGCACTCTACTCAGCATCATCATCACAACCCCCATGACGTCTGCGGAGTCTGAGACGAACTTTTCAACGCTGAAAAGGATAAAGACTTTCACTAGGAACACGATGGGACAGAAGAGACTGAACGCCCTCTCCATGCTTTCTATTGAAAACACCTTCATTAATGGACTGCTGGATTTTAACGACAAAGTAATCGAGAGGTTTGCTCAAGCAAAGAACCGTCGAGCCAACTTCCTTTTTAAGTGATCGGCATTGGTGAGTCAAAACCTTCTTTTTTTTTTATTTTGAGCTGAAGGAGATCGTCTTTTTTGTTTAATAAATTATGGAAGTTATTGAAGCTATGTGTCTGTCTAATTGTTTTACTTTAATGTTATATTATAGTGCGTATCATGTTGGCGCTCTGAGATTCTTTGGAACGAATAGTGCGTTTAAAATATAATGCAATATTATTATTATTATTATAGGCAACATCTTTGTGTCGTACTGAGCGCTAAAGCATGTGAAATGTATTTGAAATAGGATGTCTGCTCCCTGCTGGCACTCAAAATGCAGCCCATAGTATACCTGACTGGTCTATATACGTAGGCCTACTGTTATAATAATCAGCTACCTCTATTTTTGTGACATAATATGACGTCATATAAATTTGCCCCACCAGAAATTTCAGGCTAAAATCGCCACTGACAATAAACATGGACATCAGTTGCATTGTGCAAGATTAAGCTAGGAAACTGCAGACTAGCAGCAAGCTCATTACACCAAGGCAAAATAACACCTTTCAGGGCGAAGCAAGACGCCTCCGCTTCGCGTCGGGGTCCTGTTCGCCCTGTCTGGGCTTATTTTCCCGATAATGACCTTCTGCGTTCTGTACAACATTATCCCTTACATATATCAAATAAGTTCAGACCAACATAACGGTTGTGTGCGAGAGACATACGGACGTACGCTTACCACTTTTGTAAATTCCATATATACAGTACATTCGGATGCATGATAGGAATAGATCTATTCCGATTAGCAATCTAATCGGATCAGAAGTATCCATGTAAACGCGGCTATTTAGCCTTCTATTTAGCTAGGTAAACAATTAACATTAAAGGTATGATTAGTAGCTTCTTCAACAGTAGCCTGTCTGCTATTGACAGGCTAGCTAGTTTTTCAGCCTTCTCGGCAGCCTACTTGGTACATGCAAAAACACATGAAAAACATTTATGAAATAATTGATATATTGCTGTGAAGATATGATGTTCATGATGTTTTTTTTTCTCTTTCTTTCCAGAGAAAGCATTCAAGTCACTTGGCAAGATACAATGCCCTTACAGTCCCTCGAAAAAGAAAAGCTGAAAACACACAGACAAGACTTAAAAGTGTTCTTTATATTCTATGTTTATACCAGGTTGAGTTCAATTGAAATTGCCTTTCTGGAGGATTTTGAAAAAACCATGGGTCCTCTCGCCAAAGCCCTGAACATTCTTCAAGCTGAGAGGGAGGTTCAGATGGGATGGCTTCTGCCTACTCCGACGCACCTCATCAATAAACTTGAACAAATCCACATCAATTCAAGGTAGGGATGCTTTCCCCCCATATTATTAAGATGTATTCCCTGTCATACACAATTCAACTCCCTTAAAATTGTATATAGCATACGTGCAGGTAGTTAATGCGTGCCGTTTGTAAAAGTATGTGGCCTGTATGAACACATATTGACCAAGAACAAAATAGATGTAAGACCATCAAATCATATTTAACAACTAAGTATTGGGATGCTTGTTGTTATTGTCATTGTCTCAGTATAAATGCACGCTGTAAATGTTGTGATATTTTACTGTATCAGTTTCTCTCCCCAACCTCTAATTCCAGGTACTGCAAACCTTTGGTTGTTGCAGCCCTAGAGGGACTGCAAGAGCGCTTTAAAGACATGATGAAAGAGCCAGAGTTCATCGCTGCTTCCATCCTGCTCCCGAAATTTAAAACAGCGTGGACATCTGATGAGAACCTATTAAAACTAGGTATGTATCTATGTATGTATGTACGTATGTTTTGTTGCATTTTTATTTCAGATGTCATGATCCGGCCAAACGACACCCGATGGAACTCATTATTTCTCTCTGTTGAAAGAATCGTGAGAATAGTCAAAGATGAAGGAGAAGGGGCCTTGAGAACTGTATGCACTGCACTGAAGTTGCCAGTATATTGTGCTTATGATAATTTCAAACGATATCAGTACCTGATATCACAAATAGAACACATTTATTTAGAGTAGTGTTAGTGTTTTTTAACCTTCAATGACTGAGTGTATAAAGGACATAGCAAGACGTTGGAACTACATTACACCAAATTACTTTTACTTTTGATACTTAAGGTCATTTGAAGCAAAGTCGACGTTTAAAGGGAGTGCTTCCACTTTTACTGGAGTAATATTTTACACTAGGCATCACAACTTTTACTCAAGTACGTGGTCTGAGTACTTAGTCCACCACTGCTAAGGTCATGGGTGTTTGTAACTGTCTAGAGACGGTCCAATAAATAATGAACTTCATCACAGCCTCACAGAGATTCTCCGACACCTGCTGGTCTCAGCATGATTCATGTACAGTATGTCTTCTGTCATTGATCAATATGAGAACATTTTAACCATTATGATTGAATTAAAATCAGAGGAGGACAGCAAGCGCAGCTCGAAAGCGACCTCCCACACAAGAGCAATGGAATCATTTAATTTTATTATATGCCTTTTGAGAGGGTTGCCTTGTGAGGTGCATTTGATCGGTACATTTCGGCTGCACATGTATTTTTGGAATTTTAAATTGCTGTAATAAATGATGTTGTTGTTGACTTCTAACATGTCTCTGTCTTTGCTGTTTGAATCTAAAAGTAGTCTTTGAGTAATATATCGGCGGTAACCACTGTTTTGGGGTTATTGCAAAATTGCGCCAGCTGAACATTCCATGGTATTGGATGTGTTTTAATAAAACGCATCCAATATGTATAGCTGTCAGGCTTACTTGATCGGTGTTTGAGAGAAGTCCATCTGTCGGAAACAAGTATACCATCAGAAGGTTCCGCCACGCCTAGTCCTCACGACTTTGTCATAAATTTACACATATGAAGTACAAAAAGGCTATATTTTCAATAAGGGTAAAAGATTAAATGATGCAAATAAATATTTTTAATGAATTGCTATCTATTTTTATCCAGGATATTTTCTCACTACATTTCTAGAGAAATATATGTATTCTATCAAATTTGGGAACCAGCATTAGGATGGGTGGTCTAGCATTAGCCATGTAGTACGGGTGACCCGAGTTTGAGTCCTGAGTGCGTCATTGGAGTCTTGGCGTTGGCTTATTTTTGTAATTCCCTTTATATCAGAGAAATTAGGCCTAACAATTGACTTTTTATATAATAAATGTGTTACAATATCCATAGAACCCAAATATAACTTGCAAAAACCCATGGTAAAGTTAATGGTAATATTGATGTTACTGAATGGGAAGCTTTTGTCACAATGGCATAGACATTTCTACATGGGAAATTGTCAGCCACATGAATTCCATTCAGGTGAGTTTCTCGGAAGGCAGCCGAGTCCACCTCTGTTGCTGGAAAAAACATTTGATCCATGATTCAACATTCACGGTTCTGGGCTGGTTACATATCTCGTGAGCTCGCTTAATCCACGATAACGTTAGCCTGGCTTGAACTAACCTGAGCAAGGCGCAGCTAAACTGTGTTGATGAAATGGCTTTAGCCTCAAGTGGAAGTTGGTGTTAGTTCTAACCGGGCTTAATCAACTAAGTGCCGCTTTGTTAGGGACTTTGATGGAATACCCCTCTGCTTGATTTCAGATGTATGTAAACATTGTATTTGATCACAAATAACCGTAGGATGTTTGAATGAGTCAACCATGAGCAATAACATGTTGAGACTTATTAGGTAGGAAAATACATGATGTTTGAGCATCATGAAAACATCTCTACCGCAAAAAGTCAAGCATTCATGTTTTGTTTTGACAAATAACACCACAGCTGCAGGTCTCTGAATTGTCTTACGGCTGTCTCTAGCTCCTCCTGTTAATGGAATATTTATATGGGGATGACTGTTGCTGATGGGCTGGTAGCCTCATGTTGTTTTTGAGATGCACGGGGCAATCAATGGGGGGGATTGTAGCTGCATTTCCCTAAATATCCTACAGGAAAGCCCTGAGCTGTCCCTTTAATCACATGGACCTGTGGGAAAAGTCAAGAACATAACAATACAGCTACTACATGTGTTATAGCAGTTCCTCAAAACACTTTGGTATACAGTCATTTGCAAAGAACAAATTGCATAGTTGATACACATACACCTTAATATCAGGCTTTTAGATCAAAATTCTCTAGGATGGAAATTATGTATATTATGTTTCTTTCTGAGTAACATAATGTAAAATAAAACAAAAATACTGTCATGGCTCTAAATACATTATCTTGTTCTAGGGAAAACAGGTTTGGTGTGAACCAGAACAGGATTGAAAGTGTTCAAGGTAAGGCATGCTTGTTTTACAGTTTTTCTTGGTGCTATTACATCTTAATTTTTCCCCTAAGGCTACAAACTGATATTATATCTCATGCATTCATCAGAACAGCCCACTGTACTCCAAGGCAGAAGCAGCCCTGAAACAATCCACCACACATCTTTGGTAATGGGAGAATAATAGATTGTGAGGTTGCTTTGTGAGATTGCAGATCACAAGCACAGATAATGCCGTTAGATGTTGGATAACAAGAAGCTCTGGGCAACAAAGCTCTCCCGTCTCACGCTCATAGTGAAACAGTTTTCACAACATAAACAGTCATGCCAAGAAATGGCATGACATGCATGTGAATGCCAACATACCTGTGTACATGTATGTTTATGTGTCTGTGTGTGTGTGTGCGTGTGCCTCTGAGTGTGACTGTGATTGCTGCGACTGTGATTATCTATGAATTTGTGTGCCTGTGATTGTTTGGGTCTGTCTGAGCATGTGTGTGAGTGTCTGTGTGTTGGGCCGACGGACTGGGGGTGTAAGGTGGACAGGCTTGGGGGGGCCCAAGGCAGAGGGCCGCCCCTCATCCCCCGTCAGGACGCCTTGTCCAACCCCCCCCCCCCCCCCCCCCACCCGACCTCTTGTATATAGGGTCCAGATTTCCGTGCTACGCCCCTGTGTGTGCCTATGTGCGTGTGTGTGTGTATGTGTGTGCAAACACAAAATAACCCAAATATTGAATGTTGTGATAAATCACGAAAACCGTCTAAATTGGAAAAACCGTCCCATCTGTTAGATGTGTTGATAGCAGAAACAGTAGGAATAATGTTCCCATATAGCCACGATAATATTTTCAAATCGTCTTTTATGTCTCTGCTTTATTACAAATTTGACTCAGCAGTACAATGGACAAAACATCACCAAGTTAAATAGCTAAAATGAAAGCCACTTTAAATAAAATAAGCAATTTTACATTCAAAATAATTCTGGATGCAGGGTTAGGATTGTAAATAAAAAAATACAATAAAAAATGATTTCCTCTTCCAGATCTTACACAGATATTAATGAGCAGTGTCCAGCTGACTCTGCTAATTGTACCAGAAGCCAATTACCTGTTCTCTTGGTGGAGAAAGATAAAAGGAAAACAAACAAAGAAACATAAATGATGATGTTTGGTGTTATTTTATTTATTGGTGAAAATACACGTGAAGGGAGCAATATATAGTGTGAGGATAACACTCCTTCATATGAAGGGTCAACCTACATCTACAGCACCTGCATACAATCGGGGCGGAAATTCCATGTTAACATATATTTATAGAAAATAGATATTATGATTATTAATATATATACAGTGGTAAGAATAAGTTTATGCACGCATGCTAAAGTTGACTAAAAATAGGAATAAAAAATCATCTTTTAGAAATCGATCTCAATGCCTTGATTAAACAAATGAAGAAAAATCCAACCTTTTAGGCCACCAATTTTCTTCTGTGAATGAATAATGTATTGTAAATAAATAAATGTTCTTCAATCAAATACAGGGTGCATAAGTATAGGAACCCCTATGTTAAATTCTCAGAGAGGCAGGCAGATTTATATTTTTAAAGGTCATTTATTTCATGGATCCAGGTTACTATGCATCCTGATAAAGTCACCTAGGCCTTTGGAATTAAAATAGCCCCACATCATCACATAGCCTTCACCATAACTAGTGATTGGCATGGTTTTATTTCAGTTCAAAGGGATTGTACTCTCGGAGCGGAGCTGCCGGACTGCTGCCGAGCGACACCTGCCAGACTTTTCAGCTCCCGGAGGACACCCGCCGGAGCAGCCAGAAAGCTTCGGCGGCAGTTCAGCTCCCGGAGTACACCGCCGGAGCTGCCGGAGTGCCACCGAAGCTTCGGCGGCGGCCGAACGGCTTCAATGGCGGCAGTCCGGCAGCTCTGGCGGTGCCGCCGAAGCTTCCGGCCGAAGCTTCAGCGGCACCGCATCTCCGGCGCGGGGAGCACGCGGCAGTCCGGCAGCTCAACTCCCGGAGTACAATCCCTTTCTCCTCCATGTCAGAGTTCATGGACTTCAGAGAGTCAAGGCCAAAGTTCCTTTACCCAAATTCTTCTCAACCATAGCCAAGATATCCCCCACTACAAGTCTTAACTTGTTGTGCAAGTGCCAGAGACGTCAGACGCAGTCTTTATGATTCATAATATAATCCGAGTCGCACATTGCTTTTGGCCTTGATATTAGATATAATATTATATAAAGACCCATATATAATATTATTATTATTATTATATTATATTATATTATATTATATTAAATTATATAGATATAGAGCTCCAGGAGTCCGCAAACGGCAACAATCCCTTCTCCTCCATGCTGTGGTTCAGTCTGACAGCTCATTGGTCAATGGGCAGTAGCTCATTTGCATTAAAGCTACAGACACCAGAAACAGTGCATTCTGAAGGGACTGAAACAGAGGGGAATAGTGGTAGGTGGGGTCCCTAAAAGCTATATCCAGCAAACAGCTTCAAAAACATGTTTTCTGGAACTCAAATACTATGTTTACTTGTTGTGAAAACGCCATAATATGTCTCCTTTAAGATCAATTTCCAAAATATGTTTTTTCTTTTTAGTCAACTTTAGCATGGTTGCATAAACTTATTCTTACCACTGTATATATATATATATATTATCCATCCATCTCTCAGAGAGTAGTGGCCCTGAGGCTGGCCCTCCCCTCCTCCGGCCCCGTCCTCTCCCAGCCCTGCCGTATGCGGCCCAGGCTCCTGTCAACGCAGGGCAGCACCATCAGCAGCTTGAGGACCAGCACCACGGAAGGCATCACCAGACACAGCATGTAGCCTGGCGGGGTCCACCACTTGTAGGTGGAGGGCTTCAGGAACTTGTTCCAGCCATATATGTATCCATGGGCCGTGCATACGATAAGAGTAAGGTGACCGAGCTTGGACTGAGAGAGGGGAAGACATTAAAGGTGATACATTAACTAACAGTGCCAATGTACAAATCACCAGCGTTCAACCCACAGGAAAATGATTTATACTTCTACATGTGGTGGAATCTTCTTGTGATGAACTAGACTATGAAACGATTTAATCGTGTTTGTCACAGCTCCAGAAGAATTGTTTTTTTTAAGCACCAGCATTGGCCTCTGAAGCAGTGTTGTTATTAATTACTTGTATAATGTGATTGATTTAATTTACTTTTAGCATTTAAATGATGCTTTTCCTGGGAGACACCCAAAACAAGCACTAGGGTACAATAAAGGCACACTGGTATTAATGTGTTGGAGGTGTTGAACTGCACTCCCTCAGTAGTAATCAGTTTACCATTGAACCAATTACTAACAGCTGATCCTTGTGACTCAGCTTTTCTTTTACATATTACAATGATCTTCTGCAAAAATGTGTGAGCACATAACCACAATCGTGCTCACTTGAATTATTAAGTGGCTCACACATGGTATCTGTAATCTTTCCTTCACAACCAAACTTTATCATCTATAATTGGATGATAAAAAAATAGCTCGACCTTAACACTCTATTGTGTGTAATCAATGCATTAACCATTTCCTCTCCCCCTTTATTTATTTCCATATTCTAGTGTCACATAGGGCTACGTGCAACTTGAAAGCCCTACGGACTCCTACTATTTATTTTACTGCCCTGCTTTTAAAACCAAATTGACACCCTTGCCTGCAGGTCTGACCTTCCCACAAACAGACCAGTGACCTGTATTAATAGTTGTCTCTCTCTGGGGGTATTCTACACTAGTATCATAATTCTATTTTATGAATACTTTAACATTCAAAGTACAGGGCTAAAGTTAGCCAGCCTTGCATGGTGTGGGCCCGCCTTGTACACTCAGTTAACTAGACTCCTTGGACACATTTTAGGAGGATGACATATCGCTTTTACCAAGTTTTAACGACTCTGCTGAAAGACGTACCACAAGAATCCTTATGTCTCGTGGACACAGGTTTTACTGATAATATGTTCATGGGGTTGATATGCAGTTCTATATTCTTAAAGTTGAACACACACACTGACACACTTCCACAAAGAGGGGCTTGCACTGAAAATGTGGTCCACATCCAGTAAGTTTGGCGTTTCCTTAATCGCTTCTTTGTACACCGCAAACAATCCAGATACAAAAAATGAAATCCTGATCTATAAGTGAAAGGAGTGAGTTGACGCTTTAGTGTTCACAATCGAGAATTTTAGCTCTGCATTTTCTGTTTTTGGATGGAGCCAGTGGGTCTGATGGCTGTGTGGAACACCTTCCATGTATTATTTTGGTGGTGTTTGCAAAAAGTGAATGAATGGATAAATGCAGCACTAGTAGGCGAGGGTACGTTAAGCTAACCTGGACAAAGGTGAACTCTCTCCAGCTGAGGGAGCCCCCCACCGACGGGAGGGAGGTCAATCCCAGCAGGAAGTACAGGAAGAAGCCCATGATGCCGAGCACGAAGAAGGAGTCTGTGGCCCAGGCCTCTGTGTTATCAAAGTAGAACAGGGTACTTTTGTTGTCCTTCATCTGGGGAAGGAATGAGAAACGATCAACCTCAAACCCGAACACTGAGGTGGCTCCCTAGCCTGGGAAAAGATAGGGTCACGGCCAACATACGAAAGCATGCCTACCTCATCCACCACCGTTGAGATGAGTTTATGTCTGACAGCGTAACGTATGGGGATGATGAATGTATAGAGCACATGCAGGAAGGCTAAGGCCAGGGCCAAAAGGCCCAGCTGTTTCCTACACAGCATCCAGCGGTCCAGCCAATCAGGGAAGCGACTGCAAGTCCACATTTCTTCATTGTTATTTTTTTCATTTGCTAAAACCCAATGTGAATGACAGGTCTAAACTAAGATCACTGTGGCTCAGCTATTGAAGGTTATCTTCACTCTGTGCTCTCTGACCTGTACTTGGTTCCTCTATACAGCTGAAGGATGGCAGCCATTACGCCTGGCAGGTAGCACAGAGACAACATGATCAGAGATACGATGGGGAACACCTGCATGAACACATAGGTTATAGAATTGTAACACATGGAGCTGGAGTAGAAGCAACACATTAGCTACTACGGAGGGCCTTCTGGTCCAGATGGCGATGGGATGTTTCTACCTTGTTGGCCAGGGACGCAATGATCCTAAAGGAGATGTCCTTGTCCTGCTCCACATAGGCATAGATAACGTCTCTGATGAGCAGGTAGAAGAAGAAGAAGGCAGTTAGACCGGTGGCGATGCAGAGAGGTAGCCTCCAATAGGGGAACAGCTGCAGGGGGAAGTCCTCCACCTCCCTGGCGGCTGACAGACTGCCTCTGTCCAGGACGCTGAGGCCCAGCCTGGTAGCCAGCTCTCTGACCACCTGCTTGGCCTCAACACTGTCCCCACACAGGAACACCTGGAGATAGGAGGTGGGGATGTTAGATTCCAGATGTACTGTACTCATTTGCTTATATCCTGAATGGACAAAGTTAATAGATGTGTTCCCCCTATTCAGGGTCAAACTGTTTTGCCATCTTTCTATCATTCAATATATCCTTTCTGATAACAGAACGTAATCACCCTGTTTTTACATGTTTGCTACTTTGTACTTCCATGGCGATAAATTAGATCACTTTAATAAGATTGGTATCAATTAGATTGGTGTTCCTCAAGTATATACAAAATTAACAGTACATTCATGCATCCTCTATATAAATTTAACAAACATGAACTCCTCTTTTCCAAAGCTCAATGGATTGAGCCTTGCATACCACACTCTCAGGTATGTTGTTAAAGATATTATAATAATCAACCCAACAACAACAATAACAACATCAGCAGCAGCAGAAGTGGGACAACCGTTTGAAACACCTAGTCAGAAGGATTGAGTGTTTTTTTCCCCCAGGTGTGTGTGGAAATTGGCTGGGCGGCAAGCTATGTCTACCTACATTACTGCAGCAGTAACAGCAGGGGACGGCCGACAGACTAAATCTCCATCTGAATGTAAATGTGACACAGCCCCAGACCCGCTGAGGATCTAATCAAATTGCTGGCCAGGGAATTGCTCTCTCTTGCTAACACAGTTGTGCACACTCATGCCTCCACTCCTTCCAACTCATGAAGGCGTGCGGGTACAAATGTTGCCTTCTGGCCTTCGCTCAAAAAATAGGATTCTATTGGAAATCTAGCACTGTGGTGTGTGTGTGTGTGTGTGTGGGTGTTTGTATGAGCAGGTGAGTGTGTGCCTATTTGTGTCTGTATGGGCATGTGCAAATATGTGTAGGTACGTTCATGAAATGTATGAACATGTGTGTGTTTCTGTAAAGAGTAGGCAGATTGAGGTTTGATCTCCTGAGATTTCATCTTGTTTGTGTTTCTCTTTATAGAAGATACTTGAAAGCTCTGATAAATACTGGCTCATCTTTGAAACATCTCAACGCCTGTTATTTGTTTACACAAGCATTGTTCTCATGTTCCTCTTCTGTGAAAAATGCTGTAGAATAAATAATCAAATCAGATTTTTTTTAAATCTATTTCCCATCTTTTCCAGTGTCCTGCGCCATTCAAATAACGGAAAGCCCAGGGAAACCCTTTGTTTGTACACCAAGGAAGGATGAAATCCCTTGATTGCGTCAGCAAACCTATACACTTTGCAAAACATCTGCCAGCTCATCAGGGAGAGGATCAGTGGCTCTTTATCAACACCGTTATTGCTTTTTCTTTCTTCCAGTGATTTGAAAGCATCCTTTAAGGCATTAAAAAAAAGAGTCTGGAGAAAGGGAAAAGGCAGCATATTTTTTATAGATTTCCTGCCTCTGCTCCTTCCTTACCTGTTTCCCAGCCAGGGGTCCATTCAGCAGTACCCAGGCAGACAGCGTATTCAGGCCCTTCACCACCAGGGCTCCAGGGACCAGCCTACAGGGGGTGGGATGTCGGGTGGGGGGATGCAAAACAAGCACTTTAGTTGCCATTGTCTCTCACGGTAGCTGTACACATGGTGACAGACTCAACACTGGTCTACACTAGATGTCCATATTTCGATGACTTGAAGATGACTAATGAACAGTGGCGGTTTTAGGCACGGGCGAACCGGGCAGCCACCTGGGGCGCCATTCTTTCATGACACGTGGGGGGCACCACGAGCAGCTAAAAAAACCCTGTATATCTTGTATCCGAATTAGAGAACGTTGACATTTATTTTTTAGAAATTGTGTTTTTCAAATGGTTGAACTTGAAATGCCTTGTTTGAATTTCAAAGCGGTGATTTCAAAAATAATCAAATTCAGATAACCTTGTTTTCATAGTAAAGTATTTGAATGTTATGAATTCATGGCATGTACATTTCCATATACAAATTTAGTTGCTTTTAAGATTCCAGATTATGGCAGGGATTTGCTTCCATGGAAAAGGTGTGTGTATTCAAATAGGCCATTACCTCTGCAGGTACTCAGCATTGGTATCCGGGTACATGTCCTTTTTCTGGTTATTACTGAGGTCTACAAACACCTGCTCAGACACATTCATATGCATACTGATTATAGTTTGTACATATTATCTATACATTAGGGATGGGAAATTAAAGCAAAATTCTGTATATATTGCGCTCTGAATATATTCTGTTCACATTTGTAAGTCATAAACAAACCAGAATGGTCTGGGATGATAACCACCAAACATCTCTCTCGCAATTATACTCTTTAGACAACAGAGGGCGTATTCAACGTTGCATTAGTGACGCAAAGTTGTGATTCTTTTTCGGACTTTCCGGATTCACAAACAAATATTTTCGAGTCAGATCGTTCATTTGCACATGCACAAATCGAAGAACCTAATAATGAGATGATTGATTCTCCTTGCAGAGACAGATTGTTCATACCGGATATCAGAAGTAATACGCATGTGCAAATCCAATAACAATTGAAAGAAATTAACACTCCACTCACAGATATGAATCGTACATACATAAAAGATTTGTTATTTTTTAACAAAACGTTCATGAATCACATCACTAGGTTGTATGCAACAGGGCCTGCAACCAGAACTGTAGAGAAAAACGCTACAACTTGAAGATGGCAAGCAGGAATCCTTTATCAGATGTAATAGAGACAGAAAAAACTCCAGTTATGCTCAAGTCACATGTTTGGCAATGCTTCGGCTTTCTAGTAAAATATATGAGAACAACAAATGAGTTTTGACAAGACAAACACAATTTGCACGTTGTGGAACGCTATAAAACCCTACACTGCAGCCAACACCTCAAACATGACTGTTCATCTTCAACAGTACCAGAAGATATAAAGACATATGGTATATGGAATATATGGATATAAGCAATATTCTTTATAAAGATATAAAGAAAA
Organism: Pollachius pollachius; assembly: GCF_949987615.1. Taxonomy (NCBI): domain Eukaryota; kingdom Metazoa; phylum Chordata; class Actinopteri; order Gadiformes; family Gadidae; genus Pollachius; species Pollachius pollachius. Next base: position 29,080,196 of record NC_136934.1, on the reverse strand, counting down.
TTCCCATTGGGCCGAAGAACTTTACAGAAGACATTTGCAATAGCCTTACCACATACAAAGCCACAGAAATAACCAAAGCTATTTAGAAATTCACAGCCTGTGACTTGCAGTCGTTTTCTGTTGTAGAGAACGATGGCTTCAGGCTTTTACTCAAAACACTGGAGCCAAAATACCACATCCCATCACAAAAACACTTTTCTAGTTTTGTCATACCGAATATCAACAAAGAACCGAGGGGACATAAAGTTGTTAAGTGCTTGAAAGAAGCTAATTGTATTTTGCTTACTAGAGTAGGCTGGATTAGCCATGCTACACAGGGCCATATCTCCATCACTGAGCATATCATACGTAAATGGGAGATGGCTAGCTATCGCCTGCAGACTCACCTATTATTTGAGTTGCACACCTGAGTTAACAGCCTGGGAACCAGACAAATCTCACAAGCTCATGTTTCATATGGTCTGCAAATAGGTCTGGCCTCGCTCTGATCCCAAAATAATTCTGCCCGGTCTGAAGCAGACCGAGCAATCACAATCGTTTATCTAACATTAGGCAGGATAAATACGATGACGTGCATGCACGCCATATAGGCATTTCAACAACAACAGAGAAGGCTGCCGCAGCTGTCAAACGGTCTTTTGATTCCGGTATCAGGACAGTATTAAATAAACTGGATGGTATATTTTCACCAAAAAAAGGACTGCACTCAGAGCTTTTGTTGACATCCTTTAGTCGCTCAATGCTTTGTCATACGTGTTGTTGCTATGATTGGTTGTATGCTTGTCCAATTGCGTCCAGAGGCAATTTGGTCTGCACACGTTGGAGACGCCCTTTGAAAGTCTAAAATGGATGGCGAGGTAAACGTGGGTGAAGTGCAAAAACAGGCAGCACTGGAATGGGACCTAAAGAGGCAAATTCACAACACTTCAGTTGTAACAGACTAATCATGATGGACGTTGTAACCAGATGGAACAGTTGAGTTGAGTATGATATGCTCGAAAGCTATCTGGAACAACAGTTACGAGGCAACGCCAGATACATTGACACGTTGAATGTCTGTGATATATATCAGATGCGGAGGACATCGTCAAGGTGCTGAAACCACTAAAGACTACTACTACAGTTGTTTGTGACCAGAAGCAGCCCACTATATCACTGATTGTGCCGCTCCTGTGCATGATCGATAAGGGCATATCCCCCCATGATGGGGATCCCCAATCGTAGCGAGTTTGAAGAGCGCCATTCTGAAAGACATCTCCGGTCAGTACTCTGCTGAGGTGTACAAAGAAGGTCCTCTGGTTAGCACAGCCCTACACCCGCGATTTAAGTCTTCCCCAACTAGAAGAGAACCAAAGAGTCTATGCCCCATTCACTTTCACTGGCTACAATGGCCATATTTCGGGCATTATCCGTTACAATTGCAGTGTTCTGAACTTGCCTCTTCAAGTCCTATTCCATTGCTGCCTGTTTTAGCACTTCACCAACGTTGACTCCTATAATGGGTGAGGCTGCAGAACATAGCTAGACATCTGTTACATATGAAATGCTCTGTGATGGTGATATAGCCTTGTGTAGCGAATCACTTCTGTAAAGTTCTTTGAACCAATGGCAATTTTCTTTTTATAAAGATAAAAAGAAAATGTGAGTACTCTTGAAGATGTCATGTTGGAGGTGTTGGCTGCTGTGTAGGGTTTTATAGCCTTGCACCACTTACAAATTGTCTTTGTCTTGTCACAACTCGTTTGTTGTTCTCATACTTCACCTGCAAGCCAATTATTGCAGAACATGTGAGGTGATGACTCTACTACATCTGACGTAGGATTGCTGCTTGCAGCCATCTTCAAGTTGTAGTGTTTGTTTCTACAGGTCCGGTTGTAGGCCCTGTTGCATACAATGTACATTGCACCCTCTGTGGTTTAAAATGTGTCTCTGTAGACGTTTTTACACTGCCAAATATGCCCGTCTTATGCATGCCTTTTTACCGGCATGGTCCGCGTGTTTACACTGCCCGAGGTAAATTGCTTGCTTGAGCTAGCACCTCAATTTACTCTCCCGGACCCTACACATATTGCCGATTTTTGATGTAAATGTGATAAGACGGCTCCGCAGTTCTGGGGGGGGGGGGGGCTTTGGTAGAGGTGTTGCTGTGCTGTCTCTACAACAGAGACAACGCAGCGATATCAACATGAATAGTTCTAACTGGAGTGACACGGAAATCCGCGAGCTGTTGACCATCATGGGAGAGAAGGTGATGCAGTCGCATTTAACAAAGACGTTGAAAGATGGTGCGATCTACGAGAAAAATGCAGAGGAACGTTCCTTGAGTGCCAAGCTGCGACCGATCCGGCTCGGCAGTGTAAAAAGGCCTTGTGACCGAGGTATTTTGGTGGTGTCATCCCAGATAATTATGTTTTCCATTTAGAAATTCGTGATACTCTTTTCTATATTACGAAATGGATCAATATTTCTTTAGATCATGATATTTAATTAATGAATTTCAATTAATCAATTAATTTTGCCATCCATAATATATATATTTATAGATATATCTATAAATATAGATATTATAAAATTATAGATATATCTATAAATATAGATAAATCAGATGTAATTAATCATCTAAATTCGACAGAAACCAGCTAGAGATTGCTGACAATGTAAAATGCAGATTCATCCATAATATGGAAAGCAGAGCGTAGCACAGTACAGCATGGCTCACATCCTAGCTGCATGGTATCAATCAACCCCATCCCTCCATAACATAGCTTAAAACGCTGCATAGATCAAAGAGGCAGAAAGGACTGCTAGGTTACATAACTCTCATAATGAACATGTTCACCTTCCCCTTGAGCTGTGGTGCCAGTGTCTCCAGGAAATCATAATGTTCTCTGTGAACACAAATGAAGATGAGACTGGCTAACTGGGCAGCTTCTGTGTGACTCAGAACCTAAACAAACAAACAGAGACGCACACACACATACACAAGACGTTATTTCTTTGTGTGAATTCATATAGATATGAAGAAAAGGGAGGTGACCCAGTGCGTACCTGAGCCCCCGGGGGCAGGGGGCCACAGCTGTGGGGCCTGCGGCTGCCGTACACCACCCTGTAGCCCGTCTGGAGCAGCCGCTGGCCCAGAGAGCGACCCAGGTCCCCCGTCCCAAAGATACACAACAGCTCTCGATCCGAGGGCGGCTCCATGCCAAGAGGACGCAGAAAAATGCCTGGTTTCACCTCAGTGGACATGGCGGTCGTGTGCGTGTGCCGTTGTCCCTAGCAGTATTCATGTGGTCAGAGGAACCCATTGCGGAAATAGTTTGCACCATGTCAATGTCCAGATGCAGAGTATGTGTGTGTCAGCATGAGTGTGCAGAAATAGGTGAGTAAGTTCCTGTGTGTTAATGGGAGTGTGTGTATTTTTGTGTGTGAGTGTATGTGTGTGTGGCATGTTTTTCATTATATCTGATAACATTGGTTTATTACACTTGTTATCTTTGTTCCATACAAAACAAGGTGGGGTTGTGTGTAATGGAACTCTATGACTCTTCGTCTGTGTAGCCGAGAAAGACTCCTTTCACAAGTATACAGTGACAGGAACAGCACCATTTATTCATTGAACTGACAGTATACAGTCATACACCACGACACCATTTGCTAACATCACAACAACAGTGCTACAGCAAAGTCGCTAAAATATTCCCACAAGTGTTAAGTTATCTTGAGCGCTCTCAACACTGTGGGGGATTGAAGACAGGAAATGGCCAAGCACCTGTCCTGTCACACTGCCCCTCAGCCTCCTCAGGTCTGTAGGATCCTCCAGAGAGGAGGACACCGAGCCACCTGGGCCAAAGACCCTATGGACCATCTGATTGTACAGGTTGTCATATGAGGATCTTACGGCTCCCCTGTCCCTGGGCGGCCAATAATTCAAGCAGGAGGACAATGGATGAGCGAATTGGGCCGCCTCCATGGGGCTCACAACAGGGAGCCCAATGGGTGGAGGTAGCGAGGTTGATTCTACCAGGATGGAGGAGGATGGTAAAATTCCCATGAGGCAAAATTTTTTATTTGTTATCATCATTCATCTGACTCTTTATTTTTTCATTATCCAGTTCCTAGCCCAATAAAATGCTGTCAGGTGTTTTTTATGTCAAGAATTTATTGAAGCTGACATTTTCCCCCGAAAATGTGCTTTTTGGTAATAGTGGATTTGCGTTGAGCAGGAAAGATAGCGTGATTAGATTGAAGCTCATACCTGCAGAGACTCATGGAGACCTTGAGATCATGTCACACCTTCAATGAGATAGGCATAGGCAGCACACACCCTCTTGGGTTGACAAGAAATAGCCAGCAATAGATAATCTATATAAATATAGATTACACACATACATACACACATAGGCTGTGTGAATACAGGTCATACACAGGTCATACACTTCTCTTACATAGTGTTTTACTGTGTAACACAAGATGAGGACAGATCCTGATATGAGGAATGAAGAATGGGTCTATAGGTCCAGGACTTGCCATAAACATGCTGTTAAATCTAGGGCTTGACATGGTGTAGAAGGCCAACAGTAAACCATTTAAACCAAACAGTGAATATTGGGCTACATCCGGCATTGACATTAATTTATCTATTAGGCGCCTGAAAGTAAAATGAACAGAGGTGGAAAGTAAGGAAGTAAAAATACTACTTGATACTTAATAGTGTGCGCTTTCCATTAGTTACCAGAACGATGTAACCGACAGAGAAGAGGGGGAGACGCCGTCTCAATGGCGTCAAGGGAGAACTGTAGCGTAGATCTGCAAATTGGAGCGAAGTTAACATTCGTTATTTTCAGTATGTTGTTGTTGTTGTTTATTTGAAAGAAGAATGGTTTAACTGTCTTCTAACGACATTAATATGAGGTTCATCAGCTTTGCACAGGAACAGCTTGTAGGATGTCAGAAGGCTACTCCTTACTTCTGTGTGCCTCAAGTGTGAGCAAGTGTGTGTGCGTGTCTGTGTGCCTGTGTGATCTTCAGCCCATCCTGAGTCTCATCAGTGAACAATAGAACCGGCAGGCTCACTCACCATTTAATGTCACAACCTGGACCCTAACCACACAGAACATACTCCACACCTCCACACAAACACATGCCCCATCCACATCACAATACTGGTTTTGCTATATATATATATATATATATATATGTTAGTACTAGATACGTATATATGTATCTAGCTCTAAAAGCGACACATTACCTCCGTGCTTGTGCAGTCATGTCTATAACTACAGCATTAATGTCTACCTGAGGGGATTTCTCAGCAAAATGAGAAATCGTTTGAGCCCTCACCTTTAAGGCATTCATTCACTTAAGATTGTTAGAGTAGAGCCCGTGGCAGATCCACTCCAGTGACTCACATAGCTCTGGCTTTGGGGAATCACTCCTTATGGGTTTTATTTATATTGCTCATTGCACCTCCTCCCTTTTCTTCCCTCCTTCTCTTTGTTCTTCCTGTCTTACCTTTTCGCTCCTGTTTCTCTATCACATCTGTCTTTCTTTTTGTCTCTTTCCTTTGCCAAGATCAATACCTAACAAAATGTAGAAATCAATTCAATTAGGTTGAGAATAATGATTCCATCAGGAGGAGGTCTGGCGAGAGCTCTGTGTGCCTGGCCATCTGTTTGTCTGTCCTGGTTTCACACAGGATATTAAATGCTAAATGAGTATCGCTGTGGTCTTGAGGGAGCCCCCCCCCCCTCACACACACACATACACACACACACACACACACACACACAGTCACATGCACACAATATAGCACTTCAACACAAGGGTAATTGGCACCTGACTTCTTGCAGCAGCCTTTGAAACTCACCAAAGATTTCAGAGCCATGTGTGAGTATTTTGGGAATAGGCTTTGTTCGGGTCCCAGAACATCTTGCGACATTTAACAGTGTGGTGCTCTGGGACATGTTTACGCCACATTCACATGCTGAACAGCTACTTTTTAAATGTCAGCATAGAAAAAAAGATTGCAGTGCCGCTGAGAGAGTGGGCTCAAGTTGAGCGAGCATGTGGTGGAGCCTGCCTATAATTAAAACACACCGATACACTTTCACTGTTCCTACAGTCATGGTGCTGGAGCCTGCCTACACATTAAAACACACAATACACTTTTACTGTACCACCAGTCATGGTAGTGAAGCCTGCCTAAACATTAAAACACACCGATACACTTTCACTGTTCCTACAGTCATGGCGCTGCTGAATGTTCCACAACAAATAACTCTGCAGCACACTGAAAAATACAATTAGTTTTCTAGCAAGTAGAAATGTTATAGTACAGTGTGTAGATTTTTGCCCCACATTGCAACATTTGAGAATGGGTCGCCTGTGGGAAGTGTGTGTTATTGTGTGTTATTGTGTGTTATTGTTTGTAGAACATAATTGGTGTGAGTAAAACCCATTAGCCACAAGGCTGACATTAACAAAGAATGAGAGCAGGTTTTTGTGTTTGTTAACGTATTGACATTGAGAGGGATTAAAATAGTGACATAGAAAGAGAGCGGTAGCAGCAGATTGGCAGAGAGACGATTGAGAGAGACAGAGCGAGAGCGTTAGAGAGGGTGGTAAAAGAGAGGTGATGGTGAGGGGGATAGAGAGGCAAGAGGAGATAAAGCATACCAGAGCTTAGAGAATCTCCTTCTCACGGAAGAATAGACACAATCTTTAGAAAGAGTCACCCACAACATATTTGATGAAATATACAATGCTTTTCCGTTCATACAGTCTGGTTCAGCATGTTCATTATAAAAGTGTTAATATGAGTTTCAAGGAAGGTTGAAAACAGTATGGATAAAAGTAGAACCTTGTTCTAGAGACGTGCTTTAGGGCAGATGAGAAAGATACATGAAAACCTATGTGTGTGTGTCTGTGTGTGTGTGTGTGTCTGTGCACGTTTTGTAGTGTGTGTTCGTGCATGTGCGTGTGTTATTATGTTACTATAATATTATGTGTTTTTATAAATTCATATATGTATCTTATCAAAACTGCAGGGCTAAATACTCTAACATTAAAAAACTAGTATAATCCAAAACCGAATCCATCATCTCCGAAGATTACGTGCTGGGAGTCCAACATTTCTATCTTGTGGCCCCGAAATAAGAGTTGAGCTCCATGAAACAGGCTATCGAGAGATTCCTGATGTTTCCTTTGACGCACATCGCTATTGAAAAAGGTATTGCATTTGTGTGTAATTATTTTGAACAACACATTCTTTTTGAGCTACAAGGTGCTCCAGGAACTCTGAGCCTGGCTCCACTATCATTGAAAATGGCAGCGCGGGATTGTTTCTGGTCTTGTGCACCTTTAAAAGCACAAAACAGGCTTTAATAATTTCCTGGCCTCATAAAAACACAAACTCACACACACAAACATCACACACACAAACACACAAACACACACACACACAACACACACACACACACACACACACACACACACACACACACACACACACACACACACACACACACAAACACACACACACACACACACACACACACACACAAACACTCATGCATAGTGAAATGGATAGGACTATATTGATTTGAGAGGAATTTTCTTTTTACAGTTTCTCAGGTAAAGTCCAAAACATAAAAGTAAATAAAATGATTAAACCTCACTAGAAACATAAATACAAAATAGAGCATACATAAATATTCTTATTATAGATCAAATACGCATCTCACCAACAGCAGAAATAAATACAATATGATCTGAGCAGAGTGAAGTAAAGCGTCTCCAGTATGTTGCAGGCATATTGCAGAGGTCATCTGGATATAATAAACACTCAAATGGACTTCAAAGTACCTTTGCTAAATTGACCATGCAGAGTTCACACACGTCCGGGAGTGAGAGGAGTTAAAAGAGTTTGATGGCCACAGGGATGAAGGATTTCCTGTGGCGCTCTGTGAAACTCCTCAATGCCCAGATTCTGTTCCTGAACTCTTCTGTTCAGACAGCACTCTGTGGAGCGGGAGGGAGTCATTGTCAAGGATAGAACGTCGTTTGGACAGCATCCTCCTATCTGTGAATCCCCAGTTCTACCCGCAGAACAGTCGGGCCTCCCTTACCTGTTTGTTTAATCTATTGGAGTCCCCTGCCCTCATCCTGCTCGAAGGCAGGATGGAGCCTGTGGGGGCACTGACCCCCACAGGCTGGACAATGTCTAGATCCAATCCCCGGGAGGAGATGATCATAAAAAGTCCCAAAAGCTGACTACTGGAGTCAGTAGGGGAGGGGGCGAGGGAGGCAGAGAGAAAGAGTAGGGCAGGCCATAGAGGCACTCCCATTAAAATTGCAGATTCAGTTTGCTGGCCGGGTCCGCATCACCCCCAGTCAACTGGCTGCTTGTGTTGTAGCCTGTGATGCTCTTTACGCCCCTACACACCTCTCTGTAGCTGTTCCCCTGGAGCTTGTGTTCCAGCTTCCTCCTTTAGCAGTCCTCCTCCTCTTTGATGTTCACACACAGCTGCCTCTGTACCCTTCTGGCTGATTCCCTATCACCTGGCCTGAACACCTTCAGGAAGGGCTGGAGCTCTTCTGTGACCAAGGGCTTGTTGTTGGGGAAGCATTTACCCATCTTCAAGGGAACAGGCTGTCCACACAGAGCTTGATGTAGTCAGTGATGCAGTCTGTGAGACCATTGATGTATTCCCAATGCGGCTTGCAGAATGTCACCCAGTCAGAGGTCTGGAGGCCATCCTGGAGGGCATCACTGACCTCTCAGACCGCCTCCCAACAGACCTGATGGCGTCAGGGAGGTGTTTAACCCTGCACTACTTCATTGGAAGATGGCCCAGGTTTCAGTCTGATCTTCCCAGCAGGGGATGTGATGGAGCTGTACTCCTCCTTAACGTTGGCATACAGCAGGTCCAAGGACCTCCTCTGTTTGCTGGGCAGTCCAAAAACTGGGTGAAGACTGGAGGTGTCCTGTGGAGAGACACATGGTTGAGTTGCCAAGATCCCCATGAAGGCTTGGGGGTGCAGAGCCTGGAGCCTCATGGTGACAGACTGCAGGACATCACTGGGGGAGGCCGCTGCAGATACACTCCTCTGTCCCAAAGTCGCCTGGGTGGAAGTGTGTGTTTTTAATGAAGCTGGCAAGTCCAATGCCCATCCACTTGCCAGCTTCCATGTGATTTCTGTGTGACGGTTAACAAAACTTTTCGATCCTCCGCTGAATTCCCATGTCCTTCTTCTTATCATCATGGGGATACTCAAAGTGGTGTTCCCGAGGTCTGTATCCCGGATGACTGACCTATGGTGGCAGGTGTAAACAAAGCTAATGCCTTGTTTCTTTGTTCTCACCAAGGCAGCGGGTCGGTACGCCATAAGTGTCCCGGGCTCCATGAAACAGGCATCAAACACTCAAACCACACCTTTTCCATGTCCATGGGTCCATGAGCTAACTAAAGGGAGCTGAGGTTAAAAGTGTCTATTTTATCTGCTTCTCCATACGACCCTATCTCTAAAGCTAGAGCCATGAGGACTACAGGCCTGGAGCAGATGATCTGAAAGTAAAACAGAAGAAGACAATACAAATTCATAATTAAATAAATAAAAATGAATGCATATATATATATATACGGTACATGTATATGATTTTTGGTGATCATAGATTCAGCATGGCCCTGTGTTTTGGGGTAGTGTTCAGGCTCTACTTAACAACTTAAGATAGATGAAGTCCCTGTTTGTTTCCATGTTGTTGTGTTTGCAGGAATGGAAAAGTACATTCACTCAAGAATGTACGAGGGTACAACATAAAGCTCTACTTCCAATTATTCTTGGCTAAACTTTGGACTTTACTTTTAGTCCAACCTCCAACTCATATAATAAATAGTGTTGGTTTGTATTTGTTAATGTGTTTGTCTGGGTGGATGAATATGTGTCTTTTCCAATGTATATGTCTGTCTGTTTGTTAACCAAGAAATGCCTATACAGCATCCGTCTGTCGCATTACTTGGTTGAGAATTTGAATTACAACTTGGAGGGAAACATTTCTCTGGATTGGCTCCTACATTAGAGCTCATTGTGATGTTAATGTGAGAGCTTCTTCGCTTGAATGTCGTGGTAATAATCATTCCAGAGACAAACAACTGCCATCTCTGCATTTGTGGCTCCCATGGTGCAAACACCGCCAGCCCTGATAAGACCAATCGCACTCACCGGCTCATTCTGCTGTCGCACAGCTTTTTAATAGAGGATTATTCATTGTCTTCTACACTAATCTATTATGTCCCTACAATTGTGCTGCCTTTGGTGCTATTATGTTGTATTGTGCTTCGTATTCTGTTGCTGTTCCCTGTTGTTCTCCATTGTGTGTCCAACTGGCTGCTCGGTTGTTGCCAGTGATAAGACTCATGTGTTTAGCAGCAACAAAGAATACCTTAAGATTATTGTTGGTGGGTGTAATATCTAATATTCATTGAGAATTCATTGCCACAGCAAATCACAAAACCAAATGTTTTCTAAGGTGTGTTTGTGTAATGTCATGTGTAGAAGAATAAGGATAATAACAATAATAACAATAACGATATTATTATTATTTCATAATAACTTGATGATAACAATATCATCTTCAACCTTATCAGCATCACTATTATCATCCTAATAATTGCTATTATATGTATGAGAGAGTCATGAGCCTATAAATTTACTAGTTCATGCCCAATAGTTTTGAAAGCCGTATTGGAAAATAAAACGAAATATTAATGACATGCAGCTCTGTTCCATTCGAGTGTGCCTTCGCACAACTCAGTGTCCTTGAATAGCTAGGTGAAAAGAAAAAAATGCATTGCATGCAAACCTGAAATGGCAGCTGTCGACGGGATTGGGGGAACATTCACACATTGGATGATGCTGTCATCGGCTACATTGTGTGTGTGTGTGTGTGTGTGTGTGTGTGTGTGTGTGTGTGTGTGTGTGTGTGTGTGTGTGTGTGTGTGCGTATGTGTGTGTGTGTGCATATGTGCGTGTGTGTGTGTGTGTGTGTGTGTGTGTGTGTGTGTGTGTGTGTGTGTGTGTGTGTGTGTGTGTGTGCAACAGTTTGAGTACAGGGCACTTGGGTATACTGCCGCCTGTGTATGGTTTCCATATTTATATATGTGGTTTTGTATATGTATTAAAAACCGTCTGAAATAAAACATTAGACCAGTGTGTGTGTGTGTGTGTCTGTGTGTGTGTCTGTGTGTGTGTTTGTGTGTCACAGTCAGGTAAATGTAATGAGAACAGTATATGCGATAGAGAGAGGAAGAGGGAGAGAGATTGTCTGGGTTAATTGCTGCCTGCATGTTGATATTGCCATATGACCAATGCACTTTAACCGGTCAAAGTTTGCTTTTTCTGATTGGTGAGTTGCATATAATTAATCTGAATAACAGTGTTAGCAACCTTCATACACACATACAAAAAAAAATATGGCTTTAAAAACACACCCAACCGCTATGCTTATAACTCACTCCTTATTAATTGACTATAATAAGAAAGCTATAAAATGTAGTCAGGTCTTTTAAAACATATTTTTATCATTAAGCAGAAAAGCCTTATCTTAAACTGCTGCCAAAAACTTTTTATAGTTGCACTCAAGGTGGCTGAAGTAACTGAATCATTGTCCATGCTGGTCTGCAGTAAATTCTCTCTTCAGCCAGCTGAGTGTAATTCACTGATGTGGCTCAGCTTTGGTCTAACTTGAAAGTGTATTTTCTGCGTCACTGTGTGTATGTGTGTGTGTGTGTGTGTGTGTGTGTGTGTGTGTGTGTGTGTGTGTGTGTGTGTGTGTCTGTGTGTGTGTGTGTGTGTCTGTCTGTGTGTGTGCATTTGCGTGTGTATATGTCTGTGTGTCTTTCTGCGTGTGTGCATGTGTGTGGGTGCGTGGTTGTGTGTGTGTGTGTATGTGTGTGTGTGTGTGTATCTGGGTGTTTCTGGGTGTGTGTGCTAATCTCCCTGACAGCGTCCTAGTCACGTTCCCAGCCAGGTTACCGAGGAGATTCAATTAAGGAGCCAATAGAATGTCTTTGTGTCAGCAGAGCAGTGTAATTGGTCAGTGACTTCCTGAGCTCAGATTGACATCTAAGTGTCATTCACACTCCTTAGTTCCTTGTGTATGTGTGTGTGCGCGTGTTTGTGTGTGTGTCTGTCTGTGTGTGTGTGGTGTGTGTGTTTCTGTGTTTGCGTTTGTGTGTTTGAATAAATAAACGCAAAGAATCTATTTAACTTTAGCCCATCACTCACCAACAACCACATACGCCAACACACACACACACATAAACACACACGCAAGAAGCCTCAGGTCGTTCCTCATGATTCAAGCATGTCATCATGGCAGAAGACATGTTGTGACAGGAGTGGCGACATGATAACTCAGCTGCAAGCCTGGTCGCCCACATCGCAGCACTGAACACAACATCAATGTTTTGGAGCATTTTCCTCCCCCAGAAGAAGGTTATGGTTTGTGTTACATTTCATACCTCATAACTGTAGCTGCATTGTGACGCTGTTGTTCTCACTGCATTGTATGCTAATGCTAAGCATTGTGAATAGTAATGCACTGAGCATTGTGGTGCAGCGTTTTGTTTTGCAGGTGTATAGTTGTGTTGTGTTTTGTTGCACTGTGTCTAGCCGGGGGGCAGTTACCTTAATGTGCTTCCCCCATCCTGTGGGCCGTCTGTAAATATTTGCGTTGAATGCATGCTCTCTCACTCCCATGGTGGATTTGGGTGTTGGTGTGGTTGGTGTTTGTTGTGTGTGTTTGTGTGTTTGTGTGTGTTGGCGTGTGCCTCTCCCAGCTCCGATACCGCAGAGAAAAGTGTGAAAGCTGTCAGAGAACATCAGGTTCCCAAAATAGCCTGCTACCCTCTTAGTGGGAGAGAGAGGTAGAGGAAGAGAGAGAGAGAGAGAGAGAGAGAGAGAGAGAGAGAGAGAGAGAGAGAGAGAGAGAGGGAGAGGGAAATGGAGAGAGATAGAGGGAGAGAGAGAGAGAAAACTGGGTGTGGAAGGGAGAGAGCAGGAGGGAGGTTAAAAGAGGGAGAGGCAGCGATAGATAGAGAAAGATAGAAAGGAGGTAGGGGGAATATTCATATTTGCAAGACAAAGCCTGATTTCTGGGACAGTGACAATGATTAATTATAGATTAGGGATTACAGTAAACACACTTGCAGTACAATTGCATGCACACCCAACACTAACACACACATACACACACACACACACATGCACAAACACACACACACACACACACACACACACACACACACACACACACACACACACACAAACACACTCACACACAATGCCCTATTGTTCCTAAAAAGCATCTTGAAATGTTGTACTCCGGAGAACTGCCAACAGCAAAACCTACATGAGATTCAGGGAACAGAATATGTCATATTTTAAAGTATTCACAGGGAAGATGTACCTTTATCAAGACACTGTTCAAACATGGCAAACACTACCAATGTATTTGTAATGACATTGAATACATTCTAATGTGTTAACATGTAAAGTCAATGCACATATTATATTTTCTACTTTTGCTGAAAGTCAGTCCAGAACCCATTTAAATGCATAGGAAATCACATTGCATTTCATATGCATTCGATAGGGGCCTGATGCATGAAAACATGACAATAAAACCAACCAACATATTTGAAATGAAATCCTGCGCCATTAAAATCGTAGCATTGTTGCAGAAAAAAAAATCTTTAAATGTAATGACCAAATATATAATAATGATGACTGCAAATGTTGTACATTGTTCTGTTCATTATTACCACTCCAATCTTCATTTTCACTTAAGGTTTCTGTTATACAGTTTAAAATGCAAGATCAAATTGTTATCCCATTCTCATGCATTGATTTAAATGAGTGGATGTTGTTTGGTGATGCTGATCACTAAATGTCCCCAAGTCTATGGACAGACTTGGGGACATAGTGCAACAGCATTAAGCTTTACATTTGAAGATACACCCGACACTGAATTTGACTTGCTTAACATCGATAGCGATCCATTTGTATCACATGGATCCAGTGGCGTCACTAGGCTGTTTCATTCGGGGCTAAAGCCCCGAATATTATTTAAATAGCCCCAAATCTTATTTTTTATTCAAGGGGCATCTCAAAGTAGCCTAGTCTTTCTAGGTAGTCCTGGCAAGAGAATAAACAATTTAAAAACATAACCAGACTGTTTACCACCTCAAGTGAATTAACCTATCCTATCTCGAGTCATATATATATATGTAAGGTCTGTCTTACTTGTATTCATTTTACTCTGAAAGAACTTGAATGGAACTTTAGATGTCTGGGGATAAGCAGCACAGCAGTCAGGAAGCTATTTAAAGCTGTAATAAACTGCGTATTATGTGTAATTATGTAAAGCATTATGAAAAAATAAGCAGTAGCGTACCGTGGGGTTTAAGTCAGGGCCTTCAGTAATGAACTCCACCAACGGCCAACCCCCAAACACTCAGACATGCACACAAATTTCATATTAGGTGCCGATACAGCCAACACAGCCACAATATGCGCTACTGCATAACATCCACAACAAGACAGTTGATTTTCAGCAACAACAACAGCGCACCCGCACACCACTTTGCATTACTGCAGAGCTAGAGTAATGCAGCATCACCATCAGATCTTTCCTTGTGTCACTCCACAACTAGATTGCACATCACACAAATGATACAAAAATGTTCACAGTTATTGTTGTTATGTTCACTGGATGCTTTCGCAACTTCAACGGATTCAATAAAGTAGCCTATAGCGACAATATTACAAGTGCACCGCCAGTTCATTAACAAAAATGAAACATACAAGTAGGCCTTTATGCCACATATTTTACAACAGCTATTCCAGCCAGAATATTAAGCCCACAGGAGTAGTGGTGAAAGGGTTCATTTAATATGCTTATTAAGCGGCATCCACAGCATTACCATTAAGCCTACTGCCCAAATTCCAGCGATATGTTTGTGTTTCCAACCATTACAAAAAATGTGTTATAAACTAAAGTACCACAACAACATTATCCCTCCTACACAGTGCAAAGTAAAACTCACCCATCACTTGTAGAGGAAATCCATCCTCCGGTCCTTTCGGAGGAAACGTTCAATGACCTCCTCATGCAGTCGGGCGTCCTATTTTAGCTTGATGAGCAGCTCCTTCTCAATGGCAATAGATGCCAGTGCAGAGAGTCGGCTCTGTCCAGTTGCATTCCGCGAGTACGTTTTGATGCTCTTAAGAGCTGAGAAAGATTGCTCAACTGAAGCTGTAGACACTGGTATGGTCACGATCGAGCAGGTGAGGGCATACAGCTGTGGCATGCTGACTGACAGCCCTGTGCTCCTCAGGAAAGTCAATAGGTCACTTGGGCTCTTTCCCTGAAAGTTGCTCATGCTGTACATAACTTTGAGCTCAGCTCTGAGTCTGCCCAAGTCAAACTGTGCACCATAGCTGTCCTCCAGGCTCCGGAGCTCTTCTTCGGGAAATGTTTGCTTGAATTTTGCAAACAGTTGTGCATGCAGCAAAGCAACAAACAGCAGACGTTCATGATCGGCAAATCGATTCCTTATTTGCATGCCGATGCTGTAGATTAGAGCTGTGTGTAGCTCTCTGAAGTGCGCGCGCGGGTCTGGTCAGCCTCTGGCTGTGCTCGGCTGTCCCACGGCCTCCGCTGTCCTCTCGTAGATGGCATTAAATTTATCATGCTCACCTTCAACACACTGAAAAAGGCAGACAATCCTCCCAGATTTGAATAGAAATTAGCAGTCCCGGATTTTTGCTGCTCCCTGGGACAATACCAGATTTAATGTGTGGGCATAACAATGCAATAAAAGAGCCTGGGGGATTTCTTCTTTTACACGCGCCTGTACGCCATTTAGTCCCGATGCCATTACAGCGGCTCCATTGTAGCACTGCGCCACCAGCTTGGTCTAACAATCGTAGCTGGCCAACATTTCAAGTACCAATGCTGCTAGATCATGAGCTCGTCTTTTTTCTGTGACATCCTGATACTTCAGAAATCTCTCCTTTACTCCCATGTCAGTTACATACCAGAGTACATATGACAGCTGAGCAGTGTTGCTGAAATCAGTGGGCTCATCCACCATTACTGCGACAAACTTAGTTTGATCTCCTTCTTGATGGCATCATTCAGCACATCGGCAACAGCATTTAAGATGTGGCCGTAAAAACGGTGGCAGTGGCAAGATGGTTTTGCAAGTCAGCATCATAGTCGGACAGCAGAGACAGCAGTTCAAGGTAATTACCTCGGTTCAGGGACTCTTTCCCCTCGTCGTGTCCCCTGAATGGCAATTCTTGCTGCCCCAAAAAGATGACACAGTCAATGAGACGCTTCAGTACTTCCCTTTTTTTTCTTACTCTCTCATTGTGCAAGCTTGCCTCTCGTCTCCGCTGCTCATCCAGCTGCAAGTCCACCCTGAACACACGAAAGGTCTTTAAATACACCACTGATGTGAGGTGACGCTCGGAGGCCTGATGTTTTAAAGCTGCCTTGGTGAAGCTGTTAAGACTGCTAAATCCGGCACTGTTCCATGTCCCCTCACTGATGTTCAGCAGCAAACACGGCCAGCAGAATAGCTTGTTCTGAACGGTGCTAGCCGTTAGCCAGTCATAGCAGCTGTTGTTGCACTCTGTAAAGTGCCGCACAAAACCTTTAACGGCCTGGGTCAGCCCTTCCAGCTTCAGTGTAGGTCTTCCTCTTGAAATTCTTCTTCAAGTCTTCTCTCCAAACGATCGCCTTGAAAAAGGCAAACGAAGGAGATCAGAAACAGGATTGCTAGATGCTGTGAGGGCGGTGGCCATAGTATTTCACTATCAACTCTCTCACTAACCGCCAACGATTCAAAATTCGCTGATGACATCACCGGGGGCCAGCGCCGGCATATTGCTGGGCCCTGGGGCGATCTATTACTACACATCAACATTTGATTGGCTGATTACACACGTCAGTCAAATTTATTATCCAATGGGAGGTGGCAGCTTCAGCGAAAGGCTAGCAATACTTTTAGTGCTGACCTCGCTGGTCCATGTAGCTGTTATGCGTTATTCAGCGGAGCTCAGCCTTACAAAAAAAACGGTTTTCCTTCTGGAATTATGTCGTAAGTACTGAAAAAAATATGCAATCAAGATGCGTTCAGACACAAATTAATGTAATTTTGAAAAAAATAATAACAGGAGGTATAGTCCACTCAGCTATGAGCTAACGTTATATATTGTACATATTTATAATTCGAAATTCGTCCCAGCCTTTATACCACAGATACTCTAGGGTCTACAGTTTAATTAATTTTTCACAATTTACCGGCTCTCGTTTTGAAGAGAATCACCGCGCCATTCGTTTCAATGGGAACCGCGACGGTCTATACTTTCAACCAGGGGCGTAGGAATGAGTTTAACATTGGGGGGGACACATATCGGAAACCTGACAGATCCGGTATAATTTTTAGGTGGGATAAATGCGCCTGTCTCCGATATTGGAGGGGACACGACCCCTCCGTCCCCCCCGGTTCCTACGCCCTTGCTTTCAACATAAGGTGTACTTTGAAATTCGTCCCAGCCTTTATACCCAAGATACTATAGGGTCTATAGCACATAACCACGTTTTCTGATTACAGTATAGTGCATTTTTCACAATTTACCAGCTATCGTTTTGAAGGCTGAACAGACAAGTACTAAAGTACAAGTACTTAGTACTAAAGTACTAAGACAAGTACTAAAGTACAAGTACTTAGTACTAAAGTACTAAGACGAGTACTAAAGTGTGACGTCACGTTTCCATAGCAACCGATTTTCGGTTCTACACAAACCAAATTAACAAGATTTTTTTGCGAATTGATTTGCGAGTTTGCTTTACCAATGATGTAAGTAATATTGAGAATAGATAGTATTAAAAAAAAATAAACTAAACTAACGTTTACAAACTTTTCCTTTTAATACCCCTGGGGAATACATGAACGCCTTGACATGTTTCGATTGGTAGTGATTTTCACCTCTTGAAATTGATTTATTTTCATTTTGAAATAAACAACACATGGAAGCAATGGAGAACACCATCCCTTGTTCGGTTGTTTGGAACTGAAAATCCGGTTGCCAGGACAATGTGACGTTTTCACTTTAGTACTCTATTTGAGAGGAACAACTTAGCAGGTGTCAATATATATGGGGTTAGCCTAATTGAACTAGTTTAAAAAGAGAAAACATTGTGACTAAAAGTAATTACTAAAAGTTGACTTAAATGTAAGGGCTTTTCGTCGACTAAAACTAGACTAAAACTACGAAGGAAAACAATGACTAAAATGGGACTAAATCTAATAAGCATTTTCGTCCTAAGACTAAGTCTAAGACTAAATCTAAAATAGCTGACATAATTAACACTGAAACACACACACACACACACACGCACACAAACACACACACCACATGCACGCACACAAACACAATACACACACACACTAATGCACTCAGTTACTTACTTCTTCCTAAACTCTAGTGTCAAGGACCTTTTCAGCTGAACTTTCCAATGTTTCTTTATGAGGCATCAGTGGCTGACCCTTCAGGAGGAGAAGAATGTGGGAAGGCCCCCGGACCTGCAGCAGGACACGGAACATACCAGAACATACCAGAAGAGAACCAGAACCGCATGACGGACCTGCAGCAGGAAACAGAACATACCAGAACAGAACCAGAACCAAGTGACAACGGGAGGCAGAACAATTCAAGTGGAAGCATACACTGTTCCACTGGGCTACCTTTCAAACTGCGTGAAGAAAGACTTGATGTAGAGAATCCTATTATTGTCTCCTTACAAAGCACCTCAGCCTCCATCTGCATCCCTAACAGACAGTTATCTGGCAGGGACCAGGCCATAAAGGGGGAAGGCATAATACACACTGGGAATAGGCTCATTATTCCCTTTCTAAAACCACATGAACTCAGGGGTGGGGTAAATTAGACACTGGAGAGGGAGCAAAAAAAGTCTAAAGACAGTGAAGGAGAGATGGAGTCTTAAAAAAATGTAAAACAGAGCGATGGACGAGCAGAGAGGGAAAGAAGAGAGCCGACGAGAGAGGGGATAGAGATAGAGAAAGCGAGCGACAGAGAATCAATCATGAGATCTGGGTATCACCGCTCGTCAAACGGGCAAGGGAGAATGCGCTCGGCTGCTATCTCGTCCCTCCGCATACTCTCCACTTTCCATGCAGAAGTGGATAATTAAAAGATGGACAGATAGGAGTGCGAGAAGAGGGCCACTGAGATCTCTCCCTCCCTCTCTCCCTTTCCTCCCGTCCTCTCTGCCTCTGCCCCTGTTCACTGAAGTTGGACATAATTAAAACAGAGACGTTAAGGAATCATTCATTAAAATCATTCAGCCTTGAGGGGGGATAGGGGAATGTTGGTGGTGATGGGAGGAGTGGTAATGGGAGCGGTGATGGGAGTAATGGTGATTGGAGCGATTGTGATGGGAGGGTGGTGATGGGAGGGATGGTGATGGGAGGGATGGTGATGGGATGGATAGTGATGGGGGGTAGTGATGGGAGGGTGGTGATGGGAGCGGTGGTGATGGGGGCCGGTGATGGGAGGTTGGTGATGGGAGGTTGGTGGTGCGTTGGAGGGGGTCGTGATTTTTTAAATTAATTAATTAATTTAGTTGATAGAGACAATGCTTGTTTGTCAATCATACAAATGATTGACAAACAAGTTTCTTTCTGTAAATAAGCCAGAGTTAGCCGCAAATGCTAACTTCCATCTGTTGTCCCTAGCCAGATCTTAAAAGGCAACCTAAAATACAATAATTGATAAGAGATAAAAGATATAACAGAAATTAAAAAACAATGTAAACAAACCATCAGAGACAGACATTGCATACCTCACACTATACCCTCCACATAGTAATTGCAAAACACAGTAATGATACAGTATGAATACAGAAAGGAAAAAAAAGAAAATACAATTATTTTCACGGATTTAAGCATTTGGTATATGGTTACATATTTGATTTTCCCTAATGCAAACTTTGAGTTTGTTTTTAAAAGTTTTAAGGCCATTATATTCCCTTACTTCATTGGGCAGACTATTCCAATAATTGACGGCTCTGATGGAGAAGGCCGTGAGTCCAGTCTGGCTTTTTCTGTATTGTACTATGCAGTCCCCCCTGGTGGTTGCTCTTGTTACTCTATTGTCCTTATCTTTCTTTTTTATGCAGTGGCACAGTGGTGGTGGAGCAAGCTCATGAAGTACCTTAAAGACGAGACACGCATCAGAGAAATGTCTAAAGTTTTCAAAACAGAACAATTTATCCTTTTGCACATGAGGCAATGATGATAACTGTTGGCCTTACGGTCCAGTGTTTTTAATGCCTGTTTATAGAGGGACTCAAGTGGTAGCAAAGTTGTTTTATTATTTTGTGAGCACCTAGTTAAACAGTAGGAAAAATGTGTGAAGATCATTAAATAGGTAGTGATGGAAGGGGCGGTGATGGGGGGGGTGATGATGAGGGGGGTGTGATGGGAGGTTGGTGGTGCGTTAGAGGGTTGGGGTGATGGATGTTGCGTTGGAGGGTTGCGGTGATTGGTGGTGCATTTGAGGGTGGTGGGGTGATGGGGGGTGCGTTGGAGGGCGGCTTGGGGTGATGGGGGGTGCTTTGGAGGGTTGGGGTGATGGGGGGGCGTTGGAGGGGGGTGGGGTGATGGGGGGGCGTTGGAGGGGGGTGGGGTGATGGGGGGTGCGTTGGAGGGGCTCAGATCGCAGAATCCTTGCAGAATCCAGCTTCCATCAACAGAAACCTCCCCGCTGGTGTTTGAGCTGGGTGAGATGTCAAGCCTGGGCCTGACAAGTGGGCTGTTTTATGAGCCAGCTCAGTGGAGCCATTTATGTACGGCCACAACCCAGAACCCAAAGTTAGCTTCACCTTTTGTTCGAATTTCACTGAGCTCAGCTACATTTTTGATGCTAAAAGTAGCTTGTATAAAATCCTGTCATCGTATGCTATTCTAAAGCTGTATTCTATTATATAGCTTAACCCTTTTAAGAAGTCATATGCTATTATAAATGTGTATGCTATTTACAGCTCTATTCTGTTAGAAAGTGATGTGGTATTATAAAGCTTTATGCTATAATTCCATTTTCCAATGCGGGTTGTTTTGTATTTTAGGAGGGTGGTGCTTTCAGTTGACTTAAGGTTTTCTTGCTACTGTTATTGAAGTATTGTGTGATTCAGAAATCCTCTGATGGCCTTTGTATAGGTTTCCTTATCTGCGCATGGTGCTCGCATTTCAAAAAGTACTTAAGAATGTTTTATTTATTTATTTTTGCTTTGGCAATTGAATCCAGCATTATGTGAAGACAGAGGCATGAAGCTTTAGACAGCTCCTCTGGGAGGCTGCATTCCTATACCAACCCATGTCCAGTTGTCAGTAACAGGAAGGGTTACCAAGAATGCACCCTGTTTACAGAATATCAAGGTCTCTTCTCCAATCCTTACAAAATTGTTAGGCGTCAATGCAAACAGATTTAGTTTTTTGGATGTTTAATGATGGTGATTAGTGTACGTTTGGGATGTGAAGGTTGCTCCTCTGAGGTCGGAAGTAGCCTGTAAAAGTATTATAAATACAAACATATTGCACTTTAATCCCAGGCCTGTCGAAGGTAATGATCAGATCATGGCCTTTCACCCGTTCCCGCTCGGTGAATCCGTTCCCCCCCCCCTGGTCATCTGGCGACGCGTGTCTCTCTCCGCACTCTGAGATAGACAGATCAATTTTGTCTGGGCCCGCTTAGCCTTCTCCATGTGTCTCCCCAAGCTGCCTGCTCCCCCTGCCCTCCTCTACTTCCCATGCCCGTCACCCTGCCCCATTCCCGGCCTCCCCCTTTGTAATACCTCCCTGTAGCTCTCACTCTCATTTACTCACTTCCTCCTTTTTTCCCTTTTGCTTTTCTGCCTCAAGGGGCGCCTATGTTTGTGTGTGTGTGTGTTTTGTATTTGTGTGTGTGTTTTGTTTGTGTGTATGTTTGTGTTTTGTGTGTGTGTTTTGTGTGTGTTGGTGTGTGTCTTTATCCGTGTGTGGTGTATGTTTGTTTTGTCTGTCTGTGTTGTGTGTGTGTATGTGGTGTGTGTGTGTGTGTGTGTTTGTGTTTGTGTGTATGTGTGTGTGTGTGGGGGGGGTGCGTCTAAGCCCTGCCAGAGCTTTTCTAAATCCCAGGTAAGAGCAGAGCTTTTCTGCGGGAGAATTTCATTTCAGCACCTCTCATCTAGCACAGAGGAGGAGGATAGGAGTCCCTCAGTTATGAATCCAATAACTGCTCTGTGTTTGTGTGAGTACGTGTATGGGTGAGGGTGTGTGTTTGTGTGGGTGTATGTGTGTGTCCGGCTATGGTCTGTTTACAGGATTGGAGATTACCACCATAAACTCAATTTGAAGGTCAGAGATGGGGGGCTGCAGAAGCTAAGAGAGATTGAAAGCGAGAGAAAGACACTGAAATAGGCTTGAGACAAACATAGATATAATATATGTGTGTTTGTGTGTGTTTGTGTGTGTATGTTTATGTGTGAGTGAATGTGTGTGTGTATGTGTGTGTTAGTGAGTGTGTGCGTCTGTGTGCGTGTATGGTGTGTGTGTGTGTGCGTGCATTTGTGCATGTGTTTTTGCATGCACACTCTGTGTGTGTGTGTAAGGGTGTGTGAGTGTGTGTGTGTAAGGGTGTGTGTGTGTTTGGGGGGAAGGCTAAAGGGTCTAAACTACCCCTCATTGTAGTCGTGTATTCATTAAAATCGACATAAAACACAGCATTTAAACCGTCATAAGGCCGCATTTTACACCATTGTATTTTCGTACATGGCTTAAAGCGCCGTTTTAGTGGGTCAAAAGCCATCTTTTACACCGCATCTACCCAACATCATCTTAAAACACAGCGTTTTGGCATTCAAATGAGTGAACAGAGAACTGAGAACCGTGAACCTTCTTCACCCCGTCAAAGGTACCCAAAGTCAAACCACACCTGTCCATTCATGATCTTTCTCTCGTTCCTGCTGTGCATTCACTACACTACGCTATGTAAACCACTGCTATAGCGGAGGTTTAATCCAATCTGGAACCAGTAAGACTGTAGACCATTGGTTCTCAAAGTGCGGCCCGCAGGCCAATGGTGGCCCGCAGAAACATTCCTGGCGGCCCGCAATGACATACAGATGTAAGTTATAAAAAAAAAATATATATATATATATCTTTTTTTTTTTCTTATTTATTATTATCAATCAATATTAATTTAAACAAAAATAAATAAATATAAAGAGAAAAGTCGACTCTCTCTAGCTTTCAATTAAATCCTTTTACATTTGTTAGTTTTAATCCGACTGTACATTACTTTGAAAGGATGAACCTTAGTTTCGTGATTTAGACCTCACTTGACCTCACTCCCACAGGTCCACGGTGCAATGTTTTTTTTCACCACTGGGATGCTGACGGCGTTACCCGCCAATTTTCTTTTCCTTTGGCGGCCCTCAGTCAAATTTTGGGTTCCTAAATTGGTTCTCAGCTGTAAAAACTTTGAGAACCCCTGCTGTAGACTAACAGACTATCAGACGTGATGTGTGCGTTTGATGTAACATAGTCTTAGTCATTGTTGCTGCCGCTCCATCTCTGCTACCTGCCTGCATGTTCTGCCCTATGTGCTTTCAATTTGGTCTTTGTGGCCTATTTTCCCTTGTCTCCTGTGTGTTTGTGTTGTTGTTGCATGAAATGCCTTGATATCTTTGCCATCATCTGTGCTTGCCTGTTTGTTCTTGCTCCAACTGTGTGCAATATGTTTGTTTGTCTTTTTCCCCTTTTTGCTCAGGCCTGCTGTAATTTTTTTTTTACTGTTATGTATTGTAGGTTGCCTACTGACAACTGGCTGGGGACTACAGCTGGAAATTAGCCAAATAGGCTAAAGCTGCTCCTTCTCAAAGGGGACTGTCCACAAAACTATAAACAAATAAACTAAACTAAACTAAACTAAACTAAACTAAACAACCTGTTTCACTCGATCGACTAGATTGCCACATTTTTTCCCCGGTTGGTTCCCATAAGTAGCATATGGATCCATATTAGCTCCTAGGCTGAATACCACTGTGCTGATATGTATACACATTCACTATCTATCTCTCTCTCACACTCACAAACACACACACACACACACACAGCCACAGAGCCTTGGAAGGGAAGAGGTGTATTGAGTTAGAGAGCTGGGGTCTGCTTTAAATCATTTGAGGTCACCACAGCCGACCTGGAACCCAGATTACATTAAAGCAAGCACGATAGCGTCAGCCAGGCACATTAAAACACACTTGAAGAAACTCAACCACACACACTCACAGACCCCCCCCCCCCCCCCACACACACACACACACACACACACACACACACACACACACAAACACACACACACGGCTGTAAACACAGCGGCGGATACGGAGGAACATTAATCACCAGAGCAGGGTGAACCGTGTTATGCTCCTCTGGTTTGTGGCTCCGGAGAGCCTTTGCCTTCTGACCTGAGCACCAGGGAAACCCAGAGAACAGATAAGATCCCCGAGTGGGACACCAGCTGACTAGGAAGTGCAGGAGATTAATCACATGAAGCCCTGCTGGGCCAGGCTCATTAGGGGTGGGGGTGGGGGGGGGGGGGGACGCACACACCGACCACAGGGCCACATGGAGGGAGCAAGCTGCCATTCTCTGGAGGAAAAGTCTCTTAAGGAGATAAGGATTGTGTGGATTGTCTTTTTCTGTGTGTGTGTGAGTGATTCCTCACTTGTTGTGTGTGTGTAGGAATGGCTGCAGGTCAGACAACAGAGACGAAAGCGACAGCGGTTCTCTGTTTTATCTGCTCTGCCTCTCTCTTTCCAACCGGCCACAGCAGCACACTAAGAAGCTCTGCTGATAGACTATATGTTACGCCAGCGTTGAAACACACCCTATTCCTACACTCCCTGATGGGAAGAACTCTCACACACACACACACACACACACACCCACACACACATTACACAGGCGCACAAACGCACCCACACACATACACATATCCACACACACATACACATTTCACAAAGACCCACACACCCGCACAAACAGAGCTTAAAATGAAAATACAAAAAGGAAAGATAGCAGATGAAAATCTCTGTTCTCTTCCCCTTTTCTCCTCCTCAACCAATCCGAGCCACCCGCCCGCCATCCCCTCCCCCCTCCCCTCCCCGCCAGGTGATGTATGACCAACCTTCGTGATGCCGATGTTGCTGCCAAGCGGTTCTTTTACTGCCGCCATGATTCTAATGACCTCACTACCTCTGACCCTGCCAGGCACTGTTGTTCTCAGACTGGCTGCCAAAAGCGGAGGGGCAAATGGGTTGGTTTAAATAAGCATGTGTCAGATTCACACTGGTACTCTCTATTTCTCTTCTTTTTCTTCTTTTTCTTCTTCTTCTTCTTCTTCTTCTTCTTCTTCTTCTTCTTCTTCTTCTTCTTCTTCTTCTTCTTCTTCTCTGGTCTCCTCTCCTGCTTCCTTTATTATTCTTTATCTTGATTCCTCACCTCCTCTCCTCTACTGGTCTTCCGCCTCCTCTAATCTTCTATATTGATCATCGATCTGCTCCGTAAAAGCTTTGAAGCAGACATTATGGAAGAAATTAACGATTACATTTTATCGCAAACTATGATTATTATTGGGCAAATATATCTAATAGTAGTAAGCATCTAAAACACCTCTGGATTCGTAGCTAAGGCTTGACACGGCGCCAGAGAGTCTGGGGTCAGCGGGTAAGTTAGAACTCGTCACGACGCCAGAGACTCTGGGGTCAAGGCGTGCTGATCTCAACAGAGCCGACAGTAACGGAGTACATTTATTTGAGTACAGTACTTAAGTACAATTTTGAGGGATCTGTACTTTACTCGAGTATAATTTTTGGGGAGTACTCATGACTTTTCCAAGTAAATTTGAGAGGCAAATATTGTACTCTTTACTCCGCTACATTTCTATCCATAACCGCGAGTACCCGTTACTTCTTCTAAAAAATAATAAAGAAAAGGAGAAAAGAAAGATCTTGGAAACCCTCAATTTGTTGTTTCCCTCTCAAACGTCATTGGTTTCTGCAGGCGCCACTGATTGGGGACAGCCTTCAGCCTATCAGCAATCACCTTCGCTTTCCGCCAAAGTCAACTTCATGGTCAGATTTAGATGAGAGACAAAACCATGGAGGAAACAATGGATGAAGACGCAGCAGGTCCATCCCGGGAATGTGCCAACCCGTGGCCCCACCTCGCCAGACTATTTAAATTTTCTGAACATGTTAATGATAGTTTTCGCTTCAAGTGTTTGCTGCGTTTGCCAAAAGAGAACTTAATCAACGCCTACAAAAATTCATCCTCCAATTTGCGGAAGCATGTCAAGGTACGTACATTGTAATAAACTTCCTTGCATTTCTAAGCTAGATTCTAGCTACAGAAAAGTGCACTTAATGATTGGCTAGCTGCGATAATGCAGCTTTTTACATTCTCGGTTACGTTTGAGTAGTCGAAGCCACATTCCCCCTGCCAATTTGCCAGCAGCCATGGCTGTAGCTAGCCATTCAGATGGCTAACTTTAGCCTGACAATTAGTTAGCATAAGCCGAGGCAAGCTAATCGTGTAACATAGATAATCAACTGAAGACCTTTCAGATTCATGTTTTGACATGCCCCTGACAAATAGGGAGAGCATACAATGTATCGTTTCTAGTGTGAGCTCGAGTACGAAACGTCTTTTTTACCATACAAAAAAAATGCAAAAGCTTATTAGTTCAGTCGCAGGCTATGCTAGTTGCAAGCAGGGCATTTCAGGTCACTTATTTCACTATAGCGAATAACTAGAGCTAGCACTACAGTTTAGTCTAAGGGGCTATTTGGCTTTTTTAAAAAAAAAAAAGAAAAAAGATAACAGTTCAGCTGGCCTAGACAGCAATTTACAGTAGTGTTTGTTGAACTGTGAGGCTTAAATGCCTATTTAAGTGGGGGAACACTCTTGAGTGTACTTATACCTGTCTTTTTATACAATGAAAACTTGCTGTAGCCTACAATTGTATTTGAATACATAAGAGATATTCTACCCAAGGTCTTGTATTTGCCTGACCTAATATTGCAGCACTTGTTAGAATGTCAGAAGCACTTAAATACTGTGCTGGTCCACGTAAATTAAAGTAAGTTGCACCAGTAAAACCAATTTAAAAGTTAGTCTGAAGCCATTGGAAAATTATGAACAACCAGCACTTCATAATTAATAATACTGCTATGTAGACTACATGATGGGTATCTTTTCTATTATTTATTAGTTTATTATAGTGTAAACTGAAATATTATGCTGTGTTTTACAGAGAAGGCATGAGACACATCTGGAGGACTGTCACTGTTGAAGTCAACTGACTTCAACAGCCTGCAAGAGGCCATCAGAAGGTGGAACAGGCTCCAAGGCGAAGCAACTGAAACTGCTGGAGACCAAGCAGGTGTGTCAGAAGACGGTTGATCGGGCTATCCTCAGCTTCATCGTTCAAGGTCTCCAACCCTTTTCCCTGGTGGAGAAACCATCCTTCCAAGACCTTATTGTAGAATTACAACCTAGTAGTGCTGTCATGTCCCGCACAACTGTGCGGCGCAAGATTGATTCAGCTACATCTAAAATGAAAGAACGTCTCAAGAACGAAATGAAAAAGGTACCATACATTGCCACCTCTACTGATTGTTGGACGGCCAGGAGAAGGAGCCTTATAGGTGTAACAGCCCACTGGCTCGATCTTTGCAGTTTTGAACGCCGTTCAGTTGCCCCTGCTTGCCGTCAACTAAGGGGCTCCCACACATTCGATGCCTTGGCAGCTGTTTTGACCGACATTCATGCAGAGTATGAAATACGTCAAAAGGTTGTTAGAACTACAACAGACAACGGGTCGAATTTCGTTGAAGCGTTTCGTGTCTTTGGTCAGCAGGATGAAACTAACAATGAAGAGTTATGAAGAGGAAGTGGAATTCATGGATGTGGAAGCCATTTTGGAGGAAGATGATGGGCTTCAGTATCAGCTGCCGAAACATCATCGGTGTGCATGCCATTTACTAAATTTAGTTTCCAGTCGATGTTGATAGGGCTAATAAGACAGAAGCTTACAAGAAATTGTCCAGATCAGCCTTTTCTAAGTGTCAGGCAATCTGGAATAAAGCATCAAGGTCTCCTCAAAATGCAGAGCTTATAGAGGAACACTGTAAGCTTCACTTGGTACAGCCTAATTCAACTCAATGGAACTCCTCTTTCATGGCCGTGGAACGTGTGGTCAGAATCATTAGAGACCAAGGAGAGGGGTCTGTGAGAACGGTCTGTACTGCACTCAATGATCCAATGTAAGTAGCTTATGTTAATGTATAATTCTGTTCTTATTTTGTTAGAGTAATGCTTACCACATTATCTGCTGTAGGTACATAAACGAATAAATAAATGTCCAGCATTGCACAGTGGTTCTGTATACATTTTGTTGAAATGTGTGTTTGTTTATTTTCTTCTGTTTCTATTAGTTACAGTCCGGCTGACATAGCCTTTTTAGGGGAATTTGTCACCACCATGAGTCCAGTTGCGAAGTCCTTGAACATACTACAAGGAGAAGTCAACATTCAGATGGGCTGGCTGGCTCCGACAGTCACCACCCTCACAACCAAGCTTGAAAAGTCCAGACCTTCACTCAGATTTTGCAAGCCACTTGTTGATGCTCTTCTTGAAGGTTTGAGGAAGCGGTTTGAGAGCATGATGTCAGAGCCAGAGCTAATTGCAGCAGCCATTCTCGTGCGAAGGTTCAAAACCTCCTGGACCAGCAATGACAAAGTCCTACAGCTTGGTAAGGAAAATGTTTGAAATTGTTTGTTTTTGTTTGTTTGTTTGCTTGTTTTTTTTCAAAAACCTTTACAGCCAACAATGATTCTATGCAGTTGGTCACTTACAGAGTAATAACAAAAATATGTGTTTGTTGGTGTGATTCTGTGTTTCTAATCAAGGCCTTAGTTACATCAAGACACATCTGCCAGAACACGATGAAGGTCTTCGGTCTCCTGATGCCACATCAACCTCTTCTGATGAAGATGACTTCTTCTCCAATGTCAAGCAGACGCATTCCCATGAGATAAGTAAGCAACTTGATGGATACCTAGCCGCTACAGCTGAAGGCGTGAATACACTGTGCGTAACCTCTCACTAAAGCTCAACACAGCCCTGCCAGCCTCAGCTGCATGTGAAAAGCTTTTTAGCATAGCAAGTTTGCTTTTCACCCCAAGAAGGGGATCAATTCATGCACAATTTTGAGAACAAACTTCTCAAGTTGAACAAGGACTTCATGACATTTGATTGAATTGAAGTACAGTACACACACACACACACACAAACACACAGTTGTCACACATAGACGTGTGAGAATATTGTTATTCAGCTGAAAGTATTTTCTCCTGCTTTTGCCTGTATGTCAATGTGAAAGGAAGGGGCTTAATACTGTCTAAAAAATGTTTTCCCTTTTTGTACGCTGACCTAAACACAGCTGATTAGCTGATTTTCTTTAATCATTATTATTTTCTCTTCTTTGCTATGCTGCGTGTATAACACGGTCAGGTTCAGAGGTGTGTCAGAAAATTGCTATATTGCCTTCTTTGCTGGTTTAGGTTTATTGACTTGATGAAAAAACACACAGAGAAACTCACACATACATACAATTTTTAGCTGGATTTTCTTTTCTAATATTACATATTTATGTAAGATGAGCATTTGTTTTTATGTTCATGAGTATACTGTTATAGTGTATACTATTGTGCTATTGCCTTGTGGGCAAGTGAGAAATGTTAAATAAAGCAACATCATAAAAAGATGAAAATGACTTGATTTTACTTTCAATTCCTTTTACATTCTCCAAGGTATTAACATTTTCCATAACTCCATGTAGGACGTTTCTATACATAAATGTAAGCACTGTGGCAGTAGTAATGCAATATTTAGAAAATCTACTCTTGTACTCTTGATACACAAGTACTTTTAAAAACAAGTACTTCAGTACTTTTACTTAAGTAGACATCTGACTGTAGTACTTTTACTTGTACTTGAGTTAAATTTAGCAAGGGGTATCTGTGCTTTTACTCAAGTAAGGAAGCTGTGTACTCTGTCCGCCTCTGGATCTCAACCTGGTGTTTAGATTAGTTGATGCTGACCACAAGCTTAAAGGAATTTATGACTGACCAGCCGTGGGCGGACATCTCAAGTGGGAAATAGCTTTGTTTGTGAGAATAAAAAAGAGACCGGGATCTTTTGACCGACAGTGCTTTGCAAACTACTCGGCTTTGTTGTTGCTTTTTTTAACGATAAAGTATTTTTGTCATACTTGCTCTGGACCCCTTGATTCCTCTTGCTCTCTTAGTTAGTTGAAGTGATAGAACTCTGATATTTTCTACCACATAATGGGCGTCACGAACAGGATTGAAGAACAAAGACACGCCAGCTGCTGGGCTGCAGGACGGGGTGCGAGCGGGTCATACAACAGAGCTCACCAAAACAAAAGGTAAGATGCATTCTTACCATATATAGAAAAAGTTGTTTGATCTGTTCGTGCCCTGTCTGAACGCTGAGCAGCAGGTAAAGTGTCTCTTCAAATTAGCCATAGCCATGAATGCGCTGTGGTTTTAATTAACTAAAACGCTTTGTGGTTCTAAATTGATATGAGTTGTTATTATTGGTATTTTGGTTAAGTAGGCCTACTGTAAATCCTGTGACTGTCTTGAAGAAGAACGAATTAGTGGGAAAGTTCCAATAGGGCAGGCCCGCAGATCTAAGAGGACAGATCTGTAGGGATTTTCTGACAATATCCTAACTGGAGTTGGGTTGTCAGTAGGAATTCAGTGCTGTTAATGAATTCAGTGGTTTTTCTTTGAGAAGAGCTTCCTTGGGGTGCCGACTAGTGAATTTCTAATTCTGATCTTGGCATTTTGAGAAAAGATAATTGTTATTTTGAGTAAATAAGTTTCTTGTTTGAGGTACCGCTTGAGGTGATTTTTAATCCTGATCTTGGCATTTTGAGAAGTTTCTTGTTTAATGTTCTGGTCGGGTTATTATGTGTTCAACCATTATTTTGAGAAAATAAGCTTCTTGTTAAAAGTGTAATTTGAATGAATTTTTTTATACTAATCGTGGGCCAATTGAGCTGCAGATCTTGGATCAAATGAGATGGTCAATTTACAATTCTGATCTTGGCACTGTGAGACAATAGGTTTCTTGTTTGAAGTTCTGGTTGAGTAATTATATGTTTGACCGTTCATGTTTTAAGCAAAAGGCCAGCTCAACGCTCGGTCAACCTTTTAGTTGTAATTAAAGACGAGTTAGTGACTAGTTCCACTCAGCATCTTGTACAACAAATTTGGCCGTTTAAAGATACGCTATAAAAAGTTGCATGAATCATTTTCTTTCTGTTTTCAAGCCGCGATAGGATTACGTTACCTCGGAGACTTGTACGGCCTGTTTTCTTTTAGTTTATTCTGTCATAAATAAATTAGACAGACAGAGAATAATTAATTTTTTGAAGTAAATGTGTAAACCTTCCTCGACTTAAACATTGCCGCGCTGACTCAGACTGTGATCAGAGAAGAGCAGAGGGTGGGGGCCTAGGAGCAGAGCAGGACTAAAAATAGCCCAGCACATTCCAATTGGTATAGAGGAGAGAGCAGCGCCGGGGATAGAGAGCACATTCGAAGCGGCAGAGATAGAATAGAACAATTAAACTGACGAGTAGAATAAACTCAAATAAATTGTATTAATAATAGTGTTTTACACCAAAAATATGAATATGGCACCGACAGCTGTAGAAATTTTGAGTAGAGACCGTCTATTGCTCAAGGATGAGATAAAAAAGATCTCTGAGAAATGGGAGAAGAGGACAGAAAAATCTGGCACTATATGGCCCGTGGAAGGGACTTTTGATGCAGTGATGTGTAGGGACATGGAGGTAATAATTCAATTAAATTTTATTAGTAATAAGAAATTACAAAGCTAACAGAAGCGGAAAACAACTAATCTTGTAAGTCAGTAAACTTTTTTTACCCTTGCTTTTGTTCTGAATTTGCTGTGCTGTATTTGGTGTGTGTGTGTGTGTGTGGTTGGTAGTGTGTCCTAAAAGTGAATCCTGATGGACCAGGTCATTAGATTTGGATGAATTTGTCATGCGTTTCAACTCCAAGCATGACAATCTGAGAATTCTTATTTTTGAGGTGTATATGTGAGTGAGTGAGTGAGAGACATTAGGAAATATTGTGTGACTTCGGACTAAACGGAATGTTAGGAAAGAAAAAGGAAAAAGAGAAGGTTTTAGGATAGGAAGGAATTGTTGGCCGGTAATGGTATGGAAATGAGGTTTGGATCGGTGACTGGGGGTTCTGTGTGTCGCGACAACCTTGGAGACTCCATTACGTCGTAGCGCCATGTGATATGGATCAATACATCTTGGTACATAGAGCACTGGTGAAACACCGGGTTGGATCAGAGGGAGAAAGTGTTTGGAGAAGGGAGAGGAATGTAAAGAACGTAGAAAGGGCGGGTGCGGACCGACCCAGAGATAATAAATCAGTGGAGAGCCCTGTATTGGAGTATTAGATTTACATGGTGATCACAGGATTTAGGAATAATTATCCAGACTCCATAACATGAACAATTAGCAATTAAAGTTGTCTGCACACCGCTTGTCCACAGAAGTCCAGGGGTCTAACGGCGCTGGGGTAAATACAGCTGCACTCATCAAAAGAGGAACTGTGAACACCCACCCCATAGAGGACTCTGCGGGAGTCCGGTAGAAATGCACAGTACAACAGACCTGACAAGGTCTAAGTACCAAAATTACAACACAAATAAAATATTTCCTTAGAGATTACAATAATAACACATTTTATTAAGTGATCGCACAATCTAGAAATAATAATCGGCAATACTTAAAATTAGACTAAATAAGTACGATAAAATGTTATCCAAATTTCTAATTCATGTTAACCACAGTGAAAAATAGGGAGTACTAAAAGCATACTTTAGATAAAACAATAAGATTAATTAGAAAATGGAGATAATGTATTGATTTAATGCTGACCAACGAAAAACTAGATAAGGACAACACAGAGAGACGTGTTGGGTACATAGTAGTGAATCAAAATGTGGAAAACACTAAATGCAAACAACAGGTAGAATAAAAAAGATTAGGTCGTCCAATTTAAATAGTTAGTGTAGGACAATCGGGTGGAATTATAAAGGGAATTGTGATTATGAGTAACGGTTAACACAGAAGTGAGTCGCCTAATATTGAAAATGCAAGTTTTAATATTGTGATTTTTGTTTTCTTTTACATCTCCTTAGTTAAGGACAACAGGTGGTTAGACGCTACATCTGCTGGGAAGGGATCCTACATGCTAGGTTCCTAAATTACATTCAGAAGTAGTGGGTTTATCTTTCAAATGCCACTACTGCTGCTGCAACACTTTTGTAAAATGTTAGCATTTGATAATATATTTTTAACTCTGATAAATTACCTTTGATTCGCCCCTTTATACGCCCCTCACACACACAGGGTAAAGTTGTAGTTGTAGCTGTTGTTGTAGTCGCCCTGATGTGTATCCATTATGCACACATTGGCTGCATGGGTAACTGGGACTGAAGACTCTGTCTCCATCCCTCCATTTTGCAATCTGTACTACCTTACGGGTGGGGATTGATAGTATCCCAGGCACGGCATCCTGCAATAAGCCAATATGGAAGGCTGGTTAGCCAACGACGGGTAAGATCCCACCTTGAAGCCCGGGACAACCTAAGGCAGGCACAGTCACCATTCTTGGCAGAGTCACTGTGAGCACTGCCTGACTTGACAAGCTGCAACCATCATTGGAAGAGCCAGTTGGTGAAAGGTGGAGGAGGAACAGGAGTCAGATATGTCAGCTCAGGCAGCGGAAGTGGTGGTCTTGGAACGGGGCATGTCGCGTTTTATTTTATTTAACCTTTAAGGTATAAAGGCCTCCTAACGCATATAATGTTTTCGGTTTAGTGCATGACTTTGGGAACAGCGTGGTTTCAAGGCGGCTGATGGTAAACCCACCAATAACGACCTTTGGTTTTGGATATACTGGCTTTGATTTCCCTCCCCAATAGATTGGTTTTAGTTTACGGATGGTTAAGGTTTGGCGTTTCAACATTGTTAGGTTTGCTTATCATTTAATGCAGATGGTTTTTACCATTGCGCAAGGGGGGAGGTGTTGAGGAGGATTAGAAAACAAGGTTTTTCTTCACCATACTTGCAAACAATGATTGATAACCAGCTAAATGAGTGTGAAGTATTTGCAAAAAACAAAACAATGTAAGAAAAATAATCACTACTCCATTGGGACACATTCCCACACCTGAAGGACCATTTAGACATTTGGTCATGGACTATGTTGACATGTTGTACATGTTAGTTATCATTGACAGGTTCAGCAGATGGGTAGAAGCATTCCCATCAAAAGACCAAAGTGCGGCTACATTAATCAAGTTTCTGACTAGAGAAGTCATGCCAAGGTTTGGAATTCCGTCAGAAATAAGCTCAGACAATGGGGCAGCGTTTATACAGAAAACACTCAAACAAGTGATTCAGCATTTGCATGTCAAACAAAGACTAGGTTGCGTCTACCGTCCTCAATCACAAGGTATGTTGGAAAGAGGAATGGGCCGCTCAAGACAAAAATCAACAAAATTTGTGCAAGCACTAAATTGATTTGATGCACTACCACTGACACTAATGAGTTATAGCATGCAAGCTAACAGAACGACACATCTAACCCCGGATTTACATATACATTTAGGGCATTTAGCAGACGCTTTTATCCAAAGCGACTTACAATAAGTGCATTTGTTACAATAAGTACATTTGTCATAAGAAGTTAAACAATATATCGCTGTCGGTACAGTAAAGATGTTCATAGAACCAAGTGCAAGTATTACAATCGCTAGGCTAACCCATTCCCCGTGTAAAGCAGCGATAGCAGCTACTGTAGATGCTACACAATTAATTACCTTGAATAAGTGCAATGTGCAAGTGCCAGGACATACAACATTCAATGGTGGCTGTGCATTGGTTTCTATGCAGAGTCGAGGTGAACTCTGAACAGGTGAGTTTTGAGTCTTTTGCGGAAGCTGGTGAGCGACTCTGCGGTCCTGACATCGGTAGGGAGCTCGTTCCACCACTGAGGTCCCAAAACAGAGAAAAGTTGTGACTTCGCTGATCGGCCTTTGCTTGCTCTTAGCGATGGCGGTACCAGACATCCAGCTGAGGTAGTTGAGCGGAGGGATCGAGCTGGGGTGTGTGGCTTTACTAATGCTCGGAGGTAGGCAGGGGCAGTTCCATCGACTGCCTTGTATGCCAGTACCATCATCTTGAATCTGATGCGAGCTATTACAGGGAGCCAGTGGAGGTCTCGGAAGAGGGGGGTTACATGTGAGAATGAATGATGCTTACAGGTTGACCCATGCCTTCACCTATCATTCGAGGGCCCCATAAGGGACTTCCATTAGAGTAATTAAAAATAGAATTAAGGAAATTATGTTTGAAAAACTAACTGCTGTACATAAGTTTGCAATTCCAGCAAAAGAAAAACAAAGTTCGAGAGTTGGAGGAGGTACCACCAAGAGGGGTGAAGCCAGGTGACCAAGTGTACCGAAGGGTGTTCAAGAGGAGGTGGAACCAGCCCAGGAGAGAAGGACCATACAAAGTCACCAACGCAACACCAACAGCCATCCAGGTGGGAAGAAGTGCCACATGGTAACACCTCAACCACTGCACAAAAGCCGCTCAACCCAGGACAAGGGAAGAGCGTGAAGAGGAGCGTGAGGAGGAGCCAGATGCAGACACGCCTGGGGCCGACCAACTACCCCAGGACCAGACCCAGCCGAGCCAGGAGCAACAGCCACATGATGATGCTGAAAATGGCGAACCTGCTCCTGATCCTCTACTGGTTGGGCCAGATTCCGCTGGCTCAAGGACAGATCCTGAGGAAGGATGAAACTATGGAGACAACACAGACCAGGAACAGCCAGGAATCAGGGGCTGGTACTGAAGGAAGCGTAAGAGAAACACAGGACAATCCAGCCCGACACATTCAGGAATGTCAGTGTAAAGTGCATATTCAGCCAAAACCAATGAAACGGTGTTTGACAGTAAAATCACAAAAGACATGGGACTACAACAGCGAGTACAAATTATGAATGAAAGGATATCGGCTTCTTGAAATAGTGTCAGAAAGAACATTCAACTTTACACTAGATGCAGAAGCCCCTTGTATAATAAAAAATCAACCCGGTAAGGTCGTAAAATTTGAACAAAATAAGATAATATAATAATATCAGATAATGACAAAGTAAATACAACCACAGCCACTGCTAAAGTAGATCAAGCTCCAGTTAGAGATATTGGGAAAGATTCACTTGTAACCACTAATAGATTAAATTTGACTCTAGATGCAAGTAAGATCAATGAAACTTCTGATATCAGGGATTTAGCACAACCTTCAGTCACTAATGTAACTCATATTAGAGAATAAACAACAATACTAGCAATCACCAATGTAACTTCTATTAGAGAAGAAACAACAATACTAGCAACCACTAATGTAACTCCCATTAGAGAAGAAACAACAAACATGCGTGAGCCAATAAACAATATAAAATAAAAAGAGAATAATATAGAAACACTGGCAACTGCAATATCAATGGTCAATTATGATAAATGAGATCGCAATATCGACTTTCAAATCCGAAACTATTGCGGCTGGAATCTTAACATCAACAACAATGTTTGTTGAAGAGACTCTTGTAGAGCAGGCAAACATTCCTGAGGATAGTAAGAATGCTAAAAGTATTGGTCACCACTCAACAGCAAGAACCCTA
The DNA here is from genome assembly GCF_949987615.1 of Pollachius pollachius. Taxonomy (NCBI): domain Eukaryota; kingdom Metazoa; phylum Chordata; class Actinopteri; order Gadiformes; family Gadidae; genus Pollachius; species Pollachius pollachius. Next base: position 29,043,168 of record NC_136934.1, on the reverse strand, counting down.
AAACAATATAAACCTGACCCCTATAGACGCATTAAGGTAAGAACAACAGACCAGTTTTTCAGACAAGCAAAATAAAATAGTTGGTATAAATGGGTGGAATTCAATGGATAACAGATAGAGGCAGATAATTGTTATTTACGTAGTAGAAAACGAGAGCATTGTACGTAATAATTACTAAATTCAATTGGGAATTATGCATAGAAGAGTGGAAACAACAGATCACTGAGCAAGACAATTCAAATACAACACGAATAGAAGATAAGTACGTTGTGTGTTCAATGCAATGTTTATGGTACTTAGGATCGATTGTTTACAATACGTATTATGAAAGTAAATGGGACGGAAATCCTCAGAACAAAATTATGAAAAAATGTTGAGGAATGGATCAACTACATTTACTACAATCAACAGAGGTTTATTAACTACACGGATGATGCTTTATCCACTTTTGGTGAACAACTGACAGCCACAAGCGCTGTGGCTTGGCAAAATAGACAAGCCTTGGATTGGCTCTTAGCAGAAAAGGTGAAATGTAGGTGAAATGTGTTGTATCTTGATCCCAAATAACGCTGCTCCAGATGGATCATTCCCACTCGCGATAGACAACCTAAAACATCTAAGAAAGGAGGTAAAAGATAATGCAGGCCATGACAAGGGTATGTCTGGTTGGCTAGAAATGAGGTTTGATATGTGGGGAATGGTGCTAGCCAAAATGGGTATAGTGCTTTTGATAGTACTAACAGTGATAGGATTGATTTTCTGCTGTTGTATTCCCATAGTCAGATCTGTGATAGCATCCAGGCTTTCTAAGGAAATGGCCCTCATGGTGATGAGTCGGATGATTGGGAGCGGAAGCTCTATGGGGAAATAGATAAGAATGAAACTAGAGAGGAGAGCGGAATGTGAAAATCGGACACCAGGAGGAGGTCTTAGGTCATACTGGTGACCTCTCCATGTGAGCCACACCCTTTGCAGACAGAGTGAACGAATGAACATTGGACTCATGGGCATGAAGATCACCTGAGCCATTCAAAATGTCCAAAACCCCCCACATGTATCCAGCACACCAATACAAGAAGATCACCAGAGCCATTCAAATCCATGCAAGCTTGCAGACAATCTTAAATTTTTAATTTGTATTATTATGTCACCTATTTTTGAAATGCCAATTTTCAATGCATGCTGAAAATATTATGTTATGATTACTATGTGGGAACTCTAGGTACACATTTGATTTAATAGCATGCTGAATGTGGAACATTGTATTGTTATGATTTAGAAGGTTTTATGGTTCCATATGAACGAATAGCAAGGATCAAAATGTTAAAATAATATAGTACATTTGGTAAATCTTTTTTACCTAAAAAACTGGTTAAAATCCCTGAGAATTTTGCAGGTTGAAAGCCCTGAACGTGCTTAAAGGTTTTTTACTGTTAACCAAATGTAGTGCCAATCTGGTCTAAAGGCCTGGCACGTAGTCTTAGTGATAGTTTAAGTAAAAAGGGAAGTATGACTGCTTTTTTTATTATTAGGCCTATATATCTAATAGTAGAAAGCATCTAAAACACCTCTGGATTCGTAGCTAAGGCTTGACACGGCGCCAGAGAGTCTGGGGTCAGCGCGTAAATTAGAACTCGTCACAACGCCAGAGGCTCTGGGGTCAAGGCGTGCTGATCTCAACCTGGTGTTTAGATTAGTTGATGTTGACCACAAGCTTAAAGGAATTTATTGCTGACCGGCCGTGGGTCGACATCTCGTATGGGAAATAGCTTTGTTTGTGAGAATAAAAAAGAGACCGGGATCTTTTGACCGGCAGTGCTTTGCAAACTACTTGGCTTTGTTGTTGCTTTTTTTAACAATAAAGTCTTTATGTCATGCTTGCTCCGGACCCCTCGATTCCTCTTGCTCTCTTAGTTAGTTGAAGTTATAGAACTCAGTTATTTTCTACCACAACATCTATATGCTTTTTAATGCTATTCAAACACGCTTCTGTTTTGAGCTCCAACGGCACATTGAAGGACTCCTTAAGTCATGTTGTGACAGTCTGCCCCTTGATATCCGTTGAGATAAACCTGAGACTTTACCAACACACTGTATCTATTTTTTAGCACACATACATAACAAATAACACACACGCGCGCACACACACACACACGCACACACATACAAGCACACACACACACACACACACACACACAGACACACACACAAACAAAGTCAGTAAGCAATCTAACTAAGCTTTTCCTTGCGTGTTGTGTATTCCTTTAGTGGTACTTGCTCTACGCAGCATTTCATTAAACTGCTGCTCTATATGTCTGCTGATTAGCTTCTGGAGAACAGCAGGGGACGGCTGCAGAGAGGAGAGAGAGTGGGAGAGAGATACAGGGACAGAGAGTGACAGAGAAAGAGTTGCTATGAGATATGGGGAATGACTTGCTGTCGCAGGGCATTAAAGCTGTATTTTGAATCTTTATGTGCATAGCACTAGACCTCAGCAGGGGTCTGACTTTCCCGGCAAATTAATACAAATAAAAAGACACATGCACCACAAACACAAAGGGGCCTTGCATTGACATGGCAGCAGAAACAGCAACATTAACGCAAACCAACCAACAAACACACCCACAAGACCCCAACACAGACACAGACTAGCAAACGCACTGCTTTGGCCCTATGCACATTAATCACTGCACACACACACACACACACACACACACACACACGCACACATTCAGAAGCCACATATTAATACATATGTATGAGAGGAGAAGTGCACAGTCATTAATAGTGTTAGGGCAGGATTGCATCTTAATGATCCCTATCTCTCCTGAGTCTGACACCTCCCTACTTCCAGGGTTGAGCCAACCAGGTTCAGACGAGGACAGAAGCCAGCGCATGCGGCCGTGCTGCTGTATATCAAAGAGATATCCCTGTTACCAGAGAGTGACTAATTGACCAGCGCCGGCAATATCAAACCCCGGTCGGGGGCTGTGATGTCAGCCGGGATGGCCGCCAGACCCCGCTGCTCCTCTCCATTACACCACTTCTTTCCTCAACTTGTTCCCTGCCGTGTTCCTTTTTTCTCTTCCCCTTCTCTTCTTTCCTTTCTGTCGTTCCCTTTATTACTACCATCCTTCCTTTTGTCTTCCTTTCTTGTGTCCTCTTACCTTTTCCCGTCTTTCCTTCCTACTTTCCTTTTTTTCTTCATTAGTTCCTTCCACATTTCCCTCATCCTATCTTTTCTATCCTTTCTTCCCTGTCCCTCCGTTTCTTCCCCTTGTTCCTCCTTTCCTTACATTTCCTAACTCATATCCTTCCCTCCTTATCTCTTTTGTTCCTCCCTTCCTTTCTCTCTTCCCTGCCTTCTCTTCCTTCAGGTTTTTTCCTCCCTCCATTCCTCCTCCTTCCCTTCCTTTCTACCCTAGCCTCCCCGACTGCGGCGGGCCGGTCCATCTCGGGGCCTCCCTGTGCACAGGCTGTGTTGTGCCCTGCTTCAGTCGCCCTGGCCTGCCACTGCAACGTGCTTCTGAGCCTCTCTACTTCACCACCAGGAAAGCACATCTAATTATAAATCAGCCTTGTTTTGGGTTATTTTATATATTTCTTGCCCTGTGATTCTGAGATGAAATGTCCCATCTCCTCTTTGGTACTCACTCTCTCTATTTCTCTCTTCCTCCATCTCTCTATTATTCCCCCGCTGTCTCTGGCCATCTATCTCTCTCTTTCTCTCTCTCTCTTATGGCACTCTCTCTCGGCCTCCCCTGTGCCTCTCCATTGCCTGTCCCTGTGCTACCCCTTACACAAACAAAACAAATAAATCGTGGCACTGGTAATTACATAGAAGCCACCAGTAAATTTCACTTCCATTTACATTTAGATTAAGGAATATTTTTTTCCTATCAATCTGCAGTGTAAGGCCGATGCACAGAGTGGTCCATATGCAGAAACAACTGGGTGTATGGCATTTCTCATACCTTGGCCCATGAATGTGTGCCTTTGCACACTTGAAAACACACACACATGCACTCACTCATGCACACACATAAACACACACACACACAGATGCATGTTCCACAATAATTTAACAACAAACATACCTAGACATAAAAATGTATTCAGATAGAAAAAGGCACACACACGTTACACATTATCCACATACTTACATACCCGCAGACACTAAATAAAATACAAACACATATTAAATACAGAGATGCTCACAGACACAAACACACACAAACACGTAAACACACATACATGCACACACACATACTGTGTCATGAATCTTAATGTTTGCGCTGCAGCTGCCCTGTGCATGTGGACAAATGCACAAATTACAGTGCTAAATCCTTATATCCTGTAACCTCTACCAGCACCCTACACACACAAACAAAGACTGTGATATACTAAAATACACAATGGGATAATGACCTGTTTTCTGTGTTCTTTAAGTGATAGTGCTGTGCTGAAATCTGAAGAGTAAAGCGTTTCTCTTGCCAGTATTAAGCCTTTGTCTTGAGTAGTGCTGCATGATTAACCAAATCAGCTTTTGCGATTGTATAACCGCAAAAGGCTGCGATTTAATAAAAAAAAAAAAAATAATAACGACTTTGGACAGCAGAAATGCCTTTATTTTTTTATTATTATTTATTTAATTTTGTAAAATATTGTTATTTTGAAAACAGTACACTTTTTTAGTTTTTGAAATTTTTATGCTAGTTTGTACTCAAACAAGTTTGTATGTTTGAGTTGAGAAAGAAACATTTTAAAATTGGGTGCATTTTCCTTGATAACCAAGCAAGTAGACTCATGACACCATTTGTTTATTATATCGCAATATTGTCCATAATAATCGCAATATGACTTTTTCACCAAATCGTGCAGCACTAGTCTTGAGACCCACACACACACACACACACACACATGCACACGCACACGCGCGCACACACACACACACACATACACACACACACACACACACACAAACACACACACACACACACACACACACACGCACAAACACACACACAAACACACACGCACACACACTTTTTTCTGTCTAGGTTGTAATGCAGTCAGAGGCAATCTCAGCCACTGTGCATAAAATAGAAAAATATGAGCCCAAAGCCTGTAATATTTCACTGGTGTTATAAGGAGAGACGAGCCTAGGAACAGCAGCCAGAGGCATAGACTCTGGAAAACAGATACCAGATTTGGTTTAGTCTCTCTCTCTCTCTCTCTCTAATTCCCTCGCTCTCTCTCTCTCGCGCTCTCTCTCTCTCGCGCTCTCTCTCTCGCGCTCTCTCTCTCTCGCGCTCTCTCTCTCTCTCTCTGTCTAGCTCTCTGTGCTTAGCTCTCTCTTGCTCTCCCTTCGCTCTCCCTCTGTCTATTACTTTCCGACCGCCTGTCCCTCACTCTGTAGTGCTGGCAATCATCATCTCCCAGGTCCTCTGTTAGTGCTGCTGCAAGGTCCCGCCCCCCAGCAAGCACACACGTACATACACACAAACACACAAATACAAGCACAAAGGCTCCCACATACACATACACACAGATAGACGCACACCCACACAAACTTAACATTCTTCCTCAAGCAAGGGATCAAACATCAGGTGTAGAGACACTGTGCGAGGGTTTGTAGCATGATTACAACCTCTGTTGGAATGATGAGAACATTACATCCTTTAAACAAACACACATCCGGCTCCTAGTGGCCCCACCACCATTCTCCCTGCATTACCTGATTGCTCAGAGTAGAGTCATTATGGACACTGTCTCTCTCTCTCTCTCTGTCTCTCTCCCTCTCCCTTTCTCTTGGTCGCACTCCAGGACATATATAAAATACATTACCCAGCAGTGCTTAAGTGCATGAGACATTAACTAAAGCCTTGCCAGGGGAGACTATGGAGGTCATTTCCGGCGTGAAATTGGTTTATTTTTTCATGTGTGAGTGTATTCCCAGGAGGGTGAGGTGTACAAAGCTCGTTCCCACAACCAGCAAAGCACTTGTGTCCATGTACACATGCCGACCTTGTTTATGTGCAGCTTGTCTTTACTGTGCAGAACTATATGCAGAAGCAGACGACCCCGTGTACATGCACATAAGTACAAGAAATGTCAGATGACTTAAACCTGCACTATGTACGTTCTCCCACTTGCGGCCTCTAGTGGCAGGAGTTACAATAGCTACAGTCATATTAACAGAACCTCTAGTGGTTGAGTTGTAGTCAGAGTTAAAGAACCTCTAGGGACTGAGTAGTAGTCATATTAACAGAACCTCTAGTGGCTGAGTAGTAGTCATATTAAAGTGGAACTATGCAACTTTTTTGCCTTAATTTACCTTAATATTACAGGTTAAGAGTCATTGTGATGGTTCAATAACACTTTATGGGTCGATTGGTCGCTGTTTCAACACCCCCTAGCGCATCTTGACGGAGAAAGGGAATATGGGACAGGAGTCTTGGGACTCGTGAAGTAACGAATTGCTTTACGGCACTACAGACCCACAAACACGGAACCAGCAAGTAGCGAAGGGATTGTTATATTCATCATGGATCAGCCGACTAAAAAGAGACAGATAAACCCAATGTCGGAGGAACAGAAGAAGAGAAAAGGGAGACTGACCGACAGAGAGGCCAGACACGAGTAAACGTTGGGCGAGCTTCTCAGGAATAGCATGAACTGAAAGAAAAAGAAGACTGCAAATTGGATGCAGACTTGTCCGTGTTGCTCTTGAAATTGTAAGTACCCTTGGGGTAACTTGGCCTCTTTGTATTGTGGCTTTCTTGATGTTGATAGTCTCTGTAAAAATGTGCTCAACCGTTTTGTTGTGAGCCCTGTATGTTTCTTGCTTGCTGTGGTGTTAGCGTACTCGCTACCAAACACGTTTGTTTCCATGGTTGTTTTGCTTTTCGTCTGTCTCGTCCCCCAGATACAGGCTAAATCCCCGAATCCAGGATCTTGTTTTGTTTAGATCACTAGACCGCTATTCGAATGCCTCCGATTTTTCTAAGAGTGTAGCCTATATCATGTGATATGTCCGGCTGGCCATATAATGCAGTACCCTGCACGAGAGCTGCTGTTAGAACATATTCGTCAGTAACAGAACTGTTGAGACTGAACTGAGACGTGAACCTCCATTATAGCTTTAACCATGTTATACCTTTGGTGTAGTTCCCCGTTTGTAAACATGTTTGTAAAAAGATTGCTTTGTATTTTTTCTTAGTTACAAGCGTTACATACAAATAGCATTGTTATGAGTTATCGTTACGAGGCTTGATGACCCAAGACGGTTCGGCCTGCTTGCCCCGCTATAGCCACCACCCACATCTGAACTTGTGTGGGTACAAGTGTCACAAGAAAATCCAGAGAACCCTCAAGAAGATGCTACATAATAGCCGTAAGGCAAAAATGAACTGTCACTTGCATTTTTTTCAATATCCAAAATAAATATTTTTCTAACCAAAAAGTTTATTATTGGACAAATGAAAAAAAGGTGGTGCAAACATCTGTTATATAAAAAAAGGGAAACATTTTAAAACCATATACAATAATAATTATTTACAATGTTTATTTGCAAACATTTATCCGTAAACATAAATGTGTCCCTAATCTTCCAAATACAGCATCTGGCTATGACAACTCTCCTGCGGTGACTGGCGACAGCATACCCTCTCTATGTCTGAATCCATCTCCCTGTAATTCCGTACACAAGTGACGTACTTTAGCAGATACATAATGTACGATTGCTGCGCAAATTGTTCATGCTATCGTTATGTATTATGTTGGCCAAAACTCTTACACTGATTGTTCTGTTCAACAATCAGAGATAAAATAGTTCTAATCTAGGATATAACATCTCCCCGTGAACTATAAAAAAGGATGGGTATATTGTAACACAAATACACCATTTCAAAATGTATAACCATGTCTACTCTTTATGAACACCTAGCTCGGACATGGTGTAACGCCCATTGAATGCGCAAGACGCCGGCTTCTTTTACTGATGGCTTAATGTCGCACATCTTGTAGACATCATCACACCGTAGAACTACAATACAGACATGAATTTAGCTTAACACACAAACAATTATCCAAGAGCACATAAATCCTTCACGGCAAATAAAGATGAACAAAAACACAAGACTAACCACTTTGCCTGCTTGTAGCCAATGGGGTTAACTTAAAGGAGACATATTATGGTGTTTTCCCAACAAGTAAACATAGTATTTGAGTTCCAGAAAACATGTTTTCGAAGCTGTTTGCCGGAAATAGCTTTTAGGAAAAAAAATATTGTCTACCGCTATTCCCCTCTGTTTCAGTCCCTTCAGAATGCGCTGTTTCTGGTGTCTGTAGCATTGATGCAAATGAGCTGCTGCCCATTGACCAATGAGCTGTCAGACTGAAGCATGGAGGAGAAGGGATTGTTGCCGTTTGCTGACTTCTGGAGCTCTATATCTATATAATATAATATAACATAATAATAACATTATATACAGGTATTAATATAATATATCTAATATCACGGCCAAAAGCTATGTGCGCCTCGGATGATATTATGAAAAATAAAGACTGTGTCTGACGCCTCTGGTACTTCCACAAGTAAAGACTCGTAGTGGGGGATATCTCGGCCATGGTTGAGAAGAATTGGGGGGAAGGAACTTTGGCATTGTCTCTCTGAAGTCCATGAACCGCGACATGGAGAAGAAAGGGATTGTACTCCGGGAGCTGAACTGGCGCCGAGCTAGGTGGCAGCTCCAGCGGACTAGCAGTTCCGGCGGACGAGCAGCTCCGGCTGGGGGAACTCGGCGGCAGTCCGGCAGCTCAGCTCCGGGAGTACAATCCCTTTCTACTCCATGTCTCCTCCTCCCGACTTCCGCCGAAGCTTCGGTGGCAGCTCCGGCGGGGTGAGCTCGGCGCCAGAGAAAGGGATTGTACTCCCAGAGCTTAGCTGCAGGGCTAGCGCCGAGTTCCCCCCGCTGGAGCTGCTCGTCCACTGGTCCACAAAATCTTAGCGATGCTCTGATTGACAGGGAGTGGGGAAGTGGGAGGTAATATTCAAATGCCCTCTTCCTACGTAGGAGGGGGCGCCGAAACGGACTCGCTCGTTTGGTAGATGGAGGCAGGCTTCTTCCAGAAATGCGTATCTCACTCAAAAAATCATGTACAGACTTTTTTCAAAGTTTGTATGCGTGTGAGAGCACCATATACCCACAACAACACCCAAAATCCCAGGAAAAGTGCTGTTTTCATAATATGTCCCCATAATATCTCGCTTGAAGAAAGCTTAAAATATAAAACCATAGCAAAAATAAAAAACGTGGCTTTTCTGCAGCTGCAACGCTAGCTTCTGGAAGCTTCCGAGAAAAAACGACGAATAAGACCAAGAAATAAAACAATAGGTACATTTACAAGAAATAATAAGAGAGTCCACCTTGAGGTCAAAGACTGAATTACACATACGACTTTACAGAGCAGGAAAACACTGCCTGCAGTTATACTCCCACCATCAGACAACGTATGATTTCTAACAGACTTAACATAGCGAACAGCGTCTTTCCTAAAACAAAACATTGTATAATAAGACAATGTGGTTACATCACTTTCACAAATAATTGACCTTTTACTCAGCTTCAAGCAAAAGTACTGTTTTATGTATGGACCTTTCCAAATAAAATGGTTTAGTTGTGTTTGTGCCTTTACTGTCTTGTGTTGTGTCACTAAGCAGTAGTTTGAGCTTTCTGACTTTTCCATCAGCTCCTGGGAAGACTTCGGTAACCTTCGCCATCTTCCACTGATTTCTGAACGTGGCATCATCTTGTAACAGGACTATGTCATTTACTTTAGCATTTCTCCTGTCCTTGTTCCATTTACTTCTCTGTTGCAGACTCAGCAAATAATCCTTTCTCCACCTTTTCCAGAACTCATTTGACAAGAACTGAACTCTCTTCCACCTCTTCTGCAGATAGAGATCTTCTCTTACGAACTCTCCAGGTGGCGGTTCAATGATTGACGATTTCATTGTCAGAATATGATTTGGCGTCAAAGATTCTGGTCCTGATGGATATTGAGATGCTCTGTGGTCAACGGTTAACTATTCACTATAGCCATTACTTCATATAGGAAGGTTCTCAGTGAAGAACTGTCTAGTCTTTTTGCAGACTGGTCTAGGATGGGTGCAAGGATACTTCGGACCGTTCGTATCTGCCTCTCCCAGACACCACCCATGTGACAGGAAGCAGGTGGGTTCATGACAAAGTTACATCCAAGTTCTTTCACACGTTCTTGCTCGATTTCTTACATAAGTTCCTTGAATTCATTCCGTGCACCCACGAAATTCGTGCCTTGGTCACTTTGAAGCTGACTAACATTGCCTCTTAAAGCAATAACAGAACGCAGCATGATGAGGAAGGCATCAGAGGTAAGGTCATCCAACATCTCAATGTGGATAGCTCTTGAGCACATGCAGGTAAATAGGAGCCCATATCTCTTGAGCTCTTTCCTTCCATCCTTCACATAAAATGGTCCAAAACAGTCCATACCACTGTATGTAAATGGAGGGGTGGCTTCCATCCTCCCTAGTTGAAGGTCTGCCATTTTTTGTTCTTGAGTACACTTTCTAAACTTCCTGCACTTAACGCATCTGAAGATAAAAGATGACACTTCACTGCTACAACCAAGAATCCAATTCCATTGGAGCGGAGTTCATTGATGGTCATTCCACGACCTTGATGTAGCACCTTCTTGTGGAAGTGCTTAATTAATAGGCGAGACACATGATGCCCTTTTGGAAGGATAGCTGGGTGTTTCACGTGGGGATGAAGTGCTGCTTCTGTCAATCTCCCTCCCACCTTCAGGATATCATGACTTTCAATTAATGGACTTAACTTGTGCAGCTTAGTTGAATTATTCTCAGGCAGCTCTTTGCTTTTCTTCAGAGATTTTATGTCTTCACACGCTTCTTCTTGAACTGCATGGATTATGAATTGTTCAGCTTCCTGTCTTTCTTCGAGTGTAGTAACTTTATCAGATCCTGTCTTTAGACCCATTTTCTCCTTTGCACACCGCTTAAGTCTTGCTATGGCTCTTACCGCTGTCATTAAGTCTGAAAACTTCTGTAAACGATCTGACAGTGACCTATCCACCTGTGCTTCAGTAGTGTGAACCTGTGCTCCTTTGAGTTCTGGGTCCTCGTCATCAAGCTCTCCCACCTTAATTTCTTCTTCCTGAGGGGGTTCTGTTTGCCACAGGAAACTCGGTCCTGTAAACCAGTTGGACTCTACAAGCTCCTTTACAGTGAGCCCACGAGAGGCATGGTCAGCTGGGTTCTCCTTTGAAGCAACATAATGCCACTGACTTCGCCACAAATACATGGAACCGCCTTGCGTCATTATTAATGTAACCAAGAACAACCTTGGAATCAGTCCAAAAGTATTCACATAGGCCTTCCAGTTCTAGTTCACACTTAAGCATATCACTTGTTCTTGTGTTGACTACAGCACCTGAGAGTTCCAGTCTAGGGATTGTTGTCACCTTTGTTGGCGCAACTCTTGCTTTCCCCATAACAAGAGCACAATGTACTTCTCCAGACTTTCCAAACAGCTCTGAGGTACGAACATGTTCCGTAGCCAGACACACTAGCGTCGCTAAAATGGTGTAATTCATACTGCTGAACTTCCTTGATAGTCGAGGGTACATAGCATCGTGGTATCTCAACTGAAGACATATTGTGAAGATCTTGTAACCAAGCTTCCCAACGCAGCTTGAGGTCATCAGGAAGTGGTTCATCCCAGTCCATCTTCTCCTGATACATCCTTTACAGGATCTGCTTCCCGATCAAAATGAATGGTGCAACAAATCCAAGAGGATCAAAAATTGAGGCCACTGTTGACGATACTCCTCTTCTGATAAAGGGATTTTCCTTTACCTCGACTGTGTAGCTGCAACTTCAGCCGCTGCTTGTTTTTTTTTTGTACCTTGGCAGACTGGAAGAGGTGGTTGACTTAAAGCTGGGTTTAAGCGAGCTTGCACTGGATACTGTGTTGTCAAACCCAGGGTACAACTTCTGAATCTTCATTTCCATTGAGGTATTGTTGAGCCCTTTTATTTGCAGTCACAGTGAGTGCATTACATGTGTCATTTCTCCGGATTTCAGGTTCAGGAGTTGCAATATCTCGTTTTTAAGGTAAGTTTTGTCAATCTGATCTTGGATAGAGTTGATTGCACTTACAACATCCTCAATCAGATCCACAACATCATTTTTCTTAATGGATCAACTTCAGCCATTGATTTGATGTTTCCATTTTCCATATAGCTTCACAAAATTTGCAATCAGTTCACACAACATTTCATCCAGCTTAGCCTTTCCTTTTTCAGTTAGCGTTCGTGGAAGTGCACTTCTTCTCATGTCTGGAGGCTGTTGTGTGATATATGCACCAACCTGGGATCGTGCGTCTTGTGCTGTCGCTTCAGCTTGCTCACCAGTCAGCTTGAGCTGGGGTATTTTCACCATCACCATCTTCTTGTGGGTCTCCATGATTGGCATACAATTTCCTCATTCAAGAATTCACCATCGAATCTAAAGAAACACATAGAGGTAAGTAATTTTCAGTTTGACTGTGAAACCAACTAAAGGCTAATATACCTGTAGTTTGAAGCAAACTGGATATACGCTCATACTTGTGTTAACAAGTAGGACATCGGTTGCATTGTGCAAGAACACGGTTGTGCGCAAGAGGCAAATGGACGTACGCTTACCACTTTTGTAAATTCCATATATACAGTACATTCGGACGCATGATAGGAATAGATCTAATCCGATTAGACATGTAATTGGAGAAGTGTCCATGTAAAAGCAGCTATTTAGTTCTTCTATTTGACTAGGTTAACAATTAACATTAAAGGTATGATTGGTAGCTACTTGAACAGTAGCCTGTCTACTATTGATAGGCTAGCTAGTTTTTCAGCCTTCTCGGCAGCCTACTTGGTACATGCAAAAATGCATGAAAAACATTTATGAAATAATTTATATACTGCTGTGAAGATATGCTGTTCATGATGTGTTTTTTTCTCTTTCTTTCCAGAGAAAGCATTCAAGTCACTTGGCAAGATACAATGCCCTTACAGTCTCTCGAAAAAGAAAAGCTGAAAACCCAGTTCCCTCTACTTCCAGACAAATGAAATTGGGAGAAACTAAGATTGTGAATCAAAGAAATGTAGACAGTGTAGTCATAGATTTTGTAATTTAGAGTCTTCAACCATTTTGTGTGGTAGAACAGCCTGCGTTTCAGGCTTTAGTGCAAGATCTACAGCCTAATTCACATGTGATGTCCAGAACTACATTGCGGCACAAAATAGAAGAGGGTGCCCAATAAATGAGGAGAAACATAAAACAAGCAATGTCCTCCATTGAATTCATTGCCACGACGACTGACTGTTGGAGTGCAAGACGGAGAGGATTTCTCGGGGTCACTGCCCACTGGGTGGATCCAGATTCATTAAACATGTGCTCTGTGGCGCTTGCTTGTCAGCGGATTAAAGGGCCACACACTTTTGATTTGTTGGGCAGTGCATTGAATGATATCCATTCCGGATTTGGCATAGAGAAAAAAATAGTTAGAACCATCACAGATAATGGATCGAATTTCATAAAAGCATTCCGAGAATATGGAGAACAACAACAAGATGAGAACAGCAACTGTGCCTCCGGTGAGACTGAAGAGGATGCTTGCAGTGATGATGATGAACAGGAAGAGGAAGGTGTTGATTTTGACTTTGTTGAGGTAACACCGATCTTAATGGAAGGTGATGGCTTACAATTCCAGCTTCCAAAGCATCATCGCTGTGCATGTCATCTATTAAACCTCGTCGCCACAGTTGATGCAGCCAAGACCAATTCCAATGACTCCTGTAAAAGACTGTCACGATCAGCTTTTGCAAAATGCAGTGGCTTATGGAACAAGACATCTCGATCCTCCACTGCTTCAGACATGATAGAGGAAACATGCAAAATACAACTGATCCGGCCAAACGACACCTGATGGAACTCATTATTTCTCTCAGTTGAAAGAATCGTGAGAATAATCAAAGATGAAGGAGAAGAGGCCTTGAAAACTGTATGCACTGCACTGAAGTTGCCAATGTAAGTTTATTTTTTTTTTAATATATATATGTAATATTGTAAAATATCGCTTAACTATTCAGTTACCTTAAGTAAGGGGAAATGGAGGACAATTATAGTCTGAGCAGTGACACCACTCACACACACAGACTAAACTTAAAAGTGTTCTTTATATTCTATGTTTATACCAGGTTGAGTTCAATTGAAATTGCCTTCCTGGAGGATTTTGCAAAAAACATGGGTCCTCTCGCCAAAGCCCTCAACATTCTTCAAGCTGAGAAGGAGGTTCAGATGGGATTGCTTCTGCTTACTTCGAAGCGCCTCGTCAATAAACTTGAACGAATCCACATCAATTCAAGGTAGGGATGCTTTCCCCCCATATTATTAAGATGTATTCCCTGTCATACACAATTCAACTCCCTTAAAATTTCATATAGCATACGTGCAGGTAGTTAATGTGTGCCGTTTGTAAAATAATGTGGCCTGTATTAACACATATTGACCAAGAACAAAATAGATGTTGTGGCATCCCGCCGCTGAACCTCGGACTGGGCGGGTCCGAGGACACGCAGTAGACCTGGTTTACCGTCGCCAACCTCCAGCCGGCGACAGAGAGCACCACGTCTCTCCCCCCAATCAGCGCAATCGGGGACACCTGGCCGGAGGAAGGGAAAGGACCAGCGCCGGGCTTAAAAGTCGCACCAGACCGCACCACGAGGAAGTGTCACGGAGAGAGTCCGCACCACGAGGAAGTGCCACGGAGAGAGTCCGCACCACAGAGGAAGTGCCACGGAGAGAGTCCGCACCACGAGGAAGTGCCACGGAGAGAGTCCGCACCACAGAGGAAGTGCCACGGAGAGAGTCCGCACCACAGAGGAAGTGCCACGGAGAGAGTCCGCACCACAGAGGAAGTGCCACGGAGAGAGTCCGCACCAGCGGGGAAGTGCCACGGAGTGAGTCCGCACCAACGGGAGAGTGACACGGAGAGAGTCCGCACCAGCGGGGAAGTGCCACGGAGAGAGTCCGCACCAACGGGAGAGTGACACGGAGGGAGTAAGCACCAGACCGGGCGAACGGCAAGGGACGCGGAGGGATTCCGCACAGCGCCGGGCAAGCGACACGGCGGGAGTGCTCGCTAGACCGGGAGAAGGGCGAAGCGACACGGAGGGATTCCGCACCACGCCGGCGAGCTAGAGGCTCACGGAGACCCTAGCACGAATATACAGACTATTTACTCTCGTGAAATAAACGCCGGCTGCGGCTTTAACCCCTGCTTTCTGTGTAATTCCTACCGGGTATCTGACAATCGGGGAAACGGGTTGCCACAATGTAAAACCATCAAATCATATTTAACAACTAAGTATTGGGATGCTTGTTGTTATTGTCATTGTCTCAGTATAAATGCACGCTGTAAATGTTGTGATATTTTACTGTATTAGTTTCTCTCCCCAACCTCTAATTCCAGGTACTGCAAACCTTTGGTTGTTGCAGCCCTAGAGGGACTGCAAGAGCACTTTAAAGACATGATGAAAGAGCCAGAGTTCATTGCTGCTTCCATCCTGCTCCAGAAATTTAAAACAGCGTGGACATCTGATGAGAACCTATTAAAACAAGGTATGTATCTATGTATGTACGTATGTACGTTTTGTTGCATTTTTATTTCAGATGTCATGATCCGGGCAAACGACACCCGATGGAACTCATTATTTCTCTCTGTTGAAAGAATCGTGAGAATAATCAAAGATGAGAAGGAGAAGGGGCCTTGAGAACTGTATGCACTGCACTGAAGTTGCCAATGCAAAAGTAAACAAAAAAACTAAACAAGCACATTCATATAAGTTTATTTATTTAAGAGGGTGGGGGGTTTGTACCCGGATTAGACTGAGTTGTGGCCAGGGAATTATAGCCATTACAGTCCACATTGTTGCAACATTACAGTCCACGTTGCTGCTTCAAATAAGCTCATTACTTTCCTTTGTACTGTACACCGGAATTTCCCTATGATTTATAAAAGATGATTTCTGTTATCTGTCCCAATATATGTTGTATATTAGGACTTGACTACATCAAGGACCATCTGAAGGAAGAGTTTTCACATCAGTCACCAGCCAATGGATGAAGTGCTTCAGATGAAGATGACTTATTTTCAAGCATGATGACAACTCATGGCGAGGAAACTGTTAAACAGCTAGAAGGGTACCTTGCCTCTAAAGTAGACAAAAAAGAGATACTGAAATTGTATCCTTCGGTTTGCAAATTGTCTCTTAAATTCAACACTGCCTTACCAGCCTCTGCTGCTTGCGAACCCCTCTTTAGCACTGCTGGACTGATTTTCAACCCAAGAAGGGCAAGATTGGACGCTAGGAATTTTGAAAATCAGCTACTTCTCAAACTAAACAAACAATATTTTAGCTTTAGGTAGGTTATACAGTCATGTAAGGAGTCCGTTTTTGCAAGTTTTGCAAGTTGCACAGTTAACAATAAATTGTTAAAGAAACATGTGTCTAATGTGTTTTTCCCCCATCCTGTTGATTCCTAACCATTTGGTTTCTGTTTAGTATATTGTGCTTATGATCATTTAAAATGATATCAGTACCTGATATCACAAATAGAACACATTGTATTTAGAGTGGTGTTAGTGTTTTTTTTTTTTAACCTTAAATGATTGGACTGAGTGTATAAAGGACATAGCAACATTGCAAGACATTGGAACTACATTACACCAAATTACTTTTACTTTTGATACTTAAGTACATTTGAAGCCAAGTACTTTTATACTTTTACTCAAGTCAATGTTCAAAGGGAGTACTTCCACTTTTACAGGAGTAATATTTTACACTAGGTATCACAACTATTACTCAAGTACTTCGTCCACCACTGCTTGTATGAAATTACATGCAATAATTGGATGCTAAACTTAAAACATCTTACACTTAACTCACTTCAAAACACTGTATTTACTAAGTCACTTTGATTCTTACAATCAACCGCGAATCAAATGTCCAAATGTTAAATGGCAGATCACTTGTGCTACTTTCAAGATGCGATCTTCAGCATGCTTGCTTGTTTAGCCTTTAACGTCTGCTCCTTGTGCTTTCAAGCGCAACAGTTCTTATTGCGGGACTTCCTTTTAAGAGTGTGCGGTGACATCGTCTTCTGTCCCCGCGCAGCTCCGTGTTACGTCGATCTTGGAGCCCTCACCGATGCAGTGTAGTGTGTACAGTGCTACTGTAACGCCCATTGAATATGCAAGACTCCGGCTCCTTTTACTGATGGTTTAATGTTGCACATCTTGTAGACAACCCTGTATCACGCGATTTCGTGCTCATGCGCACAAACGTTAATCTATTGAATCATGTCCCTGAGCACGATGGTCCAACTTTTTTCTTGCTACACAGAACAAAATGTTAACCAATGCATTCTGAATCGGAGCGTTTCTCCGATGTTTTCGTGCTGCACAGAACGAAATGTAAAGTAATGCATTTTGAATGGGAGCGTTATTCAGACGAGAGAGAGTGCGCGCTGACAGTACAGCGCACCTATTGTAGAATACGCTTGTGTTACTGTGTTTTACTGGGACCACTTTATCCAGGACGGCAACTCCGGTCAGAGAGTAGACGCATACACAGGGAACAGTTCTGGTTGTTTATATTGTTTCAATATTGCGGTGACATCAAGGAATTCCAAGGAATCAAGCAATGGATGAACGATGAATAATGATTGAATGAATGATTGAATGAATGAATGAATGAATGAATGAATGGTTTTTCTGTAAGACAGAATAAGAAATAAACAAATACTTATTACAATATCTACCTAAACATCGGCCCTAACACCCCATAAATGCTATATACACATAACAAATACACACGTTAGCACAGCGCAATATAACAGCCGATAATGGCGCCACCGAGTGACGTATACACAATGCTACACGAGGTACAGGCTCATACAATAGCTACCCAATTCGTGAGTGAATCAACTAAACAATAGTGGAAACCGGCTCAAACATAAAATCACACCCACTAATATGGAACCGAATTGCGGACTGCATATAATATTTATCATACATAAATATTCATAAATATACGTGCTACAGTACAATGTTACTCACTCTTCACGAACGCATTCTTTATCGTGGCGTGCTATGCGGTCGCGCGCAACAAGCTCTGACGTAGCCCCGTACACCACGTGACTCTAGGACCCCACGGCGCTATCTGGGCTCTCCCAAATGTCTGAACAGAAATAACGATATATATATACGCATTATGTACGTAATATAATAAACGAACTAATGGAACTAAGGGAATTTACAACAGCACCCTCTAGTTATATATATGTCAATATTTCAGATTTTTTAAGCAGACCTCCTGAAAAACTGAAACGAACGTGCTCCACAGAACGCACGTTTCTCCGACAATTAACGTGCTCCACAAAACGAAGCGAGAGAGAGAGAAAGAGAGAGAGGGGGAGAGAGGGAGAGAGAGGCTTCAGAAGGGGTGTGCGCAGATCAACCCTGTCTCATCGAAATTACGTTCCCAGAGAACTATTCGGCATTCTCAATTACGTTTGTCTGAAAACGTATTTTGTCCGTGATTACGTTTTATTGAACGTATCACAAATACGTTCGTTCTCAGCCTATTTTTTGCCATTTATTTACCTCTAGGATTATGTTTGGTTGAAATGTATCTGTGTTGATAAGGTGAGAGCTATGAGCGTGTACAGGTGTTGGACCGCTAATGCAATAAAACATGGTTAGGAACTAAACATGCTGCTGCGCCCGGTTTGTCATATATATGGAACAAACATAACATGGTGTCAGACGCTAGCAACAGGTGTCAACTTGTCAAGGTAACGGGAGCGAGGAAACATGGATAAGCTCAGTCCAGCAACACCTATGCCGCTAACAGGAAATCTGGCTGATAACTGCAAAAGGTTTAAGCAGAGATTCAACATCTATATGGCTGCAAGTGGATGTGGAGCAAAGGAAGACGATAAAGTAAAAGTGTCTATCTTGCTGCACGTGATAGGTGAGGATGCATTGTATATATACAACAGTTTCCAACTTGACGATGATACGAGCCTGGATGAGCTAATGGACAAGTTTGAAGAGTACTTTGTACCAAAACAGAACTTTACGTTTGAGAGACAAGTTTTTCTCATGTGATCAAAAACAAGTATTAGGTTTTGTTACAGTATCTAGCTAAGTTGCACACACTGAGTAAGACGTGTGAATTTGGAAAATTGAAAGACTCACTAGTTAGAGACAAAATTGTCTGTGGAATACCCGATAATGGAGTCAGAGAAAGACTGTTGCGGAACAAAACTTGACATTGGACAAAACTATTAACATGCGCAGAGCAGCAGAAACCACAAATGCTCAAGCCAAGGAGTATGGAAGAAATTAATGACTATATTCTAAGGTAAACCTTGATTATTATTAGGCCTATATATCTAATGGTAGAAAGCATCTAAAAACGTCCCTGGACTCTTATCTAGGACTTGACACATCGTCAGGGAGTCTGGGGTCTGAGCGTGAGTTAGAAGCCAACACGTCACCAGAGGCTATGGGGTCAATGCGTGCTGATGTCAGCCCGGTGTTTTAGACTAGTGTTGCCAGCCACTCGCTTAAAGAAATTTATGACTGATCGGCCATGGGTGGACGTGGGCGGACACCTCAAACAAGAAACAATTTTGTATGTGAGGATAAAAAAGAGGCCGGGATCTGTTGACCGGCAGTGCTTTGCAAACTACTCGGCTTTGTTGTTGTCTTTGTAACGATACTCTTTTTGTCATACTTGCTCCGGACCCCTTGATTTATTTTGCTCTCTTAGTTAGTTGAAGTGATAGAATGCAGTTATTTTCTACCACAGGAGCTGCGCATGGAAGAGACAGCAGTAAATGCGATAAAAACGGGAGAACAGTACTCCAAGCATCCAAATAAATACAAGTCGCAAAGAGAGGCTAAAACAGATTTTAAATGCGGAAAATGTGGAGGAAGCCACATACCAATGTCGTGTCCAGCATATGGCAAGGAGTGTCATAACTGCGGGAAAAATAACCACTTCTCAAAATACTGGAAAGCGGACGCCTTTAAGAAAAATAAGGTACATGCAGTAAGAGAGGAACCTAAGGAGTTCTTTGTGGATGTGGTGCATAAAAAGGAGGCTTAAGATGAAGAGGAATGGATAGTGCCATTGACTGTTAACAGGACTACCATTCCATTCAAACTGGACACGGGAGCCTCAGTCAACCTCATATCTGTGAATGAGTATGAGAAACTCACTGTGATAAGCAAAATATTCCCTGTGAAAACAAAAGTGAGTGGATACACTGGAGAAAAAGTGCCGGTCAAAGGAGACTGCATTGCAACATTCGAACACAGCGGTAAGCAAATAAAAGCAATGCTGTTGATTGTTGATATGAGTGTCAAGCCAATATTGGGATTACAAGCATGCCAACGACTAAACCTTGTAAAGAGGGTCTTTGTAGTCTTATCTCAACCTGCTAATGATCATGACTCACTCATAGAGGAATACAGTGACTGTTTTGAGGGGCTTGGATGTTTGCCAGGGGAATATAAAATTCAAGTTGATGAAAATGGGCCTCCAGTAGTTCATCCATGCAGAAAAATACCATTCAAGCTGAAAGGAAAACTCACAGAACCGTTAACTAGAATTGAGTAACTAGGATTGATAAAGAAAATTGTTGAACCTACATCATGGGTCAGCTCACAAGCGCTGTGGAAAAGCCCAACGGAAAGCTGAGAATGTGTTTGGATCCAAGGGATCTTAACAAAGCAATCAAACAAGAACACTTTAAGTTGCCGACAAGAGAAGAGATCATGGCACAGTTTGCTGGAGCTAAGTGGTTCAGTAAATTGGACGCATCGTCTGGGTTCTGGCAAATGAAGCTAGACGAGGAAAGCTCCAAGCTTTGTACTTTCAACATGCCAGAGGGAAGGTACAGATTACTACGTCTGCCATACGGGATCCTGTCAGCACCAGAAGTCTACCACAAGAAAATACACATGATCTTTGAACACATACCAGGAGTCGATACCATGATGGATGACATCATCGCGTGGGCATCCAGCCGAGAAGAACATGATGTGCGACTGAGACAGGTGCTCGACCTGACGCGGCAAGTAAACCTAAAACTCAACAAAGACAAGTGCCTGTTTGGAGTAAAGTCATTGACATTTGTGGGGGATGTAGTCTCTCAGGCAGGGATTGGTCCAGACCCAAGGAAAACGTCAGCCATCGAGAACATGGAACATTTACATTTACATTAAGGGCATTAAGCAGACGCTTTTATCCAAAGCGACTTAAAATAAGTGCATTTGTTACAATAAGTACATTTGTCATAAGAAGTGAAACAATATATCGCTGTCGGTACAATAAAGATGTTCATAGAACCAAGTGCAAGTATTACAATCGCTAGGCTAACCCATTCCCTGTGTAAAGCACACAATTAAGTACCTTGAATAAGTGCAATGTACAAGTGCCAGGACGTACAACATTCTATGGTGGCTGTGCATTGGTTTCTATGCAGAGTCGAGATGAACTCTGAACAGGTGAGTTTTGAGTCTTTTGCGGAAGCTGGTGAGCGACTCTGTGATCCTGACATCGGTAGGGAGCTCGTTCCACCACTGAGGTCCCAAAACAGAGAAAAGTTGTGACTTCGCTGATCGACCTTTGCTTGCTCTTAGCGATGGCAGTACCAGACGTCCAGCTGAGGTAGTTGAGCGTAGGGATCGAGCTGGGGTGTGTGGCTTTACTAATGCTTGGCGGTAGGCAGGGGCAGTTCCATCGACTGCCTTGTATGCCAGTACCATCATCTTGAATCTGATGCGAGCTATTACAGGGAGCCAGTGGAGGTCTCGGAAGAGGGGGGTTACATGTGAGAACTTTGGTAGGTTGAACACGAGGCGCGCTGCCGCATTCTGGATGCGCTGCAAGGGTTTAATCGCAGAGGCAGGGAGTCCAGCCAGGAGCGAGTTGCAGTAGTCAAGGCGGGAGATGACCAGTGATTGGACTAGAAGCTGAGCTGCTTCTCTTGTGAGGAAGGGCCGGATCCTGCGGATGTTGTAAAGTGCAAATCTGCAGGATCGGGCCACCGCAGTGATGTTTGCGGTGCAGCATAACTGATTGTCCAACACTACACCAAGGTTTTTGGCAGATGGAGAAGGAGATACAGTGATGTTCTCAACAGTGACGAGTAAGTCCATGTGTGGGCAATCTTTTCCCTGGTATTAGGAGGAGCTCAGTCTTGTTGAGGTTAAGCCTCAGGTGATGGGCAGTTGTCCAGGTGCTGACTTCTGCCAGACATTCAGATATGCGTGTTGCAATCAGGGCTTTGTCAGATGAGGGAAAAGAGAGGAATAGCTGAGTGTCGTCAGCATAGCAGTGATAGGAAAAGCAGTGGGATGTAATTACAGAGCCCAGAGATCTGGTATAGAGGGAGAACAGAAGAGGCCCCAGTACAGAGCCTTGAGGGACACCAGTATCAAGCGTGCAAGGTTTGGACAAGGAGCCATTCCATGTTACCTGATAAGTGCGATTCATCAGGTAGGATGTGAACCAGGAAAGGGGAGATTCAGCTATGCCAAGTTCGGCGAAAGTGGCGAGGAGGATCTGGTGGTTCACAGTGTCAAATGCTGCAGACAGGTCAAGGAGAATGAGAACCGATGAGAGGGACGAGGCTCTGGCCGCACGGAGGGACTCAGTCACCGCGAGGAGAGCCGTCTCAGTGGAGTGTGCTTTTTTGAAGCCTGATTGGTGAGGGACAAGCAAGTTGTTAGATGAGAGATAGGAGGACAGTTGGTTAGCGACGGCACGTTCCAATGTTTTAGAGAGGAATGAAAGAAGAGATACCGATCTGTAATTCTGGATGTCAGTGGTATCAAGGGTTGGTTTTTTGAGGAGAGGCTTCATTCTGGCAGTCTTGAAAGACATTGGAACAATGCCAGAAGTGAGGGAGGAGTTAATAAGTGCGGTGAGAAATGGCAGGATGTCGTTTGACACAGCCTGGAGGAGGGAAGAAGAGATAGTGTCAAGGTGGCAGGTGGTGGCATGGTTAGATGTTGTAATTCTGTTGACCTTGTCTGAGGTGAGAGGGATGAATTGGGTAAAGACAGAGGTGGGGGTGGGGGGAGGGAGGATGGTGGCAGTGATAAAAGAGGAGCTAATGTCCTTTACTTTCTGGGTAAAGTAGGTAACAAAGTCATCAGCAGTGAGGCAGGAAGGAGGAGGAGGGGAGGGAGGTTTGAGGAAGGAAGAGAACAAGGAAAACAGTTTCCTGGGGTTTGAGGCGGAGGAGTTAATTTTGGTCCGGTAGAATGCAGATTTGGCTGTTGACACAGTGGAGGTGAAATCAGAGAGAAGAAAGAGATAGTGAGATAGATCATTAGGACAGTCTGATCTCTTCCATTTCCTCTCAGCTGCCCGCAACTCTGCTCTATAGGTCCGCAGAGATTCAGACAGCCAAGGAGGGGGGGGTGAAGATCGCGCCGGTCTGGAGTGGAAGGGACAGAGGGAGTCCAAAGAGGAGGAGATGGAGGATAGCAGAGTGTCAGAGGATTCCTCTGTGGATAGTTGAGAGAATTGTTCAATAGAAGGTAGTGAAGACAGAACAGTTGAGGCAAACGTAGAGGGAGAGAGAGTTTTGAGGTTGCGGCGGGTGGTGACAATGTGGGGACTAGAGAGGAGGGGGGAGAGGACTTTAAGGGGAGAGAAAAAGCACCAAAGTGATGGTCAGACACGGGGAGTGGGGTAACAGAGAGAGCAGAGGTGCCACAGGACCTTGTGAATATCAGGTCAAGCTGGTTCCCGTTAATTCCAGTGAGTGCAACTTCTCTGGCAGGATGTTAAAGTCACCAAGTATAATAAGTGGTGTGCCATTCTCAGGAAAGTAGCTGAGAAGGGCATCCATTTCGTCATAGAAGTCACGAAGGGGGACCAGGGGGACGGTAGATTACCACAATGAAGAGATTAATAGGAAGGGTGACAGTGACTGCGTGGAGTTCAAATGCAGATCTGGCCAAGTGTTCTAGTGGAAGGACCTGATAGGACCACATCGGAGAGAGGAGGAGTCCGGTCCCTCCTCCTCGCCCCGAAGGTCTAGGGGTGTGTGAGAATGAGTAAACAGTGGAAAGGGCAGCAGGAGTGGCAGAGTTCTCTGGAGTGATCCAGGTCTCTGTCAGGGCCAGGAAATGGAGGGTATTGAGGGACGCGTAGGCCGAAATAGAGTCTGCCTTTTTGACCGCTGACTGGCAATTCCAGAGTCCTCCCATCACTTCAAGGTCAGTGATGGCGAGGGTGGGTAAATGGCATAGATTGGATGGGTTACGACGCCGAGCAGAGGATCTATTGTGGCGTCGTCTATGAGTAGAGATTCTAACGATAATTGAAGTACGACACATAACTACAATACCGTGGCCTCTAAGGTCTTCCTCGAGGGACTCCCACAGAGAGACTCCCTTAGTCTTTGTTTCCCGGGTCTTCGTTTACTGGGTCCTGACCTTCAAGACTCACCACAGCTAGATATGAGACAACCTTCTTAAAGACAAAATGTAATGTAACTGAGTTTGTCAGCTTCCTGACATTGCTAAATAGGCAGCCTTAGCTCCGCCCAGTCAATCAAGCCTATTGTTCACACCTTGTGACCGAAACTAGACTCAACGACCTTACTATCAACAACAACATAGCAAAAACCAACACTGCAGAAACTAGGGTTAAAGCTAGTACAACCAATTGCAATGCCAAGCACTAGAATTCTTACCTTCAAGACTCACCACAGCTAGATATGAGACAACCTTCTTAAAGACAAAATGTAATGTTTTGGGGTCGTCCCGAAAATAAGGATGACGTCAGAATGTTTCTAGGTATGGTAACTTACCTTGCAAAGTTCATACCTCAGCTGTCAACAAAGTCAGCGCCACTAAGGTGTCTCCTGGAGGAAAAAAATGAATGGACATGGTCACACGAACAGGATGACTGCTTTAAAATCTTGAAGAGAATACTCACCAACGAGCCTGTGCTTAAGTTCTATGACCCAGAGAAGAGCACACGGATTACAGCTGACGCGTCACAGTACGGACTAGGGGCAGTATTGCTACAGTTGCATGACAAAGACTGGCAACCTGTCGCCTATGCGTCAAGAGCGTTGACATCAGCTGAAACTACATATGAACAGATCGAGAAGGAGCTACTACCCAGAACCTACAGATGTGAGAGATTCCATCTGTATGTATATCGTCAAGCTTTCGAAGTGGAAACGGACCATAAGCCACTGGTGTCAATCATGTCAAAGTCACTCAACGACTGTCCTATGAGGATACAGCGCATGATGATACTGCTGCAAAAATAGGACGTGACTATGAACTACACACCAGGCAAGTACATCTTCACTGCAGACACGCTTTCTCGTGCAGTTGACAAAAATGAAAGGACAGATGAAAAGGGAAATGCACAAATAAAGGCTTACGTGGACATGATAGCATCATCCCTGCCTGTTTCTGAAGAGAGAAGAGAGCAGATCAGAAAAGAGACAGAGAAAGATCACACCATGAGAACGCTAAAAGAGACAATCCTGAGAGGAGGGCCTGAACAAAGACAAACATGTCCAGCTGCATACAGGACTACTGTATGTGTAGAACAGAACTCACTGTTGTGGATGGCATCATATACAAAGGAAACAAGTTTGTCATTCCATCTGCAATGCGAAAGGAAATGTTACAAAAGATACATGAAGGACATTTGGGAGAAGAAAAATGCAAGCGGAGGGCACGAGAAGTTATGTATTGGCCAAGAATGAACACAGACATCAGCCATACTACGGCTTCTTGTGAAATATGTCTCACATACAGACCCAAACAGCAGGCAGAGCCGCTGATGCCACACCAAGTGCCGAAATACCCATACTACAGGGTTGGAGTTGACTTGTTCGATTGCAATGGAAAAAATCATATTGTGGTTACGGACTACTTCTCTAACTATCCAGAAGTTGCAACATTACAGTCCACAACCAGCAGAGCCGTCATTGCTTTTCTGAAGACTGTTTTCGCGAGACACAGAGTCCCAAATGAACTGTTTTCAGATAATGGTAATGATAATGATAATACCACAGTTTTCAAGCTGTGAATTTGAAGCATTCGCTAAAGAGTCGCTAAAGACTATTTGTCTTATCACCACACGTCAAGCCCAAACTACCCAAGGTCAAATGGACTTGCAGAGACCTCAGTTAAGATCATCAAAGGAATAATAAGAAAGAACATGATGAAAATGAGGACTTTCACAAAAGTTTGTTGATCTACAGGAGCGCGCCACTGCAAAATGGCCTGTCACCAGCCCAGATGTTGATGGGACGTCGCATTCGCACTAATCTGCTCATGCACGAGAACCTGCTAAAACCAAAGGGAGCAGTGAAAGTAAGGCAAGCCAAAGAGGAGGAGAAAGTGAAGCAGAAGAAAAGGCATGACAAAAGTGCAAAAAAGCTGCCTTACCTGAAGCCGGGGGACAGAGTCCGCCTTCTGGATTACTTGACGGGAACGTGGACACATCAGGGACTTGTACAACAGGAGGTTGCACCTTGTTCTTACCTCATCCAGACAGATCGTGGATCAGCCCTGAGGAGAAATCGTGTGGACATCCGTCTACAAACGAACTGCTCCGAGACTGTCACACAGCCACCAGAGGTGACAAACACCACTACAGGCAACAGAGACTGTCCGAGTTCCCTGAATACTACTGACTCTGGTCAAACCGTACCCAGTTAACCAGCGGTGAAACACAGACCCAGCAGGATGGTTAAACCACCTGAGAGACTGATAGAATCCTGCTGAGTTATGCACTATGGGGGGGGAAACATGTAAAAAAAAAGGGGAAAATAAATAAGTGAATGATTGTAACTGTGGCTATGGCAGTATAATTTATGTTTGGTTTTGAATATTTTATACTGAGAAAACAGTTTGAAGTTTGATGCTTATGGTAAAGCTAAAGAATTACTTAAACAAATGTTGTTTATTTGTTGTTATGTGGTAATGCAGTTACTTATTTTGAATGCATTTGTTTAGAAAGAAAATGCTTTACTTCTAAAGGAAGGGAGATGTGTTGATAAGGTTTATTGGACTGCATTACCCATGAGGCTTGGCGCCAGTTGGAGGGAGATAGCCTACGTGAGAGCTATGAGCGTGTACAGGTGTTGGACCGCTAATGCAATAAAACATGGTTAGGAACTAAACATGCTGCTGCGCCCGGTTTGTCATATATATGGAACAAACATAACAGTATCCAAGATATGTTAAATGTCAACATATAACACATTATTGTCACTAAGGCATATTTCCCTTTCGGGGAACGTTTCATTTAACGTATTTTGTCTGTGATTACGTTTTATTGAACATATCGCAAATACGTTCGTTCTCAGCCTATTTTTTGCCATTTATTTACCTCTAGGATTATTTTTGGTTGAAACATATCCCAGATATGTTAAATGTCAACGTATAACACATTATTGTCATTAAGGCATATTTCCCTTTCGGGGAACGTTTCATTTAACATATTTTGTCCCTGATTACGTCTTATTGAACATATTGCAAATAGCTTCGTTCTCGACATATTTTTTGTTATTTATTTAGGCTACCTCTTGGATGATTTACATTTAATTGAAACATATCCTCAATAGGCTACGTTAAATATCGATAACGCATTATTGTCATTAAGGTATAGCCTATAGGCCTACATCTCGGGGTAGCCTACGTTCGATTGTAATGTTAATAGTCCTACATTATGTCAACATGTCACAAGAGGAGAAATTAGCTGCTGACGGGGGAACTGTAGGAGCGGGGGTTGCTTTATTGATTTTTTATCTAGGCCTATAGCTGTAGTCAAAGCTGGAAGTGTGCGTTGTCTGGGCGGCTGCCTGAACTGTACAGCGCTGCAGGAAATTAATATGTTCACATGTTTCTTCATTCATTCATTCAAACTGGTGAGGGCTATATCGCCGAACGGTGATGTCAGACGCACGCCCATCTACAAACCAATCAATGTCCAGTATAGGGTGACGCAGCCCGTGTAGGTGATAAATAGGACGTAGGTAGGCCGTCATGAAAAGTTATTTAGTGCGCTGGCAAAACTAGTTATTAGGACAATTTATGGTCTCGCTAGCATGTTTCAACAATGTCAGGTTGCGAGGGACGTGACGATATAGTTGTGGGCCAGCAGAGGCTGACATTTAAACCGAATTTGGCCTATAACCAAATGCATGCTGTACCACGTATAGCCTAGTTTTTATATTATAAAGTGGATTTTCAATTGTCTGCCTTTCTGGTTTGTCTAGGATGAAATAGAGTGGTTGAATCAAGTATCGTAGCAAAATAAAGTTTATATCGTGTTTTATTGCATTTAACACATTTTGTAAATCCCATTGATTTCTGTTGGAAGACTCATTGCTCGTTGACCTAACCCTTTCCATTTCCAGCCAACAAGCAATGATTCTAGGAGGTATTCTAGTCCGCTGATTGAGCCAGAGAGTTAACGTTATGGATTGTACATATTTATAATTCGAAATCCGTCCCAGCCTTTATACCACAGATACTCCAGGTTCTATAGCATAGAACCGCTTTGTCTGATTACAGTTTAATTATTTTTTCACAATTTACCAGCTCTCGTTTTGAAGACTACACAGCAAAATCCATAGTGTTAAATTGAATCTGTCCGAGTCAATTTTAACTCTATCCTGGTTTATTTTGTCCCAATCTCGTCAGTGTTAAATTAACACCACATCGAGTGTTAACAAAGTGACTCTGACATAGTGTTAAAATTTAATCTGTTCAGAGTTACAAAAGAACAACAGCAAGTGTTCGTTTAAGTCATTACACTAGTGTGAAGAGTTAAACTTCAAATCACATTTAGTGTTAATTTAACTCTAAATAGTGTTAAAAATGAATATTTTCAGAGTTACAAACTAACAAAAGAAAGTGTTGGTTTAACTCATTGCACTAGTGTGCAGAGTTAAACTTCAAATCTAATTTAGTGTTAATTTAACTCTAAATAGTGTGATGCTTTCCACCAAAAGCTTGCAATGATCCAAAAATAAGTAATACAATAATGTTTAATTGAAATAATTGTTAGTTAGCTCTAAAAAGACACAATATACAAGTTTAGCTGTCAACCATCATATTATTTATTGGAAAATGAGGTTCCAATATAGCACAGAATTAGAATAGGTGACAGTGAGGGATAAAATACATGTTTCCATCAGAATTGTAAGCATATTGCTTATCAAAAGCTTTATAGTAAAACAAACTCTTAACGCTTACAATAACAAATGGACTAGGTCTCTCCTCGATACAAAATGCACTAAAATGGGCATGCAATCCCAATGTCAAAACTTCACAAAGAAGAAGGTATGCACAGCCATCTTTTAAAATTATGTTAATATTTTTTTAAACACTGGCATATGAGATTAAACGCCACAGCAGATAAATAAACCCACGTGATCAAGGGCGTAGGAACCGGGTGGGACGGAGGGGACGTGTCCCCTCCAATATCAGAGACAGGCGCATTTGTCCCACCTAAAAATTATACCGGATCTGTCAGGTTTCCAATATGTGTCCCCCCCCAATGTTAAACTCATTCCTACGCCCCTGCACGTGATATTCATTTCCAAAACATTTAACCCAATTAGTAATATGAGCAACATTATGGTCACTAAGCCCAAGACAGTCACATATTATTTCACATCCCTCTAAATAAGAAACCATCTCTAGACGTGTTGGTCCATGTTCAAACCTGTCAAAGTTAAATGTTTCCCTGTAAAAGGCCATGTGTGATTGATGTGCTTTCACCAATGTTTTGGTTACATTTTTGAAGTTCTTAACTGAGCATTTGAAAACATTGTGTTTGGCCTCAAACCTCATGCACCAAACATGAAGGAGAGGGCCTATTTGTCTTAAACAACGCGGGTAATGAACCATAAAATGATGCTTGGGTATTAATCTCTTGGTCGGGAATGTCATCTTGAAGTGGCTATGGTGATCTGCAATTAAATGTTTTAGATAACTTATCATGCCATCAGTTAAACCTGGTGAGAAAACTATATATACAATCTGTAACAACAGTAGAAGTACATGCCATACAGCGCAGGTGTTTTCAAAGAGATCTCCCAAAATGAGAGGTGTATTGCGCAATAAACACCATGCCTGAGAGCATTCAGACCAAGATGTTTGCTATCATCCATCTTCAAAGCACTTAGCCGTTTTTTTCTTCCCAGGTATCCATAATTGAAAGCATGAATCTGTTCAAACAGATCAGTGACTGAAATTTTCTTTGTATCAATCAAGTGCTGATAAACAAGTTTCAGTTCATATTGGGCAACACCTTTCAGTATGTCATGCATAATGTCCACAGCAAAGTTATCACAAGTATGGTAATAGCTAAGTCTATTAAACAAACATTCTCTTTTCAGACCAAAGCTTGACGATAACTGTGGATTTTCTCTCAAACTGCTGATGTGTTGAGAATGAAGTTCTTTAGAACGTAATACAATGCCAGGTTGATCTTCAGAAAAGATCCTC
This sequence comes from Pollachius pollachius, assembly GCF_949987615.1. Lineage (NCBI taxonomy): Eukaryota > Metazoa > Chordata > Actinopteri > Gadiformes > Gadidae > Pollachius > Pollachius pollachius. Next base: position 29,012,473 of record NC_136934.1, on the reverse strand, counting down.
TGAAAAGCATCCCTGTCTGCTAAACAAAAACAACAACAGTATGTGGCACTGAATGATTCAATGAATCCAAATAGACTATGAAGTGCAAGGTTGTCTCCAGTGATCTGCACAACACTCCCCTTTATTGGGTTATCAGATACTGGGATATGTACACCATCTGTCTCCAAACATTTCAAATCATCCAATAGATGCTTCAGAATGGCGTCGAAACTGTACTTTTTGATGTCATCCGTGTGAAAAAGCAAAAGTAGTTGAATGTTCATCAGTACTGAGTTACATTTTGGAGGGAGGTTCCTCAAAATAAAATCCATGCAACCAAGTTTGTGGATCCCTTTTTTGGACCCCAAGGGATTAGCTGTCTCAAAATCGCCATAGTATAACTGAAGCTGTAATGCATTCTCCTCAAAACCAAATAATCTGTTTTCACACATTTCTTTTCACATATTCCCCATCACTAATGTCCTCATAAAACCGATCTGTTTTTCCTTTTGTGTGCAGAAAGGCCTCTAGTATTTCTTTGTTACTTAACATTGACTGGATTTTTTTTATGAATGGGACATAGATGAACTAATCTGTAACAGGGACCTGGCTGTACATCCCAGTTTTTATGTCACGTCTGACATCAAATCTCACACCTAGAACATGTTCTACTTGTTGCACAATTCTCCACTTTTCTCCAAAGTATCTTTGACGTTTAGATTCTGTCTTAAATTTTGTTAGTGGATTTTCAACTGATCGATAACATCTCTCGACTGTCTCAGAAAGCCCTGATGGAACATTACTGAGAATGGTCTCTTTCGTTTTGGTTTGTATGTCGTCAACCAATTCCTCAATTGCCTCGACTACCACTTTAACTGTACTATGAGACACCATTTTGGCTTGTAACTGTGCAACTAAAGACCCGCACATATCATTCAAATTAATAGCCGACTCAAGCACTGATTTTCCAAATCTCCACTTTCCGGATCATTTTCATAGGTGTGTGGAACCTCAGCATCACATCCATTTTGCAACTCAGAGAGACCCTCATTCCCTTTTCTCCCTTCATTTAGGTCACTAGAATTGGACGGAACCTTATTTACACGAACCTGAACTAAATGTTTTTTAAAGCCAGACTAAGTTCCAAACACTGATGAACATCCACTCTCTGCACAATTCAAGCGCAAGTATTTTCCAGGATAAAGGCTGTGAGGAAATTTCAAATGCCGACAAACGGAACATGATTTTGGATTATGATGTTTTACAAACATAAGCTCCCTAACTCTTGGCTTTTTTTCTGATCATACCAACATCGATGTTGTACACAGCTGTTTGTACGAAGGTGTAGAAACCATCAAGTCCCTCACTATATGACGTTCCTAAAAACAAAGTGTGTCTTAAACAGCTCGTCAAATGCAGCGACTGATGTTTGTGCTCTGCATGGAATTGCCTTGCCATCCACAATGGCGTAGAACTTCTGGATCTTGTTTTTCTGTTGGCCTACGCAGAGCAGGAAGGGATGAGTAGGTTTGAGACTGGACAAGAAGATAGGAATACTTGCACCAACCAGTTAAATACAAATAAAGCAAAATAGTAAAAAGTGTTAGCTGCTTTAAAAGGAATCTATGCATACAATACACCCTATGCATTAAGATATGTTTACCTCAAAATGTTAACTTCATTACTTAATATTTAACTTATATTACTTTTATGACAAACACTTCTCTCCCTTCAAATCAATTAATTCTGTAAGGCCCATGTAGATTATTTGAAAATCCCTTATATTTCCTTTTATGAAGACTTATTGGGCCCTATTTTAATGGTCTGAAACGCAAGTGAGAAGCGCCAAGCGCAAGTAGCTTTGTGGGCGGTTCTATGGCGATGTCGCTAGTTTACCGGCGCAAAAAATGACTCTGTGCCCGGCGCAAATCTAACAAGGGTTGGTATGAAGTAGCCTAATTACCTGTAGGTGTGGTTTGGGCGTAACATGCAATAAACCAATGAGAGTGCCAGCTCCCATCCCCTTTAAGAGCCATGAGCGTATTTCAATCTGACGAGTTGATATTTTGACAGCGTGTCTGCAGTCTCCGATGAGACAGATGCACATGAATTTCAAACTTCAAATGGCTCAGTTTATGGCCAAATAATACGGCCGAATTCACACATAGAATAAGGTTTTCTTCCACAACTTCAGAAATACTGAGTCCTCAAATAAACTTCGGCAAAGAAAAAGTATATGATATAACATATGATATACGGTAACTGTGGTTCTATTTAATGATATACGCAATACATTATAAACATCGTTTCTTAGCAGTATTGTATGCATTATCTTTATCGACTTGTGTTCCTAATGTGTTCCTCCTTATGCGTTATGTGTTTAGTTTGCGTGTGTTTAAACAGATGGACGCGCGCCCGCATTCATTAATTCTTTTTAACGCTTAAAAAAATATATATATATTGACGCTACAAGTTGATGTCGGCAGGGTTGCTATGGCCGGTCGTTATGCGGAAATCGGAAGGACGTTGTCTATGAAGGTATTACTGTAGCAAAAGTCTTTAACACCTGTAACTGCAGATTTTGTATGCGTAAACTAAAGTCACAAATATGTAACAGTACATTTGATGTCGTAAATATTCTTTCTACCATTGTAAACACTAAATAGGGTCTACGAGTTCACAAGTCTGTGTTACAGGTGCACAAATCCTACCTTGTGCATCACAACTTCAAAGAGCCATGCACTTGACACTTTTGCTACAATCATTGCAGCGCAGTTGGTGCAAAACACATTCACACACCAGGGTTTCATAATCTGAGAACATGCACAAAAGTTGTGCATTCGTAAACCCGAATGTGAACTAATGCATCAGAAGTTGCTGTGAAATATTTCCTCACAAATGAAGTTATACAGATCGCTATGTTCAATGAGCATTTTAATGAGCGAGCACAAGTCCATCGATACAACTGCTTGCCTGCTTTTTCTTGAGGATACTTTTGCAACATGTCTATGTGGTACAAGTGTAGCAAAAGTGATTTGCATCCGTATGAAGCAGACGTCCGCGGGCGGGACAAAATTGCAGCATTTAACCAATGAAAGTCGCCGGCAGAAAACTACACTGGGACCATCCAAGCAAACTCTTACTTACTGGAGTCTTGAAAGTAGACAAGAGGGCATCCTACACGACGGAGTTGGGTATCTTACATTATGTTTATTTTCATTATGTAAATTAAATTACTTAGTTCAACTGAATTCTCCCCAAATTATTGCATTAACATGCCACAAGTGTATTTCAATGTATTTTAATGGTCTGCTTGGATGGTCCCAGTGTAGTTTGAAAAATGCACCCCCTGCCGGCGACTTTCATTGGTTACTGCTGCAATTTTGTCCCGCCCACGGACGCTCTGCCTCATACGGATACAAATCACTTTTGCTACACATGTACGACCAAGACGTGTTGCAAAACTACCTGCAAAAAACCCCACAGCTGAGGCTTGCAGGAGCAGAGTCGAGCAGTTGTAAAGATGGACTTGTGCTCGCTCATTAAAATGCTGAATCAACAAAGCGTTCTATATCATTTTATTTGTGAGGAAATTTTTCACAGATGTGCAACTTCTGATACATTAGTTCACATTTGGGTTTACGAATGCACACATTTTGGGCATGTTCTCAGATTATGAAACATGAGTGTGTGAATGTGTTTTGCACCAACTGCGCTGCAATGATTGTAGAAAAAGTGTCAATTGCATGACTCTTTGAAGTTCTGATGCACAGGATAGGATTTGTGCACCTGTAACACAGACTTGTTAACTCCTAGACCCTATTTAGTGTTTACAATGGTAGAAAAAATATTTACAACTTCAAATTTAGTGTTACACATTTGTGACTTTAGTGTACGCATACAAAATCGGAAGTTACAGGTGCTAAAGACTTTTGCTACAATAATACCAGTTTTCAGTCCTGTGTGTTCAATGTTCGCTCCGTCACAGCTGTTTCGAAAAGTGTGTTACCATCTCCCATTTTGCGCATTTACTCTCTTTCGCATTTCTCAAAAACCACCTCAAGCGAGCGGATGAACTTTTTTGCAAATTAGAGGATTTTCATGCGAATTTTGGTGTTTCCATCACCGTTTACTGATTCGATACTTCCAAATTCGCATAAAATCAGGGGGATGGAAACGCAGCTACTGACACAGGGAGAGGCTTTTATGATTTGTTTGAAATCAATCTGTTTATTTCAACAACTGCGCCATCAACATCCAACATAAAAATTATTTCAACGTGGGCTTAGGCAGATATGTTACGTTACGTCCTGCTACGCGGTCCAACACCCCCATCTAGTGGCCGCTGGTGGCTTCTGGTCCTCATCCCCTCGACGCACCTGCCGGTAATATGCTAATCATTGTACCCTACTTCAGTCGGGGATTTCCAGTCTGCCGGCGCCAGTTCGTCGTTTACTACTACAAGTTCGTATCGCCCTACCAGCTCTTGTTCCAGTCTTGCCCCGATTCCTTGCTCCCTTTGTAATCCCCTCTCCCCCTCTCTAGTTCTCCTTCTGCCTGCCTGCCTACCCGTTATCGGACCTTCGCCTGCCTGACTACCCCTCCATCGCTGAGCCCTTGCCTACCCGATCTCCCGTCCGGTACCTGACCCCTGCCTGCCTGACTACCCGCCTTGCTTGTACCAATAAATCCCGTTGCCCTCGCCCGGTCTCCGCCTCCCTGTGTCCAGCACTTGGGTCTCCGCATTCTGTTCCTTAACAGTACGAACTGGCCAACATGGACCCAGCTGACGCAGAGGCTTTCAGGGTAATGATCTCCCGTCAAGGGGTTCTTCTGGGCCAATACAACCAGGTCCTGCAAAAGATCACCTCCTCCCTCCGTGAGTTGACCCTAGCTGTCCGCCCTCAGCCCCCCGACACTCCAGAACCACCAGTCCCAATTCCGGGTTCGTCGGCTTCCCCCCGGGAGCCATTCATTCCAGCCCACGAATGCTACAAAGGGGACCTGGGAACCTGTCGGTCGTTCCTTCTCCAGTGTTCCCTTGTGTTTGAGATGCAGCCCCAGACCTACCCTACCGATAGATCTCGGATAGCCTACCTGATCGGCACGCTTCGGGGCGAGGCTCTCGCATGGGCAGCGGCTGTGTGGGAGTGCGGTTCCGCAGTCTGCTATGATTATGAGGCCTTCACTGAGGAGATGCGGAAGGTGTTCGATCATCCGGTCCGGGGCAAAGAGGCCTCCCAACGTCTTCTTCAGCTTCACCAGGGATCCCGCAGCGTCGCCTCCTTCGCGGTCGAGTTCCGGACCCTTGCGGCCGAGAGCGGCTGGAACGAGGAGGTGCTCCAGGGGGTCTCCCAGAACGCGCTTAGCAGCGAGCTTAAGGCCTTGTTGACCTCCTGGGAGGAGGCTTCGGATTTGGATCACCTGATCGCTCTCGCAATCCGCATGGACAATCGCCTACGAGAACGCCGCAGAGAGAAGGGTTTGCATTCATTCACCACTCCCCCTTTCGAGCCTCCAGCTGCACCTCAGTCCTTCCCCCCGGTTCCCGTTCCTCCCCGCTGTGTGCGGTCCCCTTCCCCCGAACCGATGCAGATTGGACACACACACCTCACCCCTGAGGAGAGGGAACGTCGTAGACGCGCCGGAGCCTGTTTCTACTGTGGAATATCAGGCCATCTCCGAGCGGGATGTCCCTCACTCTCGGGAAACGAACAGGCTCGCCAGTAACCCGAGGGATCCTGGCGAGTCGCTCCCGTAATCCCTCAGTCTCCCGTCCCCTCCTGGAGGCTGTCCTTATGTGGCGGGACCAAACCCTCCAGCTCTCCATCCTCCTGGACTCTGGAGCAGATGAGAGCTTCATTGATCGGGAGTTGGTTCGGCGACTGAGGATTGACACTGTTCCTCTCGATTCCCCAATCGAGACCCAGGCGCTAGACGGGAGGACACTCACACGGGTGGAGCACCACACCGTTCCGATCAACCTACTCCTCTCGGGGAATCACAACAAATCCAAATCTCTTCTGGTGATTTCCAGCCCCTTCTCTCCGGTCGTGCTGGGTTACCCCTGGTTTCGGACCCACAACCCACAGAACGATTGGGGAACAGGTTGAATCATGTCATGGAGTACCCATTGCCTGTCTCAGTGCTTGTGGTCCGCTCAGTCCCCTCGGGCGCCAGAGCTCGAGTCCGTGGCCGAACCTCCGAACCTGTCCTACCAGTGCCGTTCGTCTCAGGCTCCCCCCATCCCTCCGGGTGCATCCAACCTTCCATGTCTCCCAGGTCAAGCCCGTCTCCACCAACCCGTTGTCCCCCCCCGTCCCACCTCCACCTCCTCCAAGGGTGATTGACAACCATCCGGCTTGGACGGTCCGTCGCCTACTGGATGTGCGACGCCGCTGCCGGGGCCACCAGTACCTGGTCGACTGGGAGGGGTACGGTCCTGAGGAGCGTTCCTGGGTTCCCTGGAGTCACATCTTGGATGCCGCACTCCGTCCGCCGAGAGGCGTCCGTCGAGGGGGGGGGTACTGTTACGCTATGTCCTGCTACGCAGTCCAACATCCCCATCTAGTGGCCGCTGGTGGCTTCTGGTCCTCATCCCCTCGACGCACCTGCCGGTAATATGTTCATCATCGTACCCTACTTCAGTCGGGGATTTCCAGTCTGCCGGCGCCAGTTCGTCGTTTACTACTACAAGTTTGTATCGCCCTACAAGCTCTTGTTCCAGTCTTGCCCCGATTCCTTGCTCACGTTGTAATCCCCTCTCCCCCTCTCTAGTTCTCCTTCTGCCTGCCTACCCGTTATCGGACCTTCGCCTGCCTGACTACCCCTCCATCGCTGAGCCCTTGCCTACCCGATCGCCCGCCCGGTACCTGACCCCCGCCTGCCTGACTACCCGTCCATTGTCGAGCCCTTGCCTATCCAATCGCCTGCCCGGCACCAGACCCCCCGCCTGCCTGACTACCCGCCTTGCTTGTACCAATAAATCCCTTTGCCCTCGCCCTGTCTCCGCCTCCCTGTGTCCAGCACTTGGGTCGAAAACAGATCGCTATTTATTTTACTGAACACAGCCTGCATGACGGTGAACTAGACACGTCTTCAGCATATGGAAACTATAGCCAAAAAAAAAACTTCACACGGTGTGTCTTTTTAAAATGTATTTGTTACCAGTATTCGTAGTGTTGATCATCTGAGAAATAGTCCGCCAAAGACGTTGACGTCGCTTAGCAACCGAGGACGCTTGCGGAGTGAAACGACCGAAAAAAAAATAAGCCGCCCGTGTGCATGTGTGGTTTAAGGCCATAAGGTGAACCTGTTTTTCGTTTCATCCCATTCCCATGTCTGGGCACTAAATTATTTTCTTTTTTTCAAAAAGATATATTGGTTTTGAACAAGAAAAAAAAAGTTATTCTCTTGACATCCTGCAGTATTTTTTTAATTAGTGTTTAAAGTCGGGACTATTTCTTGCTTACCATAACAATATTTTCGTTCCAAGTGGTAACGTTTTTGTCACGTGCTTCACATTCAACCAATCAGGTAGCCGCGCAAATCCAACAACAACATGTCAACAGCAAGTACCGAAGACGAGGAAAATGCTCTAAAACATCTTAAACATCTAAAAAAAGTCTGAAAAAAGGATCATAAAATATGCTATATACATCACACGGCTGTAAGAAATGAAGAGGTAAATAATTTTACTCTCCCACGGTGGGATACTTACAGAAACTGGCTTTGTTGTCATGGCGAGTGTCAAAAAGTAGCCGAGACATTCCAACATTGTATAGATGTTGGATATGAAAATGTTCCAGAGGACGCTGGGTTTCACCCACCATGCTATCTGCGTTTCATTGACAAAAGGCGCTTGTATTTTGCTAAGAAACGGACCAAACGGCTGGCTGGAGTTCAAGATGCACACGGGGGAAAGTCTGTGCCATTGGACAACGTTAGTGCGTCAGGCTGTGACACCCCGCAAAAAAAACTTAGATCCGAGACGGGCCTGCCAATAGTTCCTGCTGGCCCTGTGCTACCTTCCTTATGCATAATTTGTAAGAAAACAGACAAGAACATTACTGTGGGAGGCAAACGCCAGAAGGACCATCTGTCACAGGCAGAAACGTTTTCAGCAGGTAACCACTCACACCACACACACACACACACAAGCACACACACAAGCACACACACACACACACACACACGCATACACAGTACACATAGCATTTACACACACACAGTACACATAGCACTTACACACACACATAATGTAAAAACCATTTAATTATCTTTTATTTTTAGGCCAGTTGATGAACGCTGCCAGGATAAAACAAGATAGTAGCATTCTCTTGCATATTCAAGACAAAGACTGTGTGGCCATGGAGGTGCGGTCCCACTAGTCCTGTTACAGACAGTACACCAGGTTCCTGACAAAGCCTACTGTAACAGTTATTGGGATCTAGGACGAAGAAGTGTGAGTTATTATAATGCATTATTAAGTATGCACACATTATACATTCACATACACACAATTCATATTATAGATGCATGACAGATACAGTGTCATGAATTTATGAAATGAATATAGAATATATAAAAGTTTCACTTCTTGAATGGACTTTTCCATGATAGTATTATTTTTTTAGATGCAAAGATGCTGTTTGTATGTATCTTGTGTGTGTGTGTGTGTGTGTGTGTGTGTGTGTGTGTGTGTGTGTGTGTTTTCTTTTCAGAAATGAACCAACCAACCTTTGATGCCAGCTACAAAATATTCTATGAGAGGATCATCCGCCAAAGGATAATTGTAAATCAAGAGGTGCTGAGAATGAACCAGCTACGATGAATGTTTTTAAATACGGTGAAACAACATGAAGATCGTGATGCTTCAAACTACAGGTAATTGAACAACCAGAAGCTTCTTTGGCAGCGATGTAAAAAACTTTTTATGCTGGAAAATATCAAAAGAATAATAAATAATTTAAATAAATTTAAAAAAAGGCTTTGATAGTATATTTAAACTAAACTCGTTTTCAGTATGAATATATCTTTATTCACACCCTTGTGCTCATCTTTCCCTGTGTTCTTATGTTGCAGGCAGGATAAATTGAAGAGAAGGTTGAGCCTGGACTTTCCCCAGCTGTTGTTTCACTGCCCTCAACATCTGTGAACTGTTTTTTGTTGAGACATTGTCTGCTGATAAGCTGATAGACAGGCTACCTCAACCATCAGGTAAAGACACAACCAGTGGCAGCTGGTGGTTTTTAAAGTGAGGGAGGAAGGACTGCGCCCTTGGTTGCCATTGGCCTGCTTGCACTGTTGGTGTATGGTGGCATAAGAATGTGAGACTCAAGTTGTTTCAGGGTGTTTTGGTGAACTACAAAATAGTAGAGAGATAGTTATGTGAATAAAATTGATACAAAGCCACCAGTGGCATCACTGTAATTTGAAAGCTGGTGGGCAGCATGTCTTGGAAATTAACTACAAGGGCAGAAGGAATGGATGCAAAGCCCATTAGTCAAATCAGGCCTACTCTTGATTTGTAAAAGTAAATAAAAAAATCTGGGCCTATTTTTACCCTCAATGACATTATTGGTTGTAATGTTTATTTTCAGTTACAATTGTTTTAAGAAAAGACTCAAGACCAAAAGTGATGCCATTTAAAACGCATCATGCTCTGAATCATTCACCCTTTCCACACCCTTTCCACAATATCAAACAGAACGGTCAGAGTAACAAACTAGTAAAAGAACGAGAACATTATTTCAAACAACCTGATCTATAGGCAAGGTGCCTAGCAAGGAAAGTCGCATAGCAGCACCAACATGAACTTCACACTTGTCGTGGCGTTTGGTTGCCCTATCAAGATTTTTCACATCAGTGAAACCATGAACAGCCCATATTGGAGATTTGCCATTATTCATTAGCAAACAGGGCCAGCAATACAGTCGATTGCTAGTAATGCTACCAGTAAGCCACGAGTACCTAGCAAACCATATAACACCCACAACACTGACGTTGCCATTACATTTGGTGATCTCGATTTTGCGAAGTGGTCTACCTTTTTCTTTGGTCGCTAACTTAGCACTGTAACTCAATGAATGGAATGCTTTGTAATTAAACATGAAAAATGTCCTTTGTTTCCAATGTTTCCATTGTACACTTTAGTCGCAAATGTTAGAATCTCGTTATCCTTCAGATGATTTCACCTGCTTTGCGTCTCTTAGCCTGACCGGCAATGCAGGCAGAGCGGGTTTGTTATCTACAGCGTTGCCAGATTGGGCAGATTTCCCGCCCAATGATAATTTTTCCAGCCTAATGTGGTTAAAAGTAGCCCAATTGGGTGGGAAATCTGGCAACACTGCTCACCAGACAGGGATCCTGCTTATTGGTTCATAGCGCAGCGCGAACCCATTGAAACCCATGTTATTCACCGGCCGCCAGTACTTTCGGGGAAATGAATGGGAGTCAACGGAGGCTGAGGGAGGACCTTCCTCCCTGAGGTAATTGTCAATAGGCGATAGAGGGTGCTAATGTCCCTTTACCCAGGGAAATGAACATTATATATTCAAAGGCATTAAAGTAGTCATATTTAAGGGCATTAATTCATTACAGTAGTCAGGGCAATCTACATTTTTTATTCTCAACAATGTTAGGGAGGATCTTCCTCCCTCTCCTCAATGGAGAAGCCTCCATTGGACACAACAGAGTCAACTGAAGTAAGACAAACTGAAATTGACACTGAACACATGGCAAGAACAACAGCTGGTCCGCAAACTACTGAGGACACAAGGACACTTTATAGAGCAGCGCTGATATTGAAGCGGCTACTATGTGACTCTCCCGGTATGACCTGCCCCTGGCCACCCACATCAGATGATTTAAATGTGTCTGAAGCAAAATCTGTTGTGCCACTTGAACTGTACAATGTAATTGCTTGGATTGAAGGTGCAACAGAGGAACCAACATTAGCCTGTTATGTTGACATTCCAGAAGATTTTAACCTAAAAGTGATATCTGTTTGTCAAGACATTATGTATCTTGCATCTAAAGGTCGGAGGCAGACACCCAAATCAATATGTCTTGGTCTAAGTATTCACCATTTAACAGGTTCCTCACAAGTTGTGTCACTGCTGAGTGGACTAGGACATTGTGCTTCATGGGACACAGTTGTCAGTCTAGACACTAGCCTTGCTCAACTACAACTACTTGAGGGCAGAGACAAAATTCCCGTTGGATTCTCGAAGAAGACTCCTACAGTACTGGTGTGGGACAATATTGACTTTGGGGAGGAGACATTGTCAGGTCGTGGAACCACTCACCATCCAACTGGCCAGTGGTGGGTAGTAACGCGTTACAAGTAACGCAAATGAGTAAAAAAGTACTTTTTTGGGTAACGAGTACTTCTCACGTTCCTTTTTTTTAAGTCTGTAATTTTACTCTTACTGGAGTAAATATTTGATTTAGAATTCAACTCTTTACTCAATTTCATTTTCCATTGTGCCTTCATTAAAATGAGTATTTTGATAAACACATTATCTTCGTTGACTGTTATACAAGCGTCAGCGACAGGCCCTCCCTAGGTTGCAACATTGTTGCGATTCCATAGCCGAGGAGACGAGTCGACAGTTACGTTGGGACTGAGGACTAGAAACGCCATGGATGCAGACGCTCAGGAAGATATTTTCGGCAGGGGGTGCGGGGTTACGGTCCACGTAGAGTTTATATAATTCTAAAGATACTATGTTACACAGGCTCTGTATTCTGCAGACCACTCTAGAACTTGTTCATCGTTGTTGTGTCTGGCTGTGAGTGTGTGCATGCTATGCGTAGGCTGGATCGCAATGACGTGAAGACAAATCTGATTGGCTAATCAGCTAACCAAGCCAGCCTGGTTAGTGTTTCATTGGTTGTGTTCCTACAAAACTCTTGCCTTTTGTCATATGCACAGAGCTGAAATTAATTTACGTTTTTTGTGTAAATTTGTTTGAAATTAAATACATTTTTTGTTGTTCGTATTGTTGTATGTTTAATGAACAACACACACAATGAAGCAACTTGTGAAGAAATGTTTTAAGAGTACATCTTTCTCTCTCTCACTCACTCACTCACTCACACACGTTATGACTTTTTCACTGAACCACTCCAATACAAAAATGTAAAGTAACTTGTAATTTGAGTAACTTTATAACAAATTACTTTTTTTACTCTTACTCAAGAAGGTTTTCAAATTGGAATATTTACTTTTACTCAAGTAGATTTCGAAGGAAGTAATTGTATTTTTACTTGAGTATAGATTTTCAGTACTCTACCCACCACTGCAACTGGCAATATGCTGCAAAGTTATGTCGCTGAACCTGCGTCAAGAACAAACAGACGACCCCTACAGAAGGGAGTGTCCTCATTCAAAGCACCCCCTAGCACTCATGTACAACACTGCCAACAGTCTAAAAGACAAGGTCCACAGAACTTGTTTCATCATCATAGTATTCCACTGCAGCTGGAAACATACAGATTCAACACTTTGTCTGCAGCCCAAACTGAACTGGCATGTGTTTTTGTAAAATAAATAGATGCTGAAAGATGCACTGTCCCAAGCTGGACAGGTTTCCATACATTGCTTCAAGGTGATGCTACTCTGCAAAAAACAGCACTGCATTATCTTCCAGTCATTTAGGCTTCACTGACAGATGTCAACGGTATACACAATTCTGAAGCGAAGTGTCCAAATTGCTGATCGGCTTGAACTGGACCATATCGTGTTAGTTTTTATATGCCATATATGCCAAAGCTCAACAAATCCGTTGGAAAGACGGAGACTTGACAAAGTGTCTAGTGATGAGTTTCACACATGCATGTCCTGCCTCAGTATTCTAGGAAAAATGTTTGATGATGCAGGACTGCAAGACATACTCATAGAGTCTGAAATGGTTGCCCCAGGATCCATCAATGGTGAGATCAGTGGTCATCACTACAACCGCAGCAAGAGGGCACAAAAACTTATGTATGAGAGTCTGCAACGGACCAGAGTTAGCACTGTAGTGGCTAAAACTCCCTTCTTGTGCATTTGTAAATTGCTCTAAACACATTCAGTCGATTAACCACTCTTTGACAGAAAGAACGAGATCTACGCGTGTTTACTGTTGAAACGACGGAAGAAAAAACAGTGCGTTCGCTCCGTCTTTACTGAATGCCATAAAAAGATACAAAACAGTTTTACTCTCCCTCAATGCTACGGCATAACAGCGCCCTCTATAGCAACCAATGTCCTATGCATCTCTAATAAGTATAAGCAATGAAAACAAGCACACTAAACAGTTATTAAACTAAAAAGCAAAACTATGCAAAACAATTAGTTAATCAATATAATAAACAATCACTAAATATTAATCTAAATATATAATATCTAAATCTTAATAATATCTAAGTCTAAATTACAATATGGCAAAATGGCACTAACAAGCACCTTCTTAGACTCTTGAAAGGGTCGACTTTGTGATAGACCAGTATCCTGAAATGAGCATTACAAATGTAGAACGGTCACGTAGGTTGGTAGTTAGGATAGTAGTTAGAATTTATGGAAGGGACCAGAAGACACCAACCCAATGGAAAAAGTTTCTATGTGATGGAACAAACAAAGCGGCACTGGCTGAATTCCTCTTCGATGTGTGGAAAGATGCTGATCTAACTGTTGTGGGCAAGGACTTGACTGTGTACATAGCACATGGAGAACTTTGTCACTGCTTAAAGGTAACAGATGGTTCACAAACTGTAAGTGCTGTTAAGGATCTTGAATGTGATCATGAGGAATGCGACACAAGGGTGTCCTTACATGCACATCATGCTGCACAGGAACATGAAACAGTCATCATTAAGAGCCCTGATACAGACGTGTCAGTTATTGCTTTAAGTCTGCAGAGAGATTTTCCATGTAGCTTGTATTTCTTCACATGAGTTGGCAACAGGACAAGAATCATTGATCTTGCTAAGGTGTCAACAGCCCTTGGAAACAGTGTGTGTTTGGCACTTATTGGAACTCATTCCTTCTCAGGTTGCGACTCCACAAGCGCCTTTCATGGCAAGGGGAAAAGAAAGACATTTTCTGTTGCTTGCGAAAAGGAAGAATACCTGTCTGCATTTACACATCTGGGAAGCAGTTTTGAATTGGACCAGTCTACATTTCATGTGCTGTGCAAATATGTGTGCCACCTGTATCACCTATATGTGTTTACGATGCAAGGTACAAAGCATTCTGCATGGCATCATCAGCTTTGCCGGAACTCTCAATGCCCCCTACAAGTGACGCCCTGCACCAACACTGCAAAAGGGCAAACTACCAGGCTGCAATAATGAGACATTCTCTCAAAGGTATAATGTCTGCCCCTTCACCCATTGGCAATGGATGGCACATTGAAGATGGGGAGTTAAAAGTTACATGGATGACTGCAAATCCTGCCCCTGAGAGTGTGTTAAAGGTAGTCCACTGCAGCTGCAAGCAGAGCAAATGTGAGACGGGAAGATGGTCCTGTATGTCTGCAAGACTGTCCTGTACTGATTTATGTCGGGGCCAAAATTGTGCCAATATTTCCATGGAAACAGAGGATATAACCACATTGGAAGATGGCTCTGATGATACCGATAGGGATAACTAAGAGATGGAAAATATCTCCCTCGTTCAGAATACGCAAAGTCACGGTGACCTTCTCCTTCAAAACTTAATCGGTTAATTCTCTAATCAAAATGTGAGTTTTTGCCAATTTTGAGAAAAATTAGTAATGAGTATTCTTTTTTTTAAGTTAAATACTAAAACTAAAAACAAAACAGGAGGTTACAGTGCCCTTGACCTTCAAAATATAATTGACTCATCCTCTAATAAAGTGTGAGTTTGTGCCAAATTTGAGGAGAACTTATCAAAGCATTCTTGAGATATGGCTTTAACAATATGCAAAGTTGAGAAATAATAATAATAACAATAATGATAATAAAAAAATACTCAAGACCTGTGCCCGGTTTCCCGAAAGCATCGTTAGGCTAAGTGGATCGTGAAGTGTGTCGTACGAGCATCGTACAGTTTTCACACCGTTTCCCGAAACCATTGTTGGTTAACGAACGTCGTGAAAACGCTTGTAGCTAACGAGGACTCCAGGGGTACTCGTAGGATGCTAAGAGCATCGTTAGTCTACTATAGCCTCAGTGGCGTCACCGGCGGACTTTACGTGTATTGGATGTGTTATATTAAAACACGTGTTATATTAAAACACATCCAATACCACGGAATACCCAGTGGCGTCACCGGCGGACTTTACGTATATTGGATGTGTTATATTAAAACACGTGTTATATTAAAACACATCCAATACCACGGAATACCCAGCTGGCACAAATTTGCAACCAAAAACAGTGGTTACCGCCGATATATTACTCATAGACTACTGTTAGATTTATACAGCAAAGATAGAGACATGTTAGAACTCAACAACAACATAATTTATTGCAGCTTCAATTCCAAAAATACATGCGCAGCCGAAATGTACCGATCAATCGCCACGTCACAAGGCATAAAATAAAGTCAAATGATTCCATTGCTCTTGTGTGGGAGGTCGCTTTCGAGCTGCTCTTGCTGTCTCCCTCTGATTTTAATTCAACCATCGTGGTTAAAATGTCCTCATATTGATCAATGACAGAAGACAGGCTACTGTAGACATGAATCATGCTGAGACCAGCGGGTGTCGGATAATTTCTGCAGGCGTTTTTTGTTGCGATTGTTTGCATTAAGCACTGTAGGCGTTTCGGTGAGGCTGTGATGAAGTTCACTATTTATTGGACCTTGTCTAGACAGTAACGAACATCCCTGACCATAGTTAATCGCGTTTGTAGTATATACTCAGACATGAACTCATTATTGCATGCGGGTTTCTTCATTCATAAAAAAATTGAAACATTCGGGAGTATGCAATAATATGAATTATTCTAAAGAGGTCTAGACTCCGTGCACAGCCCCGCCTTCTCCAGTGAACCAAGAAAGCCCTGTCGTGACGACCGGGGGTTGACCCCCTCGGTTTTACACAGGAAACTTGAGATAAGAAGGTGAAATCGCCGGGCGTGCCAAGTTGCGACCGAGCCGGCTTGGCAGCGTAAAAAGACCTATAGCCAACATCATCCTGCCCAACAATATGGGCAGGATCTAGACCAAGCTCTCCTAATTGGGTCAGCAATAGCCGTGTGTCAATGCCTAGCCTCTGCGTTTTAATGATAATGAATGAATGGAACGTTGCATTTTTAATGTCTACAAATATTCTAGACTAGAGAATGCGCGCCAATCAATGAAACTTTATGCGGAATCAGATAAAGTCGGGAACATGCTTTGCGCAGCAAAGCATGTTTCAGAAATCAGCACCTAGTTGTCACACAAGCTATTTTTGATTTTTGTAACATGGAAGGGGGGAAATTGCCGTGAAAAAATGTACGCACAGTGCATTCAGGATTAGGACCGATACATATGTCGGCTTAGGCCTAATCAATTGTGTTTTAATATCTTTAGCATTCAAATTATTGCAGTCTATTCATTTCGTAGGCTACTCTGCTGTTGGCCTTGATGGGGAAATATTTTAACATCTTTTAACCCCATTTTCCTGCAACATTCCTGCGTCTCCCTCAGTACAGAGCCAATTTCAGCACCGTGTCAGTATACAGTTACAATCCTACGAACGTCGTGAGTGCAGTGAACGAGGAGTTCATGTTACGAGGAGTTTCGGGAAACGCTCCAAAGAAAATCACGATGGTTTGCAAGATCCATCGTGAGAATGATCGTACAAGCGAAGATCCATAGCTATCGGGAAACAAGGCCCTGCTGTGACATCAACACATTGTTTTGTTCAGGTAAATGTTGTTTAATATCATTTTGTGTACAGATTCTGAACTGTAATGCATCTTTTGTTGTATTGTAATTTATCGGCATTATTCCATATTTTGATTGATTTTCGCCCAGTGTTCTTTATTTTATTTTATTTTTTATTTCCTCTTATAACACAGAAACGACTGGACTTTTTAATGTATAAAACATCATTGTTTAGCAAAATGTACCATGTATATGTTCAATTGTATAGGTTACTATTCACTTAAGTTTAAGCGTTCTTTTCTTTCTTTTTTTCTATTTCATGGTCTAAATTCAAATTTAACGACACTAATGCAAAAATACTTGTCTCAGATGTTAGGTATTTGTATAAATGTCAATGTGTGAGAGATATGGTTTCAAAAATGAATGTAAATAAATGTACAAGCCAAACATGCTGCATAAGATTTTCGTTTTTTTGTAATTCACATTTTAATACATTCATGGCTCTTAAAAAAAACTGCAGGATATTTTGAGGAGAACTTGAGCCGTTACCTCTTTCTCTATCTGATACAGATAGAGAAAGAGGGAGGGAGTGAGACACACATACACCCATACACACCGCACACACACAACCGCACACACACACACACAGGTATTTCGGTGACACACAGAGATGTGATCCACTGTGAGACTGGGGTACCTGCCAGTACCCCTTGGTCAGGTCAAAGGGCGTGGGGTAACGGGCTGGTCCAAGACGTTCGATTAGCTCGTCCACCCGGGGCATGGGGTAGGTGTCGAACTCGGACGCCTCGTTCAGCCTCCGGAAGTCATTACAGAAGCGTTAGGTTCCATCTGGCTTTGGTACGAGGACTACCGGGCTGGACCAGGCACTGCCAGCTCTTCGATGACCCGGAGCTGTAGCATCCGGCGTACCTCGGCCTGGATGGCCTCCCTGGACGATGGGCCACACCTGGGCCATGCGGTCCCTCACCTGTTCCACGTGGTCCAGGGTGGTGCAGTGGGGGGACGGCTGGCTCTCCCATGCCTCCTTGGTTATGTCCAGGATGCCGCGGGGCTTCCGTCCGTACAGCAGCTCGAACGTACGGGCAACAGGACATGTGGTAATAGCTGGTCCCACTTCTTACCGTACATGTCCATGGCCTTTTTAAGCATCTGCTTCAGAATTTTGTTGAACCGTTCCACCAGGCCATCCGTCTGGGGGTGGTAGACTGAGGTCCGGAGCTGCTTCACCTGAAGGAGTCTAAGTAATTCCTTCATTACGTGAGACATGAAGCATGAGCCCTGATCTGTTAACATCTCCTTCGCTATCCCTACCCGGCTAAACAGTAGCATTAGTTCCCGGGCGACCACCTTCGCGGTGACTGCGCGCAGGGGTAGAGCCTCGGGGTACCGGGTGGCGTAGTCCACCAGTACCAGGATGTATCGTGTCCCCGGCTGGTCTTGAGAAGGGGCACCACAATATCCAGAGCTATTCGGTCAAAGGGGGTTTCTATAATCGGCATGGGGATAAGGGGGTTCCTGACTGTGGCCCTAGGCGCTACCCTCTGGCACTCAGGACACCCCTGACAGTGACGGTCGACATCCCTCTTTACCCCTGGCCAATAAAATCTTGCTTGGACCCGTTCCCGGCTCTTGTCCATGCCCAGATGGGCTCCCAGGAGGTGGGTGTGGGCCATGAACAGCACCTTGCTTACGTACGTTCGGGGAACTACTAACTGTTCCCTTACTCCCCCCTCTCCTTCCACTACTCTGTATAACAGTCCCCCCCTAGTTCTGAAGTGTGGGTGCGGTAGGTGACTCACCGAGTCCCGGGTCTGTCCGTCGGGGGCCAAAACGTGACTCCAGGCATGTTTTAGGGCCTCTTCTTCGATCTGGGCGCTGGCCAACTGGCCTGGTCGGGCCGAGCCTTCCCCCCTCCCCGGTAAGAAGTCTGAGAACTCGGTGAGGGGGGGAACTCTCCGGCTCCTCCGGGGGTCCGTGTTGCTCGGACGCTGTGAGGGTTTCCGGGGTGACGGGGTGGGGTCCCAGCGACCCGGACCGGACGGGCCCTCCTCTCCCCGTGTGGATCGGGTACCCCGGTGGAGAGGGTCCGTTCCCCTTGGACCCCTGGTCCTCTGCCGTCGACTCCCCGGGGGACAACGGGAACCGTGTGGCCCCGTAGGCCTGCTGAGCTCCCCTCGCCCCTCTGCGGGGAGGCTCTCTCCTGCCCCGGGATTCTCGTGCCGGGTCCCAAAGCCAGTGGAATATCGGGCAATCCCTCCCGGTCAGGAGCGGCACCGGGAGGTGGGGTACAATCCCCGCCTGAGCCGTCTCCCCTCCCTTCCTCCCGCCAAGTCGGGGCGGAGGAGGGTGACCACGCTGCCAGTAGGGCCTGCGTGTACTGGTTCATGACCCTTGCTGGTATGATCGGGCTCCCGGACGTCCCCTGCGCCCAACAGGTCGCCAGCATGCAGGGCCGGCCCGCCCCCTTGTTCGCGTAGGCCGACGGCATCGACACGTCCCGGTCTCCAGGGCAGAAGCGCGCTATGTGGCCGGGCTGGCCGCACTCGTAGCACCGACTCCCCTCGCGACTCTCCTGGGTCATGATCGGTAGGTCGGGTGAGGGTGCCGAGGCCCCGGTTGTGGGTCCCTGTCGGTCTCAGCGGGTCTCGGCGGGTCGTGGGGTGGTACCGGTACTGGCGCTCAGTTGCTGGGCCACCTGCCAGTTCTCCAGCTGTCTGACCACGTCATCCACTGTGTCAGGATGGTGGTGGGCCAGTACCCTTTGGGCGCCCGGCGGGAGCTGTCATATAGTATTGTCTATTAGAACCCTGTTGATAGGGCTTGGTCCTTCTCTGGTCGCTAGCCACCTCTTCGCTAACCGACCGTGCTGTGCGATCTGCGTCCGTACCGCACCCCGGACGTCGAATCGCCAGTCGTGGAAGCGTTGAGCGCGGGCCGTGAGGTTGTGTTCATAATAGGCCAGGATCGCCTGCTTGAGGGCGGGGTACTGTCGGGCGGTATCCGCTGGTAGGTCTTGGCTCGCCTGCTGGGCGGGACCGATGAGGAATGGTGCCACGATGTGGGCCCACTGCTCCTCTGGCCAGTTCTCCCTCTGGGCGGTCCACTCGAAGACTTCCAGCTATGCCTCCACGTCGTCGTCGTCAGCTTGGTGAGTCGGCTGGTCGGGGCTGCGGTCGGGGCGTCGCGGATGGCGTGTTGGGTGAGCCGTAGTACGGCTTCGCGGAGCAGGGCAATGCTCTCCGTAGTCTCCCGCTGTAGGGATGCGGCTTGCACCTGCTGTTGACCCGGGGCGGCCGCGGTCCCATCCGGGTTCTGCATGCCGGATTGGTGGGTAGTTTTACCGGGGGATTGTAGTGGGTTCTTCACCTGCCCGCATCCTCCACCATATGTTGTAACCCGCTTCCCAATGTGCCGGGTTCCGGGTACGAATCACACGTTGAAAGAGGGTTAAGCCGCACTTGGCATTTATTGCAATGATCTCCGACAGGGAACACAATCACTATCTATAGGGTCTCCGTGAGCCTCTAGTCGATCGTGGTCTCGAGCGCTTTCTTCTTGCCACTCGCTCCCGTTCTCTGCTCTCGTCAGTTCTCGTGCTCCTTTTACGGCGTGCCTTTTCCTCCCTCCGGCCAGGTGTCCCCTATCTCGCTGATAGGGGGGAGAGAAGTGATGCTCTCTGTCGCCGGTTAGTGGGTGGCGGCGGTATACGCTGTCCAACACTAAACCTCGGACCCGCCTGGGCCAAGGTTTAAGGGGCGGGGTGCCACAATCTTTAGACAACGACTTATTAATACACAAACACAGACACCAGAGTATGTGTGTCTGTGAGTGTGTGTGTGTCTATGTGTGCGTGTGAGGGTGTTTGTGTCTGTGTGTGTATCTGTGTGTTTGTGTGTGTGTGTGTTTGTGTCTGTATCTGTGTGTCTGTGTTTGTGTGTGTATCCTGAGATACGGGGTACAACCATATGTCTCATATGGACATGTCAGGAGGCCGACATAAGAGCGTTTCAGGCAGGCAAGTGAAGGCTCCGCTTTCTCTGTCCTCTGTTCCTCTGGGGAGGAGAGTTAGCAACCCGGTCGGAGGGGATGAACACAGCAGCGTCTCACACTTTCTGCGTCGTATCGCATCAGATCCAACAGACCACTGACGCTGCTTTGAATGAGCGTAGGAGGCTGGCCTGCGTCGGAAAGCAGTGGATGTGAGTAAAGCCACAAGTGGTTTGCAGTGTGGATCAGAGAATAGCGGCCACGAAGAGGGTCTGGACCAGGGAGAGAATCCAACCCTTTACCTCAGATGACATGTGCCGTAGCGGAGCGAGGAGTGAAGGATGTATGGTGGCTTTAGCTTGGCATTCAGGAAGTCCTTGCGGAGCCGTCCTTCACTTGGGCAGTGGGGAGGGGGACGACAAATCACTTTGGAAGAAAGCTAAGAAAAGGACGACATATTAGATATTGCTTAATACAGTAATTACAAAAAATGAGGGCTGTTAAAATAAGCACGATAAAAACACACGCAAATCTGATTTTAATTTGATTCATAAAAATTAACGCAATAATGCACATTCTTTTTTATTTATTTTTTACTGCGCTTTTGAAAGGTTTTCCCCACGCAATGTCAACATTTATATCATAAATCATTTTGAATCAGTTTTAGGTCCACTTACTTGCAATTATTATTTGAATTTAGCTACATTTGTCGTAACTGTTGGTTTACAATTGTACTAAATAAGTTTCATATTCAACCCACACTCACTGAGTCAATAAAACTCTGGATCACTTGGTCTAGTTTTTGCTTATTACAGTTTTTCTCAATCGGTTAAACACATTTTCCAAAACTATAGCTCAATTTCTCAAAACTCTAAACATAAACCTGAAAATAGTTATCCATTTTGTCAAAACTACACAAATCTCTTTCAAAAGGAAACAGTGCACTCAAAACCATGTTCGCTCTTCTCAAAACTGTTTTTTTTCCACCACGATAAACACAGCTATCATATTAATATCTCTTAGAGAGCATCAATTAAACATTGGTGTGACAAATTTGAAACACTTCCATCAAAATACTGTTAACATATGTTTTGGCTTCATGAGGCCATGTTACATTTTCAAATGTATAACATTGTTTGGAAATAGCTTCTTTTTTTAAAGTTTAATAGGTTGCAATCGTATGTTACATACAGTATAAAGACTGTTGCCATATTGTAATACAATACTGGGAATATATCCTATAAATATTGCATTGACACAATCGTATCAGAATAGGATACAATGCATATTTGTCTATCCAATGCGCTCCAATTGGCTAAACTCACAATCCCAGCTTCCCAGAGTCATACAGTACACCTATAGTTCATACTGCAACATTGTTGGAGTTCTGAGAATGCACTAATGTTACCTATTTTTGCAAAGCTCACAGTACAGCAATTGCACTGGTAAGTAAAATTAAAAACACTACAGTAAGAAAATGTTTAGACTGTCTTTCTGGGGAGATAATGATGAAATCAGTGCATCAAGTATATTCATCAAGTATAAAATGCAAACAAAGCAAATATTTATTTGTAACTGTAATACGTTAAATGTTCAGCTGAATTCACTGCAAAAAAAACCTTTTCTTAGGCCAACAAAACATAAAAATAAGAATATAAATGTGGTGAAACAGATCTACATGTAAATCAGTATCCCACCTCCACAGTAGACACAGTAGAGCTCACCTGAGGCCTCTTTTATGCTCTAACATGATTGAAGTGTTTTGCCAGTTGAGTTTTAACAAGTGAGAAGTGAGTGAGACCAATTAGTAATTGGGTGGTTGGCGTTTTGAAGGCCAGTAATTTTCAGGTGAACCAAGTGTGCTAAATGATGAAATTTGTGCTCAGAGCTTTGCAAAAATGTGATTTAGAATTTCTATATATGTGAAAACAATGGAATTGTACTTAGAATTTAGCAGTCTGGAGTCTTGTAGTTAGATGACAGGTTTATACAGAAATTGGTAAGTTGAATTTACTACCTTTTAATACCATTTTTAATACCTTCACCATATTTTTTAATACCAGCACGACTTCAAGAGAGAGAGCATAGGAGTTGGATTAATCAAGATGTCCCAACGGGACTTGGTCCATAGTTCTTAATCAATATGTCACAAAGTAGACATAGACAGAGAGTGTCAGAGAGAGTTTTTGTGTCCAGTGTTGAAGTTAAGTTATAATTACCTCGTTAATATTGTTATTACAGTGTTGGTTTTACATGAAATAGTACCGCGTAGTAACGCGTTACACACAACACTACCCGCATTTACATGGACCCTTCTGATCCGATTAGATTTCTAATCGGAATAGATCTATTCCTATCATGCAATCCGAATGTACTGTATATAGGCCTATGGCATTTACAAAAGTGGTAAGCATACGTTCGTATGTCTCTCACACACAACCGTTATGTTGGTCTGGACTTATATGATATATGTAAGGGATAATGTTATGCTACAGAACGCCGGTCATTATCGGGTAAATAAGCCCAGACAGGCCGAACCGGACCGTGATGCGAAGTGGAGGTGTCTTGCTTCGCCCTGGAGGGTATTATTTTCGATAATGACCGGCGACATTCTATACATTATTACAAAGCTCCTTGCCAAAACAGCAGAGAAATAGTCCGCCAAAGACGTTGACGTCGCTTAGAAACCGGACGCGCTGGGGTTGATAAATTACCACTTATGGAGTGACAAGAAAGACGTGAATCAGGCAAAAAAAAAATCCACTTTCCTTATCAGTGGTCAAGTTCGGTATGCATAAAAGTACCGACTGACCAATTGCGAAATACAGCAGCTGCTGATGCCATCTCTACAAGTTAAAAAGTAGCCGCACCCACCCCAAACCAATCGGAATAAATATATA
Source organism: Pollachius pollachius (assembly GCF_949987615.1). Taxonomy (NCBI): domain Eukaryota; kingdom Metazoa; phylum Chordata; class Actinopteri; order Gadiformes; family Gadidae; genus Pollachius; species Pollachius pollachius. Next base: position 28,988,761 of record NC_136934.1, on the reverse strand, counting down.
CATGTCGATTATAGCGGACTACACCACCTCTTCTATTCCGCATGGAATTATATTCCGATCAGAGAATTGTATTCCGATTGAGCCGTATATATGATCATTTTTTATTCCGATTGAGCTGTTCTTCCACTTCTAATCGGATCAGAAGTGTCCATGTAAACGCGGCTGTCTACCGGTCACACCGGTCTCACGGTAACGTCAAACTCCATACCGTAGCGCAAATTCACACCAGTGTACTTTCTATAGAGGGATTATCAGTCTACGTCACTCCCCGCTCTATGAGCATGTCATATTCAGAAAGAGACGAGAGCGACAAGAGCCGCAATCATGTCTTGTTGTGCGGTTGGTTGCACAAACCGTTTTAATAAGTCTGATTATCCCATTTATTCTACTTCTTGCTTGCCAACATAATAAAACAATTCAAATACTTTACTAATTATGCTTTTCCTTATTCGTATTGCATGCTTATTAAATGTATACTCTGTTTGAGTTAATCTCCCTCAAAAAGTAGTCCCCTTTAATTACGATCGATCAAACGTGTTTTTGACACCTCGAAGGGCATTATCCCAGTTATACCATGGTCACTTGCCAAAGAAAAGGAATTAAGATCATTCATTTATATTTTCATGCGTTTTACAATCCAAATATAGCGTTTTTCACATAAATAGGATGGATCTTAGCTACGACTTGGCAACGGGAGGTATTTTAGTCAGCTGAGCTATGAGACAGAGAGCTAACGTTATGGATTGTACATATTTATAATTCGAAATTCGTCCCAGCCGCAACACCGCAACTGCAAATTAACCACACGGAGATAACCATGGCAACCGGTCAAACAAATGTTCTTTTTGCGATCATTCTTTAAATATCGATTCCTCCAGCCAGAGGTCCAGAAATATGCATTTCCCAATAATTGTATTTCAAATTACTTTGAACTAACAGAAGGGAACTCGCGAAGTGGGTACAACTAAGCCAGCCGGGTATATCCAGTTTGTTTCAGCGCACGCACCACGTGACATCATTGTTATCGCTCAGGTCCTACTCGCAACATAAACATAAATCCACACAAGTTTTAGTAATTTTAGGAGATAGGCCTGCACGTAAATTACACCAATTGAAAAAAAACTTATAGGCCTCCTTCCTCAATTTTTCACCTAGAGACTCCATTCGAATTTTAAAATATTCAGAATAGTTTGGAATCGCGCACTTCTTTTCAGATTTTTTTAAAAATCTGATAAAAAAAGTATATATAAAATAAAATATTTTATACTTTCAAAGATATTCTACTTTTAAAATACTGTCTTTTTTAAAACATGGGAGTCAATGGGAGGACGGCGGAGCTGTCCTCTGGTTCTTCAACTGTTTAAGACGTAACTAAATCCATTTTCCACCGTTTATCTTAGTTCAAACCATTTAACAAATCTACACACACTATCTTCAATAACATCTAAACGGAATTTCAATATCATTTAAACTTTCTACTGAATCACAGTTTTAGTTTCATACCGGCTTCGTTTTCAGCTGTTTTCATTGAAGACGTCTGCCCATTCTGACACACCTACTTCTTAAGACATCGTAACTCAATCATTTTTCAACCGTTTACCTTCGTTCAAACCATTTAACAAATCTAAACACTTGTATCTTCAATGGTATCCAAACGGAATTTTGATATCATTTACACTTTATTCAGAATAACAGTTTTAGTTACATACTAGCTTTGTTCTCAGTTGGTCTTATTGATATACGTTGACGCTGGAGCTTGAGGACGTTCCGCAGTGTTGCCAGATTGGGCAGGTGTTCCCGCCAGATTGGGCTACTTTTGGAGGACGTTCAGGCATGTTGCCAGATTGGGCTGTTTTTCCCACTCTATTGGGCTACTTTTAATCATGCACCGGCTCGCTATTCTCTTAAACACACACACACACACACACACACACACACACACACACACACACACACACACACACACACACACACACACACACACACACACACACACACACACACACGCACACACACACACACACACACACACCAGCAGTGCAGGGCAATACATTTGACCTTTCAGATTCTTCAGTTCAATTCATTCTACATTTCTGCATTTTTAGCAATGCTTTGCGCTTTCATTCAGCTGTCACTTTATTTGTATCCAACCATTTACATTTTCTTAAATGGTGTGCAAATTTACATTGTTTACTCCATTTAGACTTTTGAACTTGTTCAAATCCCTTTCTTTATGTCTTAATCTATGTGGCTTTATTGAAAAATATTTTCAACCTCACTTTGCACTACAGCACTCACCGCATTTTCTGCAGGAAATGCATTTTCTAGTTGATACATGACCTTCAAGTTTCCAGAATTGTGCGCATAGTTAATTTTTTTGTGTGTATACGATCAAGAAAAACTTCAATTGGAGTAGATTTAAAATATAATTTAGAAAATGATATTAATCGTGAGTTAACTCAGCAATATTAATCAAGTTTACATTTTTTTATTGTTTGACAGCCCTTCAAATGATAAAAAAAATATATTTAATTTTAACTTAACAACTACCTATGCAGTGTTTACCTTAAAAACATGCACATGGGTAAGCCTGCATAACTAATATTGACAGGATAAGTGTGTTTGTGTTGAGCACCAAGTGGTGGTCAGCTCTGTGAGGCCCTGAGTGAAGAGCTGCTTGGCAGTAGAGTGAAACACAACCTCTCTGTCCAGCCTTGACAGAGTTTGATACGCTGTGCATCAGAAAGGCTTTCAGCTATAATCAGGGCTGAGGTGGAGAGCGATTGAAGTATTTTTCTTCAAGCTTTTATTCGCCTGTCAATTCAAAGACCTTGAGAGCGTGTTGCGTAAAATGTAACGTTTTGAAAAGGAAGACAAAAAGGATGAAAAGCACACAATCCGACAAGAGACGGATGACAGTTATAGAGACAAAAGAGAGACGTCAACTATCTGGAAACATGCTCATGCTTTCAGTTATGTGTGTTAGCACGCACCTATAAAGAGAGAGGCGGGGGGGGGGGGGTTCCAGTAGAGTAGGGTATAGACTCCACTTTATTTCCACTCACAAATAAACGCAGAGGAGCAATGCGTCTGCGCTCCATGCACTCGTGCGCACACACACACACACACACACACACACACACACACACACACACACACACACACACACACACACACACACACACATATCCACAGCTGGTCTGGCCAGCAGACATGAGCAGCATTATGCCACATCCTACCGGAGTTGAGACCGGTCGGGCTACAGCGCGTCTCGGAAGAGACGGTGGAAGAAAGGCGGCTCACTCCAGTGTGCTCTGAAACACACCACTCTACACTACTTCTGTTTCTATTCCTGATGGTTTGCAGTATACCGATCGGACAGATTTTCATGCAGAGGGTCGCCAATCTAAACGACGCCAATCAAGAAGAGATCAAGCGGCGGAAGACATCGGAAGACATTGGTGTTTCACACACTCCAGGAGGAAGAGAGAAACACTCTCCGGGAGGAGGAGAGGCACACAGAGATAAACAGACCTGAGAGGAGTGAGGCGGACCCTGGATGCTCAGCCTCTCTCCCGCCAGCAGACTCATCTTCCTCCTGTCCTCCGGTCCTCCTGTCCCCCTCGGCTATCCAGAGAACACTTTTCTTTCTCGGTCCTTTTTTCTTGTTGTCTCGACCGTCCATCTTCATCTCTCCTTTCTCTTTGGACTTGCTTTCTATGTATTAGAGGGGAGGACGGGTCGCCCACATTTGGACCACTAGCTAGCCCTGAGCCACCGGGACAGCACACACACCAGCCCGGATCTGTGGTGAACACACACACCAGCCCGGGTCTGTGGTGACCACCCCCCGCATGGA